>NW_004955407.1:4679740-4767965 GCF_000276665.1 Chinchilla lanigera
AGTTAATGAGTCCTTGATTGATCAATATTGCATGTCTCTATTTGTTTTTTTGAGAAACCACTTTGAAGATATCAATATGTCATACAACAAGTATTGTTAATTTCCTACCACTTTCTATTTCTGTATTGTTTGTACTGTTCTTTTGCTATTTTGTAAATGATTGCCTGTTTGTTAATGTTTTCCTCCCTTTATTTTTAAAATAAATAAATAAATAAATAAATAAATTACACAATATAAAAAATAGAAGTCTTGCTAGGACTGATTTTGTAGGATTTATGAAGTATAAAACTATATGGAGAGAGAATAGGTTTCAGCCTAAATCATGCTGTCCAAAAGCTGAATTCACTGTTTAGGTAGGTATCATCATCCTGTTTTTCAGGATCTTGTGTGGATAACACATCAGTGGATACTCAAGTTCCTTTCATAAAATGGCGTGCAATTTGCATATAACCCATATGATCTTTCCATATACTTTATTTTCTTGTCCTTTTTTTTGAGACAGGGTCTTGCTATGCAGTTCAGGCTGGCCTTGAACTCACTTTGCATCCCAGGTTGTTCTTGAACTCATAACGATCCTCCTGCCTCAGCCTCCTGAGTGCTGGGATTGCAGGCATGCACCACCATACCTGGCCACATACTTTAAATCATATCTACATAACTAATATTATTTAATACAATATAAATGTTGTTTAAATAGTTTTCATCTTACAATGTTTAGAGAATAATGATAAGAAAAGAGTCCTTACGTATTCAGTACATAGCGAAGATTTTTTCCATGTATTTTATCCTACGTTAGTTGAATTCTGTAGATAGGGAGAGGATCTTTTTCTTCTCAAGCTACTTAATATCTTCATAGGGTTTTCTCTTCTGTGAAACATAGACTATTAAGTCTACCACAAAAAATTCTAGCAATTATGTTTATGAACTTTATCAAAAAATGATCCATTTGGGAAGAAGTTTGAACATTTTAGAAGCAGATCTAGCTTTGGTTGGTTCCCTTGACCCCTGTTAACAGGATCAAATGGATCACAGATCATAGATCATGGGTATGAGGCCCAGGCTTGCAGCTCCCCATTCCCTCTGCTGTCCATCAGCAGGACCCCACATGCATAAAGTAAGACTGTCTATCCCCAGCCACCAACCTTCTAATTGCAGCACTTATGGAGATTACTGCATTTTTATCCCCAACTTTGACACTCAAACCATTAACCAAAATAATGTTTTATTCATTCTTCAGAAACTGTCATTTATGCTGACTGTGTAGATCAGCATAAGAGATTCTAATCCCAAAGACTCCCAGATCATCTTTTACTTCCTATGTGATAACTTTTGTATAATTGTGCACACCTATTCCATCATCTGTACTTCTTTCTACATAAATTCTATCATTTTTGCTTTGTTTCTTATCAATACTAGCTCTTTGACCCATTATTATGGTTAGTTATTGACAATTTCAATAATCAGGCTGATAGTCTTGGCACTACTTGAGCTTTTACAATTCTTTCAATTTTTTTTCCCAATAATACTCTTCCATAATCAATTCCAACCCCACACAAATATACTGGACAAAAATTTGTCATTGTTAATAACTGCTAACTACCTATTACATGATGAGATAAATTGTGTGTAGTAACAATTCCTAAATCTTGGCTGGCAATCTTGACTCAGCAGTACAGCACCTGCCTGGCAAGCACAAAGTCCTGAGTTTGATTCCCAGAACCAAGAAACCACTCTTAAATCTCATATTACTGAAAGAACCATATTTGCTTTGCACACAGATTCTCTTGAGTCTCCAGACAACTCCTGGGTTATGTCCTCAGACATAATTTAAACAGGATGTGCTTCCATGAATGCATCTTCCATGATTGCTACTCCTAAGGAGAAAGATAACCACCCTGGAAGTCCTGGGAATCAAATCATCCCTTCTCTGTTGTGGTGCATAGCAGAATCACAGTATCAAGCACCCAAATCTACACACATTTCCTCAAGATATTTCAGCTTACTAACATGTCAGCTCCATCATCCATCTCCATACAAACTAAAATTTATTTATCTTGTAATGCTTTTACTGTTTCTTTCACCTTCATGTTAGCTATCTTTCCCCACCAAATCCCAGTTTAAATTGCAAGGTAAATTGTTACATTTCCTTCTAAAACCTTCATCTCTATTGCTTATACTTTTTATCTTAATACAGTTGCTTGACTGTGCTCTTAATTCTACTTACATATGATTTTCACATGCTTTTCTCCATGTCTAGAGAAAGTAACCATTTCATTGGCTTAACTTTGCCAGTTTATGGACAGAATAATCAAGTCCATTTCTCATGCTGTCCAACACTGCACATAGCTCTATTTCCTCAGTTTATAAGCTTCCTCAATTTTTTTTTTTTTTTAGTGTAGGAACCTGAAGAAATAAGTAAAACTCAAAATGTACAATACATAGTAGGAAAGGGAAAGAAATTGCTCAAAGGAAAGAACAACTGGAATGAGGGAGAGAAGAAAAAAGAAAGAAGGAAAAATATAAATATATATATGAAGAGCTGCGATATCTATATTGCTGATGTCTGATGGTATACTTCCTCATTTTTTGACAGGTTATTTTCCTGTTAATTTTCCTGAAGGCACCATGAACTAACTCTCATGTTCTTTCTCCAATAACTTTAACCACCAACAGATTATGAAATAAGTAAACTATTATATTTATGGGATTCAGTACTACTCTACCATAAAGAAGGATACACTTGCATCATTTGTAGGACAATGGATGCACCTTGAGACCATAATGTCAAGTTAAATAAATCAGAAACACAAGCATAAATATTTCACTGTTTCTCTTATGTGAGGGAGGCAAAGCACATATAAATTAAAGAGCAAAGTAAAAATTGATAGTAAAAATCTTGAAAAACTTTTATAAATGGGGAGAGGAGCAAAATACGGGAGGGACAAGGGGGAGGAAGGTGATGATATTGAACTAAATGTGTCAGACACTTGTACCAACTCTGCATGATCAACATAATCCCTATGCACTGAAAATGTGTGATAAAAATTTTAAAACTCCAGAAGAAAGTAAAACTATTCCTATGTTTCTAAGGGAAGTGAGAAGATCATAAGGGAAGTTCCATAAACTTGTACCATCCTGATTGTTCACCTGTTGTCAGTATTCATGTTCCTTTCCAGTTCATTTCTAAGGATGAAATGTGTTTGTTTCTCTCTAAGACAAAACACAAAATTCTCTTAGATGTTTTTAGTTACCCTTCCTTCTGTAACATACAATTTCAAATTTAACTTTCCACAGCAATTTCACATTAGCTCACAAATGTGTTATTGGACATCTAAGGTAGTGGTGAATCCTGCTGGATACATTTTCAGAATGCATACTACTTGATACTCTATACACTGCTACCACTACACCTGCATCACAGTCCATTCCTGCCTATAAATGTCGTCTGATTCCCAGGTGTGATGCGAATGAATGCTAATTGTGCTTCTTTGCACATTGGCCTCCCTAAGGTTATGGAATACAGAACAAACTTCTTGTTCCATTTACAACTTAAGTTAACCCTTCTCTTATCAAAAGAAGCTCAAGGTTCTAGAAAAAGAAGCACAAGCGAAACCTAAAGTAATATGAGGAAGGAAATTATAAAAATCAAAGCAGGTATTAATGCAACTGAGACTAAGAAAACAATACTAAGAATCAATGAATAGAAGAGCTGGTTCTCTAAAAGACTGAAAACCCCTGAAAATATATTTGAATTTTGAGGACATCACCCTCATCAGCAGGGGCACCTATGGCTGAGTAACTGTTCAGTGGGCTATTAAAAGGTAAGGTCTAATAGAAGGAGTGTGTGGAAAGAGCATGACTTTAAAGGTCATGTCTACTTCCTGACCTCCTTCCCTTTTAATCTCTTCTCTTGTTCTTTTTTTTTCTTTTTGGTACTGGGAATCGAACTCAGGACCTGGTGTTGCCAAGCAAGCACTGTGATGCTGAGCTGTATCTCCAGCCCTGTTCTTTGCTTCCTGATTCCATGAGTCAAACAGCTTTCCTGCACCATGCCCTTGTGCCTTCAAGTGTCTGCCTTGGAACCAACATACCATAGACTGACTGCTCTGAAACCATGAGGCAAAATAAAGTTTCTCTCCTCTATGTTGTGTACGGCAGGTATTTTGTTATAACGGGCTTTCATTCTTCTAGTAGTTTCTCCTTTCAAGTCATTCTTTGAGTGGTTACTAAATGTTATTTTACAAATGTGATTTCACTGTATTATTTTATTCCTTACTACTAATTATGCCTGTTATAATTGCTCACTGGATAAAAGATAAGACCCTTAGTAAGGCTAAGGCAGATAAGACTTTTATACTTCCTTCCCTATGTCTTTAACTTCATCATAGCCCAGGTCCCAGATTATGTACTGATCTTCAATAGTAATTGTCTCTTACACAGTGATTTATACTGTCTGTGATAAATTAATTCATGAATAGAATCTAGCATATAAGCAATTAACAAACATTATTAAAGAATAAAGTACAAATAGAATACTCTTGCATATGTCCTGTACTCTTATTTTTTAACGTATTTTATTCCCTTTGCTGGAGTTCCATCCTCTGCTCTTTATTTGAAAAGAATGACATTGTTCCTTTTAAAGTTTAGTCCTTATGCTAGTCTCTCTACAAGAATTTTCTTACCATAAAATACATGTCTTATTGCTCATACATCTGTTCATGTCTTTACTATGATTTTCTATGTACTAATAGTGAAGCCTCAGTAATAACTATTAAAATGTCTGTGTTGTTAATAATTTCATTGCATGACTTTTGTAATGGTCCTCAATAATCTGCATTCCTAGAATGCAGTAATCATGTCTTCATGTTACCACAAAATAAAAGTATGATTAATGTTTTTATCTTAAAGAGAATAATAAAGAAGAACAATAGCAAAATACCAACAACATAGACCAAAACAAAACAAAGCAAAAACAATGCAAATGATGCAGGATTTCAGAACAAAATGATAGGAAGTAACAGTGGCTGTTATATTACATGTTGTTATCTTTAACGAAGTTTTTCAGATTACCAGGTATAAGAATGCAAGATTTATCAAACCATTACAGAGAAAAGATAAAGTAAATAATAAATAATTTTATATGGTATGTCAAGAGTAAAAGTCATGGAAATATTGACTGTACTCTTATATTTGAGCTTTAGATTGAGAACCAGAGAAATTCAATGGTCTCCCAAGGTCACAGAATGAGTTAGAAGCATAGGAGAAAATTGGATATCAGATTCAAAGCTAAGGGTGACAGAGCCGTGCATCTCTCTGTATCTTACACACCAACCAGGCCACACCAACCAGGCCACCCCCAAGTTCATGCTTCAGGATATTACACAGATGAAGGCCAAGTAAAGATCAACTACAACGTAGACAAGAGATTGTTACATAGATATCTCAAGTCTCAACTTAACCAACCAACTTCCTCAAAAGTTTTGGGTTTTGTGCTTCTATTAAGATGTATTTGTCCATTTCCTTTAATGACAAGCAGTTGGAGGATAGATTCAAAGTGATGAATATGGTACAATTCTGTTAGATGTTACAAGGGAATCCACCTAGTCTACCTCATTCCTCTGACTAATCCTAATCATGTGCAGAAAGCATGAAAATGAATTATTTAATTTCTTTGTAATTTAAGCCAATTAAATGTTTATCAGAAAAAAAAACAAGGTCAAAGTCTTATAAAGGAAGGCATTGGGTCCAATATATATAAACAACCTGCATTTAAAATGGAGAACTCAGAAGAATCTAACCCAACATAAAAATGATCTAAAGATTAGGAAAATTCAGTCATGTAGGAAATGCAGTGGTCATGACTAAAATCAAAGTTATGGAGTACTTTTAATAAAGGACATGAAAATGAGTATATAATTTTATAAAGAAAATTACTTTTACTAATTTATTTTTGATCAAATCTTTATGTAAAAGAAATTTTGTTAGTGCTTAAAAATATGTCTAGTACAGTTTTTTTCATTAGTTTACTTATAGTCTAGCTAGACTTGACTGAATAATTGGCATTTTATCAAAGCCAGTGTTGTGAATAAACAGTGGCCTCTTCAAGATAAATTCACATCATAATCCCCAGAACTTCTGGATGTTATCTTATATTGCAAAAGAATACAGATCACTTTATAAGATAAAAAATGTGACTAAATTAAGGATTCTGAGAGGTGTCATTTATCTTGCATCATTTATGTAGGTGTCTTTAAAGGTAGACAGAGGAAGATAAGACAAATATATACAAAAAATACCAAATGCACATAGGAGAAGATGATAGGAAGAATAGAAAGAAATGTAGCCATAAGCCAAGGAATGCTGGCAGCTACAAGAAAAAAAGAGGGAGAAGGGAAATACAATCTTTCTTAGAGCCTGCAGAGGGAATTTAGAAGCCTTGCTGACAGTGGTTTCAGACTTCTGAGTTTTGTGGTTATGAAAGAATAAAATCCTGTTGTTTTAAGACACCAAGCTAGTGGTAAATTTCTTCCAAGAGTGTTAAAATGCTAACATATAAGACAAATGATAATTTTTTTTCTTCCTAATCCCTAGGGGAAAAGAAAATACATCATTTCGCTAAATGCAGTGTGAATTTTTCTGACATACTATTAATATTCATCAGGCTATCTGCTGTGTAAAAATATTATATAAAATTTGAAAGTGAAATGATGAAGACTACTTTATATGCAAAGGATAATAGTCTATGATCTTGTAATTTGGGCATAATCTATCTTGTGAAATTATTGAAAATGTCTTCCTACTTCTGGTCAGTGCTTTTGTCTTTTTCACATATCTGTGTCTCTGTTGTAACCACTCCATGGAATTAGAGTGAAAGCCTGTTCAAAATGTGTTCAGATGGGAAGAATGATGATACTAAACAGAAGCCAAGAACATATAAAAAGGTTTATCTATATGGTAAATTTTTCTCAGGAGACTCAGGCAGGCCTCCCAAGCTAGTCCATAATCCCATGAGAGGACAAAGAAAGAATCCTGCCTATAGGGCATTTAGAGCGACTAAGAGGTGGGTCTGGAATAAGGACTTTCTTCTGTGGCAGGGTTTATATCCTTTGAATCTTCTGCTGTTACTCGCAAGAGGTAAACACCAGGCTTTGCCATCAGGTTTTCCGATTGTTTGGTAGAAAAAGAAAGAACGGAATGAACTGTAAAAGTCATCAGCTTTCGAGCATCAAAATGCAGCATTGTGGTCTCCTGTAAAACTATCAAATATATTAAAGATGTATTGTTATAATATTCCTTCTTCTGAAGCAGCTTTATTCTCTGTCTCCAGCTTGACCTTGTTGATATAGCTTCTTTTATTTTCCTATGGCTGAGGGCTAAATCTTTCACTAGGACTCCTGACACTATACCTGAGTAAATGAGGCTGGAGGAGATCTTGACTTTGCTCACAAATGGCAGCACTGCTCCCCCCAAATCAGGGCATCTTTAGCTTTTTCATGTTTACACATCAGTGTTCACACTCACACTCATGCAGTTATCAGGAGCAGAAGTAACCTGTAATTATCTGGTAGAGTGAAGTATTCTGTCCTATCTTGAAAGTAAGCATTGCAAGGAGGCATAAATAAGTACCTGATCAAGTGAGAGGTCTCTGGGGTGTAGGATTCTAATTTTATGTAGTGATGTTCAGCTACTATCTGATGCTGTTCCATGTTTTATCATGCCTCAAAAGATTCCCTAGCCATGTTGCTATCTTCTCTAATAGCGACCCTATCAGACAAATGGTTTTATCTCTTTGGTGAAGTATAAATGAATGAAGTGATTCTATATTTCTCAAAGATTCTGAAATCATCTGACATCAAATAATCTAGAGGGCAAGGCTATCTTGCTTGCTATAACGATGCTCCAACAAGACCTTCTAATATAACTTTTCAAAAGAAACAAGTTAAATAGATTGTTTATGGAGCAGTCTCAGTGATTACATGATGTGCATATCAAGACCGCCTTATACAATGCATTTCATATCCCCACTCCTGTTCCTGTAAAAGCACTTTATTAACCTAAAAGCAAATAACTGACATTTTAATGTCCAACATCAGATTCAAATGACATTTATAATAATACCTAGTAAATCTATAAAACACTTCACTACACTAACATAATTAAATTGGAAGGCAACAGCAACTATGCAATGCAGGATGCCAGTGTGCTTCATCCAATTAGAGGCAAAGATACTTTCCAGTTTTAAGAATGAAACTCAACTGTGAGGAAATAAAAATGCACATTCAAGTAAAGACAGCTAATTTATACATATTTTCCTTCTGTAACCTTTACTTTTATGTAATAAATATCGTTAAATGTTACTAAATATTCATAAAAGAGGGGTGCACATCAAGGTACAATTTTTAATTTTCTATTTTTTTATTAAGAGTAAATCTACCCTTTTCTGATGTATGTATATATAAAAATCTACATCTTTCTCTAAATATTATCATTATATCCTTGTTTTACCTTAGCACTTAATGATTTTTAGCTTTTATTTCTTGGAATTTTTTCCAACATGGGGAAAATACATAAATAATAGAAGTACACAGTGAACATTCAGAGGGATGATAATTCCAAGCAACTGTGAAAGAAGCCACAGAAATGTTATAGATAAAACTAAAGATTTGGGACAATGAATGCAGATGTCAAATGTGACACAAAAACTGTGACAATCCAAAAAGAAGTACAAATGGCCAATAATTATATGGAAAAAAATTATTCAACATCTTTAGCCAACAGGGAAACACAAGACAAAACTTATTTGAGATTCCATCTCACTCTAGTCAGAATGGTTATCATCAAGAATACAAAAAAAGTACTAGAGAGATATGCTGGAGTGAAAAGGAGACTTTATATACATTTGGTAGGTACATATATTAGTACAGCCAGCATGGAAACTGGAATGGAGGTTTTTTCAAAACCTAACAATAGCGCTACCATATGATCCAGCTGTAACATTTTTATACCCAAGAAAACTCAGACGAGCATTTGACAGAGATATCTGTGCATCCAGGTTTAATGCAGCACAGTTTGCCAGGGCCAAGTTGTGAATCCACGGCTGGATAAAGAGACTAATACCTTCATCCAGGGAAATATTCAGCCACAGGGAAGAACGAAGTGATAGAACACCAGACAGAGAGAAGTGGAAATCCTCGTGTTAGCAACATAAGCCAGATTCAGAAAGACAAGCGTTGCATGTTGTCTCTCCTACGTGGAATCTAAACATCAACACGAACAACAAAAGGTAGGAAGGTAGAACAACGGCTGTGAGAGGAGAGGCACCCGGGCAGGAGAGGAGCAGGGCAAGGAAGTGTCATCGGGGGATGCATGTGACCAGATATGTAACACACGAGTGACAATGTCATAGCGAAGCCAAATATCTTTATATTTAATATCCAATTATAACAACGAAAAATAAAATTATTCTATTTGTAATTTTTAAAATATAGCAATCCAAACCAAGTAGAACCACTTAGAAAATCACATGTAGATATAATTTGTTAAAGTCTGTGATATATACACAGATACTCCACTCTTAATTCTCACTAATAGGATCCTAAGTGCTAATGTAAGTTTCCTGCTAGACTATTGGATTATATTTTAGGTGCAATTATATTATATAAAATGGAAGACATAAAATATTAAATATGATATACTATTTGCAATTGAATAATCCTTATGATCATTAAAAAGTGAGATTCTGAAAGAATATTCTGTTTAATTATATCCTTATTATTATTATTTAGTAGGTTTCTCAACGTTAACTGTGCCAGACCTACCAGAGGTTTTCCAGCAAATATTTGCTGAATTTTGAAGTGACTGAATAAACTGACATATGATATGGCCATAAGAGGGATTATGCTAAACTATGTACTAAATTTTGAAATCTATTTTACAGTCATCTTGGGTAGGCACATTTGAATTTGATTTTTAACTTGAAACTTTTCAGTTATCTTATTGAATTTTAAATTCTTGTGATTTCATTTCTCTTGTTTATAAACAGTAATTTTCCAGTGGATTATTTTAATAATTAAACATACAAATAAAAATAAACATTTAGATTGCAAATGCCTCACTTAAAACATTAACAATTTTTGTCCCTTATTTTAGAGGTTACATCCAGCACCCTACATGTTGATGTATTTTTGTTATTATTTTGTGCTTGTTTTGTTTTATTTTAGATAACCATACTACACAATAAATTGTGCCAGCAATTAGGAACTGGAATTTTTCTATAAAATCTGTTTCTTTCTTAAAACAGCATAGTGAAAACATCTCAGAGCAGACGGCAAGAAGTAATATAGAATGCTTGCACTTCCGCAGTCGCCACGTTCTATTTTACATTTTAACTGGCAAACTTTGGTCACACTTGAGTTCAGGAGCTAAAGCTATAGAGTGAAATAGTTCTCTTTTTTGATCTGTAAACTGAGCTTGAGCATGTGTTCTGATTTGTTCATAGGTACATCAGCCTGGATTTGTAGTTCTATGACTGCAACCCCACCTTTCTGTAATAATTTTCCCATTGTAGGTGGCAAATACATGTTGGCTTAGCATCAATTTGGTATGCTTTGAAGGGGCTTGATGAGGGACTACCCCTGCTGTCAAAGCTAGTGCACACAAGAAATGCTGATAGCTATAGGTTCATTTTTTATATTTAATTCTTTTAATCCTCATTAGATTATGAATATCAGAGGGAAATGTTGTTTAGTTTTCAATAACTTATATAGGATGCTCACAATGAATATGGAGTTTTGCATTTGTGGTGGTGACATTTGACATGCAAAAATTATTCTGCGTAATAATTGTGTAGAATATTGTCATTAGTTGGTTTGTTTTTTAAATCAGCTAATACCTGTCACATTGAGATCCATGTGCTCAAGCGATAGCACCAAAACATGATCTTACATTCTTTAATTCACTTTTCCTTTACATTGAATCCATTCTCAGCCAAATAATTTTCTTGTAGAGTCCCCACAAGCACAGGCTTATAATCTTTTAGATTTTTAACTTTCATTCGGAGAAACATATCATTTTCTTAATGCAGATGTTCCTTCACTGATGATGGGATTGCATCCTAAAAAATAACAAATTGAAAATATCTCAAATTAAAGGAAATATAAAGCACTCACTACAACAAACTTACAGAGTGCTGCAGCTCAGTAGAACACTGTACTGGCTTAGTACTTGATTAGCTGGTAGCTGTGGGGAGGGGCCATTATGTAGCATTGTAAGAGAATAATTTAACACATTGCTAGCCAGAGAACACACACAAAATTCAAAATGCAATTTCTATTGAATGAGTATTGCTTTTGGACCATCCTAAAGGTAGTGAAGGAAAATTATGGCAATTTGGAGACTGTCTGTTTCTTATAGCCATGCTTTGAGGGTTAAAAATTGAATTCATGGAAAACACTTTGATTAGAATCTGGAATGCAGTAAGTATATATCTGTTATTGTTGTCATTGATGTTCCTACTGGTCAGATCTGATTCGACTGTACCCTAGACCTTGTGGAATAGAAGTTGGGGTGACTGAAAATCAGAGTTATATTAAAAAGGAGGAAAGCAAATAAAGCAGAAATATATATATATATATATATATATATATATATATATATATTCTCCATTATGGAGAGGGAAATTTAGCACTTATGCAATCTAAAAAACTAGGCACAAATAGAAAAAATTATTCTTTATACAAAATATTGACGTAACCAATAATACACACAAATACCTACTTACAGCTACAGTTTTTTCCAGCAACATTGAGCTTCCTTTCCCATTATTCCACCTTAAGAAAACTATCATTACATTTTCAGGTAATGAGATTTCAGGATATTACATTATCTTTAGCCAGACAAAATGAGATACACATTTCATCACCATGTTACATCTAGAAGGAAATGGCTAGATCCTGACCTTTTGTGCTATGGGAGATGAGAAACATCCTTTACACACATGCACTGGGTTTTATTTTTTGGAGGTATATAGTGGTAAAAGTAATTACAATTTAGCTTTATAGATTTTTTGGTACAGAGTTGTTAGGATTCAACAACCATTTTCGGACAGAAACAGAAACAAATTTTTGGACAGGTGAACCATATCGGTCATAGGTATAAGCTATGTCTTTTTCTACAGATAAGGCTTACTGTGATTTACATAAAAAGTAGTTGATAACAATATGAAGAGATTGATACTCAACTCATACTACTATGTCCACTAAAAAAGTAAGAAAAATTGGATCCATTTAGATTTGGTTTAAACTGTGAGGTAAATACTAATCCACAAAAATTGTAAGAGAAATTGGACCCGTTTGGGTTTGGTTTAAACTGCTAGGTGAACACCAATATAGATTTCTTTAAGTTTTTAAATCATTTTTCATTGTTTTGCTATTCAAGACTGCTACCAAATTTAACTTTAGTTATTTCTTTTGTATTAATATAAAATACATATTGGGTGCACTCTGTAAAAATATTTTAGTATATAAAAATCAAGAAGTGGTTAGTTGAGGCTAAGATATGCTATACAACTAAAAATACTCCTTTAGTCTTCTCTTAATAAAACAGCATCCTATTATAAGTACCAATTTCAATTTTAAGTAGCATTATAAGAATAGTTTTTTGTCCTTTCTTACAGTCACAAATTGTATTACGTATACTTACATATTAGAGACTATATTTAGTCAAAGAATCTCTTTAATTATAAATTATTTAAAGTACTATGCTTGTTTTCCATTTTTCCAAAGTATTTCAAGTATGGAATTCATAATTCTTTACATACTTTCCTCCTCACCGAACCACCAGAAGCATGTCTTAAACATTTGAAATGCAATTTGCACTATCATCTCTCACCAAGTCTAACATATGGATGAGCAACAGAAACATATTTATTAACAGTTTACAAAGTCCTTACCTCATCTGCGTTTAGACTGAAAATGCACTTTCATGCCTATAGAGCTTTAAAGATTATAAAACAGTTTTACATGTGTGCTTCTTCTCACACAAGTGTGCATTCTGTGGAATGAAGTACATATCTGAGGGCATAGCTCAGTGGCCTATATTCACATTACAGATGGCTGCCAGCCGAGCATTCACTGCCTAAAGAATCCAGGTATCCCTGTAAAAATCCACTACACTTTAGGACTCATTGTGACTCCACCATCAGTTACTATACCTACAAGGTGTTCTACTTTTTCAGTTATGTAATTTAGTTTTTATGTTTAATAATAAAAGCTTACAAGCCTTGCCTATTTAGAATGATTGAGTAAAGGCAGTAAAACTTACACAGAATTATTCAGGAAAGCAACCAGTTCTTCAAAACTTCCTCGTGTGTCTGGGAAACATTAATCTCTGTCACTATTGTCTTTAGATAATTCTATTAAGTATCTACTGCTGTTTACAAGTACACTATCATCCTTTTGCTATAAATATTTTGAATAATTTTGATTATTAAATTCTGCTAGAACAGTTAAATTTAAGGAAACATGTCCATTTCCTATATGGCACAGAGAAGGAAGAGCTTGCTTATATTTCGGAACATAAACATTGCCAGATTTCTCTTTTTTCCTTCCACAAATAAGATAAAACATATCTGTAGATAAATATACAGCACTCATGTATGAGTCTTATCTGAGCTTCAATATTAAAATGATCAAATAGAAAAAAAAACTTGCAAACTAAACTCATCTGCCATTAATAAACCCCATCTGCCATTTCATGGCACATACACAAGCTGCTATAGGAAGATGCCAAGACAATTTAGAATTTCCTTCTACAGGGTCTGAGCCAGAACTAATTTCATTCAAAGGATAAATGAGCAAAGTATTCTTGTGCCAACTGACAAAATGTAATGATTCATGATTAATGGACCCATGTTTTTTTCTTCGAAGACCTCTCCTTTAGGCATGGCAGTACTGTAATCAGTGCAGGAGGAGAATCCGAAACTTTAAATGTGAGGGCAGCAAATCTGATCTATATTTTATGGTTAGCAATGGCTCATTATTAGCAAAGAGAATGATGGATGATGGAAAGTGCTGCCTTTTGAACCGTATAGGAAATATGCTAAAAATATTTTAAAACATGTACCTCCCTTAGGTGAAAAAGTATTTTCAAGGAAACAAGCTTTTGCTGTTAAAATATTTCTACTCTGCTAATCAAGTCTAATTACTGAAAATAACATTAAGTTTTGTTGATGTCACCACTTACCACTCTGCTTTTTAATTATAAAATGGTAGTGAGAAGATTGTGTAAACATGAAATCAATGGAAACATGAAAATATGTTGATCACCTTGTGAAAGGTGAATGAGTTGGTTATACATGAGTTATATTAATAATTAGTATGTGTAAACAATAAAAGCCAATAAAATCCCCATGTTTAAAAATATTTTATAAAAGAAAATTTTAGATACAGAAATTTATTGGTCAATAAAACTCTTGCCTTAATAGCTTTACATGGTTATAAAGTTATATATGTATGTATAATTTGCCTATTATGCAATTAAGTATTATCACCTCTAAAAGTCAAATAAATCCGACATATATTGTATATTAAGATGAATTATGTATAACTGATTACAACTTTCCTCTGCAAAAATGACAGTTTGGTTTATTCGTATTATAAATCAGCCAGTAAGATTTCCAGTTGTCTCTTCAATTTTTGTTAAAGGAAAGACTTAGGGTATTCAATGTATGCGAAGTGCTTGTAATAGTTACTTGCCAAAACTACACTTCAGTCTCTATTATGTTATCATCATCACCATCCTCATCATCATCACATCATCACCATCTTTATCAAATACTTAACAAGAACATGTGGCAGAACTTCCAATATAAATAGTTACGAATGAATGCAAAACACTATAGGATACTTAGTCCCAAAAAAGGTGACGGTCACCTACACCTGGCAGCTTTAGATAGAAACATCGAAATGAAGATTTAGTTACTTCTCAGTAATATAGTGAAGCTGTATTTACTTTTAAGGTTCTCCTGTGGATAATTAGAGAGGGCTTGATTGATAAGCCCTAGGAAATTGGTAAGCTCTAGGAAAGATTACTTCTTCTATGGTTTTCCAACAAATGTAATTTACCAATGATATTCATTTACAAATCCTTTTGTTCTCATGATCCAAACATTTGCTATTTTTGCTTATATGTGACCTATCAACTGTATAGGGAATACTTTGAAAAGTAGAGGCAAACTTATTAGAAAAATAACGTAAATATTGTTCATTAATATACTCACTGTCAGCCTATTATTAAGGATTTTGCACTGGGTTGCTAACATTCATACTTATAATACTGATGTTAGGGTGTATACTGTGAAAACCTTTGTTGGATTTGTGAATTAAGATAAAGCACATAGGAAGGTTAACAATAAGGCTAGTTTATGTAAAATTCATTATTTTATTGCTTCTGGATGATTTGTGTGCTCTAATTTGAGGCAGGAAGTGATGACTCCCAACACATTTTATTCAGAGTAAGAGCCCAACAGAAACAAAATGTGATAAATCATATCAGTCCCAATTTTTAATAAATGTTGTTTTTTGGTATTGTTCATTCCTAATGATTTAATAGGCTAATTATTTTGCAATCAAGCAAAATACAGTGCTTCATGAAGAAAGTGATTGAGTATAAAGAACTTTTGTGTCTTGCATAGATGGTGAATAAAACAATTGAAAAATTTCCTTTTCTTTCCTTTTCCACTTCTGTCATTGATTTCCCAGCCCTCACTGCTTAAAACACACAAAAAGGATTATATTTTGAATTAAACATTTTGACATCCTTCTATTTATCCAATAAATTCAGTATATTTTCAGTTGTAGATTCCTTGCTGGGTGCAATGTAATTTAGCTATTCTATTTCAAATACCCCAAATTTTCAACTACTGGTGTAAGTTTTAAGGACCATAATGGTAAGAAATATGTTTATTGCAAATAAAAGAGAAACAGAAAAAAAGAGCTCACTTTGTTCTGAACTTTACATTTTAAGAGCAAGCTTCTCAATACCTGTGTTTTCATTTAGCTCATAATGCAGATGTGTAAAGTCAGCCCTTCAGTCTTCAGGACACTCTTTGAGTGAAAATCTACTAAGATACGTTATATATCACGGTAATTCACAAAATCTCGCAGAGTTAGTTCTGCTTTTCCAGTTTCAAGAAGAATGAACATCAACCATGGTATCCAGTAAACACACTTTCCTCCATCTTGGTGGGTTGTCATAGTTTCACACTGTTGTCTTGTGTTATTTTTCCCATAGTAAACTTAAACTGAAAAAATTTTTAAATGTTCTTGATTCAATTTAATACTAACACTTTTTAAAACAGCTTTTCACATATTTCTAAGCCAGTTATAATGTTTCTCTAATTCCTTTCCAGGAAAAACTAAAGGTAAAAGATCAAACTACACCATGTTGATCCATAACATTTCATTTGAAAATGCCATGTCCTTTGACTGGGTGGAGAATAGATACCTGATTCCTTATACCAGCACAAGTGAGAAAAACATCCAATATGTAACCTCACAATTTCAGGCTAAATAATTAATGGCAAAGTAAATCTCCTTCAAAACTTCTTCCCTCCCAGAAAATGCTTCCAAAGTGTGTTCCCAAATAAAACCTCTCCAGGGGCACTTCTTTCCCACCAACATCAAAATATACAAAACTTTCCTTTATAAAGATTCTGGGATTGGGCCTAATGCACTCTGAAAAAGAAGGATGAAGATTAAGAAGAAAAGAATTGCTCCAAAGAGCATGGGGGCATCTACCCATTTAGCAAAACCCACAAGGCCTTGACACACATCTTCTTGCTTTTTTCTTCCAAACTATATTCTTTCTTTTTTTGTGATTTCCATCAGAAACCCTTCCTCTCTTCTGAGAATGTCTCTTTTGTTCACATGCATGGTTGGTCACATAACTGAGATTTAGGCTGAAGCCAAGTGACAGTGTGACCATGTCTGGATTTTCCATGTTCTGTTTCCCACCCCTGTGGTCAGGTCTTTGAAATTTGAAGACTTGGTCAGAAAATGCACTGTTTTTCAAGATTCAGTTCATTCTTTACTTTATCAAACCAAAATAAGGTATTAAGTCTGAAAAACCTAATTGTGAATATAAAATAAAACCATAATACTGCAAGAAAAATTTAATTTGTAACATATTTCACAATATCATGGAGACTGTACGTACTTTTTAATCCTTCAGCAGCTATTCAATTAAGTAATCATTTATGCTGAATGCATTGCATGGCAGGATATTAGTGTTAACTTTAAAATATACAAGTTAATCCTCTTTGAGGACCTAACGGTACTCAAGAATCACCTTGGTTATTGTAATGTAATAGCCATAATTATGTTAACCAAAGCTACTTATTATAATTAAATAACCAATACGCTAATTATTATTAATGCCTAGGGTTTTTATTTATTTCAACAGAAATCCTTCACCAACACTTCTTCAGTAAATTTACAATGTGTAAAAAAAAAAAAAACCTTGGAGAGAAGGAGTAACATTTTTGTTTTAAAGCAAAGCATGGATTAAAAAAGGAAGTAGACAGCAAGCTGGTCATCAATGAATGATGTAAAGAATGCTAATTATTTGCTCCTCTTTTTTACTTTTTAATTCCTTCAGGAGATGTGTACAGGCTATTCACTGACTGTATCTATCATGCTAAGCTGGTAAGGTTCATTCCTCTGCCTCTTTTTATAAGGATGGCCTTAACTATTCTATCACTATTCTAGTGATGAGACTCCCTAGTCAGGACCCATGATACTGACCACCACCTACATTTCAACACTGTTTCGAGGAGGTGTGTGACTAGATGCAGCTCAGAAAGAAGACAACAAAGTTCAGGCTAGACACTAGATCTTCTTCTAGGTCCATGTTATTTTTATTTTAAGTGACCTGCAGACATTATAAAGTTGACCTTATTATTTAAGTATTCTAACCACCAAATAAGCTGTTTTGTTGAAAATGTAGAAAACTCTGAGGATTATTAGAGAACATCCATATTGGGAAAGGATTAAAACATATTGAACTACCTTGGCTTTCCAAATTTTCACTGATATTAATGGTGATTTTCACTTTCACTGCAGTTTTAATTCCTTTTTTCTCTGTGACTATAAACTTCAAGACATCCAGTTATTTGTATATTGTTCAATGATATATCATATTTGCTTAGAATAATACCTAACACATAGCAAGCACTAAAAATATATTTTGGGATTAAAAGTTGCATGAAACTCCTTTGTGATCTTTGTGAATGTGGTAGCGATTGTTGGTCAGTATAAGTTTTACTTTTCCAAGAGAGCATAAGTACGAACTTGAGTAATCCATTCTTTCCCCACACCAGTGAATATCGGTTGTAAAAAAACTATCATCACAGCTATAATGGATCAGAGGGTGCAGAGGGCAGTCAGGGAGGGAAAGGGAAGTAAACATGATTAAGAAGCAATGTGTGTGTATGTATCAATTCCCTAACATGAATGTAATTAATATGTATCATAAATGTATACTAATAAGAAAGAAATTTTAAAAAGGAAATAATAAAATCAGATTCACTTGTACTTATTTCCTTGAAGAACAGAATGAAGAAGCATAACTCATACACTAAGACAATTCTAAAATTTATTTTAAACTATGATGTTGAAGTCATCCTAATCAATTACTTTGCTATTTACACAAATGACACAAACTAGCTGTAGTCTCTCTCTGTATAACTAGCTTTCCACTCTATAGGACAATTGATTAAGTTGGAAAAAAATTTATACCAAATTTTAGAAAAGAAGGCTGTGGAGATCAATCAGTTTAATTTACCTTGGCTTGATCCACACATATGTGTGTATGTGCTCACAGTTGTCTGCAGACATTTCTCATACTTCTAACCCATCTATTTTGAAATATTCTGTATGCTTTAAGCTGTTGCAAGGGGTTTTTTTTTTGTTTAATTTGCTTACTATAGAACGTACATTCTATTGGTTTAAAAAAAAGGGTGAAAATTCAAAGCAAATGCAACTAGGAGGGGAGCTTAGCCAAAAAATTGAAAAACATACTAACAAGATATCACTTACTCTTCAGTTACCTCCTCACTCCCTTTCTGGGGCCATTATTTTCTTTTGCAAAATGTTTCTCTCTTCTAGATTGGGTATCTTTTTGCCAGCAAACTTCTCCCACCCCCATCAAATTCTTAGCCTCAAGTGAAATACAAACCCTAGCTACATCACTGCATCATGCGTGGAAAGCTAGCTAAATCTTCAAAGGGCACAGCGACCTGGGAGATTTCAAGATTGCTTTTGCCTTAGAAATGTAAAAGACACACAATTTTGTTTGCTTTTTTATGTGTTTAAGTAAATCTGTTGCACCTATACATAACCATCATTAACACATTTCAAAAGAATCAATGATTTCTTAGCATCTTTTTGTATATGTTATTGATGTAATACTATCAGGAATCTGTTAATTAGACTTAAAAGTAGACAAATATAGGAAATGACAGTATTTATGACTATGGAACTTACATTTAAAATAAGTTGTTATATCATGTAGAGATGCAAATTCCCTATGATGAATCTGATCATTATGTATACTTGTAATGTACCCATAAACTTAATTAATTAAAAAAATCTGTGTCATTTTTATTCTTCTCCATGCTGTTTCGTTTATGTATTTGTTTTTTGTTATTTTGGGTTTTTAAAAGGAAAGACAAAATTTATATGTATATATAAGGATAGCTGGGATAGGTGTATTGCTGATGACTGTGGTTTATTGAAAGGAACACTCAGTGCTCAAAATTTTCTTTTTCTGGACCAATTTTGTGCACTTGAATCTGATTATCAGAATGACTGATCTGGAAACACAATATGCAGTATAAGAACCGTTACTGAACTTCTACCATCTTGTATGGTGAAGCTCTGCATCATTTCCAAAGTTGTTTTATTTTTTTAATTTTTTTATTACTTGCTGCTGTCTTCAATTGTTTGATCAGTCTTACATTCTTATGTCTGATGGACTGAGCAACTTCATTAAGATAACAATATGTAATGTAGCAACCATTGTTAATTCCTGTCAGTTTGTTTTGAGGTCATGTATCACTTTTGTTGTTTTTATGTTGTTTTGACTTTGTCTTCATTGTTGTTTTATTAGTTCTTTCAATTTTTAAAATAAAAAGTGAAAAAATTTACAGTAAGTCATTGTGATTTTATAAGATAAATGATATAACATTGGTAATTCATCTCCATAGCATTACAGTATAAGGTATTCAGTTATTGAGTTTATGTTTTGTATATATATGTATTTGCTCTTTTTCTCTTTGCTTTTCATGCTTCATGATTATAATAGTCCCTATTTAATACAAGTATTCTTTTCTAATATCCACATATTTGAATATGTTTGTACTAAGGCAGTCATTTTATATATATATAGACAGGCATTTTAAAGTTATAACTTGAGGAACAAGAGATTGATTTTTTTATTTTAGGAATATGTTAATTTCAGAGTTCTAATGAACTGTGACTGAAAAAGTTATTCAAAGAAGAAAGACATGAGATTAGCTATAGAAAGCTTCATTTATAAATCCTCGCTTCTCAAATAAAATGATTGATTTACATTTTTAAATATAAGGAAACATACCAAAAAAATATTCTAAGGAATAAAAACATAAAGTGTTCCTGAGTCATTGTTTCAGAAACTCCCCATGCTGGCATTTACTAGTGCCTAAACACAATCTTCTATCTATAAATGTGCATCCATACTCCAAATCCCAGATACAGTGTGTGAGGGTCAGCTTCTTCCCGGTCTTCTTCCAGCTCCTGGTCTCTGTCACTTTTTTGCTCTCACACTGTTGTGTGTTCACCGACCCTTATTGGACTGCACAGTTGTCTCTTCCAGAGCTGAGGAAAGTTTCCTGAGGCAGGTAGGTTTATTGTTGCAAAGAAATTTAACATTTAATCTCTTTCAGTCAAATAAAAGCAATTATGCATGTCTGACATAACTTATTGTCATGACAAAATTTAGCTAAATATCTGTCATATAGAACAAGACCTAAAGGAATAGGTGTTCCTTCCTAATTGACTTGTTATGTGGAACTTCTCTATTCCTACCTTATTTTCTAGTCCCAGGAATTAGATGGATTCTTGACCACTCTCTGGTCCAGACCCATGGGACATTTGAAACAAGGCTTTTTGTCACCTTCGGTCCTTAGATCTACTGAGCATGGATGACTTAGGATATGAATGAAATATGGTTGGACCCCTCTTCCTGTTCTGTTCTCAGGCTCCACAATGCTCAGCAGGCAGTAGTCAATTTAGTGAGGTCTGATCCATCACAACTGAAAAGATACCAGGCATTGACTTGATGAATGGAAGATAAATCATGAGAGGGCTATCCATTCAGGCACAGCTGAATGACACTGACAGAGCCCTGCGTGAAAGCTCATTTTGTGTTTGCCTGTACAATATCTCATTTGTCGTGAGCTTCACTTGCCAATGATATCGGTGGCTTCCACCGTATGAAGCCTTCTCTCTTTATTCCCTTCAACAAGTCACCCGATTGATAAAATGAAAGAAACACCAAGGAGACAAGATGCTATTATGATCTGAAAAATTCAAGTTCAGAAATATATTTTGTCTTTGTTCTTTGCTACAACAAAAGCTAAATGCACAATTTTTTGTTGTTGTATGAGAACAGATGAGACAACCCCAGTAGAAGGGACTTAAAATATTAACAGGGCCAGGAGGCATTCTTCTCTATTGAGCCTTAAAATTCTCACTAAAATGCATTTGCTCACCATGCTGTTCTATTTGGACTATAAGCCCTAGAGTCCTGTTATTTGCAGTTCTCAGAAGCCTAAAACTAATTTTAGAGCATAAAACATTTTAAGCGCTTCATTAGATGGCATTATACCTTTAAGATGTCAAAATAAAATGATCAAAGTTATTCTGCACTTTAAATTTTCACAGTAATCTGCTAATCACTGAAAATTAGTGAACTATTTCATTATGTGTGAAACTTACACTAAAAATCATGTCAGCTTCTCATCTGAGCCTATAATGGGACATTAAATATTTTTACATCATTATGTATAAAATTATAGTGATCACACCTAAAATACCAACATTGTTAAAGGGAAACAGACTCCAGGTGTGTTGTTTTGCATTCCTGGTAATAGACAAATGACATGAAATGACTTAAAATAGTCGATCAGTGACACTCTCACACTTGCTGATGCCGTAGATGAAAGATATGATTTCTCTAAATTTTAATCATTTACTTACAGACTTTGGTACATGGACAAAAATAAAAATTCTCCTCAAGCAAGGAACGAGGCAGGCTTCACGGCCCCTCAGTGCCATTTTCATTTTAATCATTGATAAGAATTTCAAAAGAAAAGGAAAACATAAAGAGTGCACCTTTCCAGGACAGATGTAAGTAAGATTCAAATGTGGGATTAAATTTAAAATCCTTTTTCTTTTTATTATAAAGAAAGAAAATTTTTCAAAATGCACAAATTGACACTACATTTTTAAGGTACCTTTATATCTTTAAAGCAAGTTATTCTGCTGCTGTAAAATTGCATTGACTATCTTCCTAATCAATTTAAAAGACATTTAATAGGTACTTCAATTTGCAAAGTACAACATGCACAATAAGATAATTTTAATAATTTAATAATCAACTTAATTAATTTGAGAAATTTAAATAATCACTCTTTTCTGAATTTGGTAAAGGGTAAGTTTGAAAAAAAAAAACCCTAAACTTTCAGTCTAAATGATCTCCACAGTTACTTAGTATCAAGAGGGAAAGAATAAAGTTCCAGCGTTAGAACAGTTTTGAGGATCTTTATTCACACCCTGGTATTCTGAACTAAAATGGAATCCTATCATTAGGATAGATAAGGAGAAATAAAAAAACTCAAAATAAACATTAACAGAAACTTTTTTATTCAGGGATATCAGGAAGTAGGTACTTTAT
The DNA here is from genome assembly GCF_000276665.1 of Chinchilla lanigera. Lineage (NCBI taxonomy): Eukaryota > Metazoa > Chordata > Mammalia > Rodentia > Chinchillidae > Chinchilla > Chinchilla lanigera. The sequence goes on from NW_004955407.1 coordinate 4,702,733, forward strand.
GGAATGTTTGAGGGTAATCAGTCTCTTTGATCACAGTTTGCTACTTCCCATGGCTTCATAAATTTTAATATTCTATATAAAGTTTCATTATGATGTCATTATATGTTGTATAAATCAGATAGATTATTGCTAAAATGTTGTATGCTGAAATATATTTAAAAGTATCATTTTTATGTAAAAGATACATGAAGAAAACCCTCTTTAAAGACATATGCTAAATACTGGTTTATAGCAAAGTTTTATCTGCACATATAAAATTAAATGTTAATTTAATTAAATATTTCCCATTTTCAAAAACAATTTTCCATTTTCTGAATTTCTTTTTGTGTTTTTGAGATAAGGTTTCACTATGAAGTTCAGGCTGGCCTTGGACTCACTTTGTAACCCAGCAGGCTGTCCTTAAAATCCTGGCAATCTTCCTGCTTCAGCCTCCCAAGTGCTAGGATTACAGACGTGCACCACCATGCCTGGGTGTTTTTCTGATTTTTAAAAACTATTGAACTGAAAATAAATCAAATATAATCAGTTGGGGCTGGGGATTTAGCTCAGCGGCAAAGCGCCTGCCTGGCAAGCGCAAGGTCGTGAGTTCGGTTCCCGGTACCGGAGAAAAACAAAAAAAAAAAAAAAAAAAAAAAAAAAAAAAAAAAAATATAATCAGTTTACATACAGACACACTGATTTTCGCCAACAAAGGCAATGTATATATTGTTAATATTTTTGAAAAAGAAAAAATTACTCTTGGTAATCTAACTTTATCAAATTATAAATAACTTTTTTGTTACTCATATGGTGTCTTTTTCATCTATTCACTTCTTTAAGTGTTAATTTAGTGTTAGTATAGGAAGGAAATTTATTAGGTATTCTTAAGAATTAAAAGGAGAAAACATTTGTGCAAGTATTATACTAAAGGGCAGCCTTGTTTAGTAAAATGAATAGTGGTGTATCAGTGACACTTCGTGCAAGTGACATCGGGTACATGTCATGACAGAACTTGCATTTCAAATTGGAATATAGAGCTCAGGGAGAAAGAGGAAATGTCCAATAGAACAAAACAGTCGGCTTTGGAGCATGATCGTGGGACTGGCAGAATCCCGGAAAAGCAGTCTCCTTTCGTAATCAGCATTGTGTGTTGGATATTAGAGCAGAAATCAGTGGTGACAGAAGTTTGGTTTTGATTTTGGAGAGCTTTGAATGCTTGCTTGAGGAATGAAATACTCTCAGAAAGCAATAAGGAGCTTGGAAAGTATTTGAATATTTACATACTATAATCTGACCTGGATGAAGTAAAACGGGCTGGGAAACAGTGGAGAAACGCAGAGATTTAGAGATGTAGCGGTGGTCAGAGTAAAGGAGAGAAATGGGGAGGTAGGTGTAGCTATAACAAATACAAGAGGGAGAACCCACATGGATTTAAAACTCGTAGTGGAGAAATGAAATAGAAGGTCCCAAGGGGAATATCTCTTTAAAAATTGGACAACTAGTACACACTATACATTAAAAATTCCATTTGACGATTGGTCCTACCAAACTTTTCCCAAGCCCCATTTTCACTGACTGCTCTCATCTGGTGATCATTTCTCAGCTTTCCAATTATGTGTAGAAACTGTATATGTATATTACATACATAAAATGGTATATGTGAGTAATATATAAATACATAATATTAAATATAAAGCCTGAACATGTTTTTGCAGAAAAAGTATTTGATTTCAATTTCCACATTTTCCTTCATACACTAGTATTTCCTCTAACTTTCCCCATCATATACTTAAATATAATAGTGCATGGCTTGAGAAATATGTTGAGACATCAAATTTGTTTGCATGGTTTTTTCAAATTCTTTACAGTCTATCATTAAGGTTTTTTTAATCCACAGATATGTATTAACAAATCTTTGAAAAGCCCTCTTTGCATAGTTTGTTTTCAACTACAAATTTTCCCAGTGACAAGAGAAAATGCCTTAAAATAATTTTGAGATGAATTCTTAAAGGGAATTAACGTTCTTAAGGCACACACACACACACACACACACACACACACAGTAAATAGGTGATGTGTGTACTGATTAGTTCAATTGTGCTAACTCGTTAACAATGGATATGGCTATCAAAAGCATCAAACAGCATACCTTAAATACCTTAAATAGCTATATATTTTATTTGTTAGTTATACTTAGGTAAACTAGAGACAAGTATCACAAACAAAACAGGATTTTCTGCACATATACTAGTGACTACGGAATTATGAAATCACCATGAAATAAAATGGTGATGCACAAGGTACTTTTCTCTGTTCATCCTCTTCCTTTCCCCACCCCTCCACTTCGTCTCTCTCACTCTTTTTAGTCCACTGTGAGACTCCCACTTCACTCTGTATATCCCTCCTCTCTTCTCTCCTGTTGTTTCCAGCACGTGTTATTTTTTCCCATGAAACGCCACTGAAAACATATGCATACTCTTGTTACAGCAGTGATATCCTATGAGGTTTACATTGGAATGGCAATTGTGTGGGTTGCTTACAGCTTTCATTCCTACCAAAAGAAGTTTCAGAAAAACTTTACTCTAATCGTACATATTTTGTTTCACATAAGCAAAACGTCAGAACCTTTCTATCAAACAATGTTTTTCATTACAAATAAAAATGAGCAAAAAAATCTTTGCTCATGTATTGGCTTCTTTAATATTTCCTGCTGATTTCTTCTTAGAGGTCATTGGTCAAACAGAGGAGAGGCTTTTTTTCTGTGGTTCAGGATAAAATGATCTTTATCACTTTATAAAGTCTGAAATTCTGCCCAATTTACTTCATTCACAATAAACAGCTTTCACCTGAGCAAACTTATTTTGCTTTAAAAGATTTTATAAGCACATTTAGACTAGGCCAGGGGAATATAACCCTTTACAAGTAGCAGACGTTTGTATTCACTAATGTCATGGAGAATGACAGGAAGCCAGCCATGGGATGGTACATTTAAGACGTTTTATATTATAACAACATAATCTAAACAAACATCTTAAAAAGAATCCTTAAGGTTTTAAACAACTGAAAATAGAAAAATAGGTAATGCTGTACAGTAAGAAAGTATGAAACCAACATAAATTTAGCTAGTAAATTATGTGTAAAACTATTTTGCATTACCTTGAGTTTACATCATAAATTTAATATACAAAATGCTGGTTCCTTCAGTTTTAATTCGTGTAGGATTCAGTTTTTCTTTAAGAAAATAGAAAATGTTCTCTGTTGATTAAATATGATGCTTGCAAACTTTATTTTTACTCTCCTGATTGCTGAGTGACTTCCTTTATTACAATGTGTGGCACAAATTTTTAGGATATGAACAACTGACATTTTGCTGCAAAAAATATTTTAAAAACCACGAATTTAAAGGCCGCATAACCATAGAAAATAGTTTTAAAACTAAATATATATTTCAAAATGAATCATTAGACAAACATGTGATTTCTTGGCTTTATTATGTTTTTCTCAAATTTAAACAGATGTTTTAAGTTTTTGCAAAAGCAGTCTAGAATACATATTAAATATCTACATTAACTATTGATAGTTACAAAAAATATCTCTCAATTTTGTTATGTGTCTAATGTAACTACACTATAGAAGAAAGTATAGAAAATATTCAAATACTAGAGTTAAACAAAAACTAAAGGAGTATTAAGAATGAAAATACGTTGAGAAATTAAAAATTGCCATAATTACATGCTTTTAGGTTCATAGTAGCTTATTATTTTGTTTCCCCAACTTAGAATACCCACAGTTAAATAATAGAGGTAAAATTTTTATCTTCTTTTCAATTGTACTATAGAAAAATCTTAAAATATTAGTTTGAAAGTGTAGAATGCCAGATAATGATAATGAAATTCAATTCCTTATCCTGCATTAAGCATTTATTTCTTATGTCTACCACTGCACATCAGAAATATTCTTCATCTTCTAATATGCACCTGTATCTTAAAAAGGAAAAAGTAAGATCTTTTCCTATATATAGTAAATATAGTAACAAATAAAAGACACTAATATGCCTTTATTTTTGTACTTCTGGTTATGCAGGAACTATAAATTTACTCTCAAAGCAAAATTGTATTAATGATAATTAGCAGATGTTATTATTTTAAATGATCAAATTTTCATGATAACTGAAAATGCAACTTAAAAATTGATAAAGTTAGCGTTATGTCAAGTCACAACAAATTTGATATGAAATTCAGATCATAAATAAGTCAAGAAAATGTTCAGAAACAAACTTGGGAGAAGATTTTGTTGCCTGGTTTCAGAGTGTGAGTATTTGTTTACATTATATCTTCCGCAGGGAGAAATGTTTTGCCAGGTTATCTGCTGGGCATCAAGTGTGAAAGGTCCCCCCAGTCGTCCTTAGCATGAAGTAGATTAAGTACCCACAATATTTTGCTTGGAACCGAGAGTACATGTTTAGGAAACCAAGAATGTTCATGATTACAGTTGCTTGGGATTAGGGCACCTGACTGAATTAAATCCAAGAAGGATTTTAAATATTGCAGCACCATTTTTCTGTTTCCCTGCATAATTGGTAACACTAGATTACACGCTTTGCAAGCCCCCAAGTTGCTGTATTTTCATAGAGAAAAGGTCCCTTTCATTCAAGCTTAATAAGCTTGGCCTATATCAGCTTTTCTCACATCAGCCCAAGTGTCACATTTGGGCTGGGGGAAGCTTGTTAGCAGTAATTACCAGCAGTAGGTTCTATTATTTGCCAAAGTAATTTTCACTGCTAAGTACCACCAAAACTGCCTCAAGCCTTTAATTTTTTCCCTTCCTCTTGCCTTCCTTTGCTTTCTTTTAAGTTAGTGCATTTTCCCATGATACTGTGCTCTGTAGTGTGGGACCAGGCAAAGGCGAGGCTCTGGGTATCAATGTGCTACTGAGACATGGGGTCAGGCCTAGCGAAAGCCTTTCACAAACAGAGCCTGAACTCTATTAGAGATGCAAATCCACTCTCTGAGTAAGGATTGTTTCAGCCATATAATGGGGCCCAAGGAATTCCACAGCAGCTAGCCTTTCAGCATGGGCCCTTTGTCTGCATCTTAGCAAATTTCAGCAGGCTGTTTAAACTCTGGCCATTGTCCCCTTGGCTTCATTGATTTCTCTGCCTGCCACCACTTCACAATGGACTGATATGAACATCTTTGTTACTGCTTTTGTACTGTATATCAGAGTAATGTTTCAGCAGATTGAGGCCTAGGAGGAAGAATTAAACCTGTACTACACAGAGCATGATGAATTGCAGGATTTACATATCATTTTGAGACTTCGGGGATGGGGGTCGTTGCTGAATGCTGTTGTGTCTCAAAGGATGTTGTCCGAAGACAGAGTGACAGAAAAGGAAGTGATTTAGATTGTCCCTGACATCTTAATACACAAAACACAGATAAATGGTGGCTATCCAGAGGCTCTACCCTTTTCCTATACATAGTGTATGTAATTCTGAATCCATATGATTCACACGAAGGACATTTATGTGGTAATCTAACATCACTGATTCAGAACTTAGGTGCTAGAATGTGGAAAACTGGTTTCTTAGTTTCTATTCTTCTTGACTGACACAACAACTCTCATTATTTTGGGGCTTCATGTTGGAGAAAAGCTGCTCAGTATTAATAATGGTGATCATTTCCATATTGTCATTTTATTTCTGAAGTCAAGTGATCTTTATTATCAATATATAGCTTTAAGGAGACGTGTTCAGTTGACTTTTAAATGAAATAGTTTTTCCTTCTTTGTTGAAAAACAATCACTAACCTATATTCAGTAGTATATAAATAAACATTTAAGAACGGGTTCTCCCAAAAGAAAATAAAACTCACGTTTTGGATTTGCTGGTTTCCTCGGAGTGGATACATCTGTGATAGTCCACTTCAAGCTGCAGCATGAGGTCACTGAATGCAGAGTTAGGAAGACAATATGCGCAAATGGCTTTTCTGAGGCGTCGTAGCCAGTGCTGACTCCTTGGGTTGTTTTTTGGACTATTTTGCTATAGAGCTGCAACCTTCTCAATGACTTCACAAATTTGGGTGAAAATGTTATAGAAATTCAGAGAGGACAAAAAATGATTTCAATATACTATAATTATATTGAACTTTTATGTATGAAATGTCACCTACCTATTGACATAATATATGTGTAAATTATGTGGGTGTTTTTTTTCATTTTTTTTTTAATCCAGTGTCTGAGTTTTGTATGGTATGTGATTGGCATCAAAATGGAGGGAAGAAATACATCTGAATAGACTCATTCTACAGGCTTCAGATTTCTGAGGGGGACAGCTGAGACAGAGAAATTTTTTCTTTTCTTGTTTAAAATATGAGTCATTTTTTGATGAGTTCTCCTAATTGTATTTGAAGGATAAAATGTTGTAATTCTATTCATGTGCATGTTAAAGTTGACAAGTCTCCATATGAATATCTATTTGTACATGATTATGAGAGTAAGAAAAGTGCTTTTTACAAATCTGGAATGTTTATGTTCCCAAATTTACTGACATGCCCATAAATCTGGATTCAGAGAGCAGTTTCACACTTCCTCACCAGTGCATCTGCTGCTCTTTCTGCTGTGAGTGTCCCTTAGTGCACACATGAATTCTTCACTGAGCTGTTGCTCCTTTTGCACTAAGGTCTATTTTGATATATCTCTTACACTATTTGAACACACTTTTACTCTCTTATTAGCTGGTAAATTACTTAAGAAAAGCCAAATGTACTACTGAGATTTCTATCACTGAAGAATAGCAAAGACTCTTAACAAATAACAGCTGAACTAAAAATAATTAAATTATAAACCATGGGTCTCTTTTCCTACTTCTGTACCTTCATGATTTTTGTATTGATTACTAGTTCATTTAATATTCATAGTTTCAGTGAATATTCCTACCAATTTACTGCTAAGGTGATATTGCCTGAATAAAGTCTAGAGTCATCCAAACTGTTTCTACTATTTTGGCTTCCAATTTTCATAATGTCAGCTCTCTTATGACCACATATATTGTCTTTACTCAAAGCCTGTCAAAGGTTTCCTAACTCTCACATTCTTATCCCTGACCATGTCACTGAGTATCAAATCATTGTTCCTTTTAGTACTCACTACTCATATGCTATCTAATGATACTTTTGTCACTTAACATTTCATGATTTCTTTAAAGTATAGCAAAGCATGTGTGAATATCTCAGATTCACAGATTTTATTTTATATTATGCCCTGTCCGTACTCAACTATTGAAGAAAGAACTTTCACATATTTTACACAGTTCAGTGAATGATGAGTAACTTATTATCTTCCTGACAGTCTTTTAAAAACACTATTGTATCTTCAAATACAACATGTAGATAATTTTATTATTATACTGGATGCCATTGACAACTTATCTTTAAAAGAAATCTAGGCACAGATCTTACATATCACAGAAAAACTAATTCAATAATCTTCAATATAAAATGCAAAGCTACAAGCTTCTAGAGGAAAATATATAAGGAAATACACATCACTCCAGGTCTAGGAATGAGCTCAGAGACACAGCATCAAAAGAATTATCAATTTAAGTAAAAACAGATGAATTGTATTTTATTAAAATGTAAAACTTTCACTCAGTGAAGCACTGGGAGGAAGGATAAGTCACAGAGCAGAAGAAAAAACAGTTGAAAAAGTCCTTATATCTAATGTCCTTACAGAACAACTCAACAATAAGAAAATAAATGATCAAAAGGATGCAAAAGTTCTGAATAAGTACATCACTATCATGGCACATATAAGCATACAAAATGACATGCAACATCATCTGTCATTAGAAAAAGACCAATTAGAAGAACAAGCTATGTGGACTTGATGGTGCATGCCTATAGCTCTTACACCCTGGCAGGCAGAGGGAGGAGGGTCAAAAGTTGCAGCTCATCCCAGACACTAGCAACACCAACTCTTAAAATAAAAGGGGGTGGGCTAAGGCTGTAAATGACTTGAGTTCAATTCCCAGTACTGAGAGAAGAAAGAAAGAAAGAAAGAAAAAGAAAGAAAGAAAGAAAGAAAGAAAGAAAGAAAGAAAGAAAGAAAGAAAGAAAGAAAGAAAGAGGGAGAGAGGGACAGAGAGGGAAAGAGAGAGAGAAAGAGAGAGAGAAAGAGAGAGAGAGAGAAAGAGAAAAACACAACAGCAGCAAAAAACAAAACTATAAACTTATTTGAATATTTAAATCCCCCAAACACACACACATTGTTAGTAAGGGTACACAACTATGGGTACAGATTTTTAGCACTAATGGAAGTGCAAAAATGATTTAATTTGTATGACATTGTAGCAGTTGTTCATAAACCTAAAGAGAGTCTTCTTTCTATGCAAGCTGACAATGACACTTCTAGACACGTCATCTGATTTGAAAATCTTTGTGTACACACACACACACACATGCACACTCACACAAATGGAACATGAAAGCTACAGAAGAGTCACTTGTAAAGGCCAAGAAGTGGGTTGGGCCAGGGATATAGCTCAGCAGCACAAGCTCCTGTTTGGCAAACACAAGGTCCTGAGTTTCATTCTTGGTACCAAAAACAAAAACAAAAACAAAAAGGCCAAGGTGTCTTTGGTAAATACATAGAGACGTAAATGAGAGTACACATACAATGGAAAACTATATAGCCATAAAGGGAATGATCTTGTAAATCACAGAAAAATATAGGAAAATCTTAAAAGCATCTTGGTAGGTGAAGGGAACCACTCTCAAAAGGCTACACACATATAATTCTAATTATACAACATCCTGTAAAAGGCAAAGTGAAAGATTAGAAATATTAACAGTTTTCAAGAGTTTAGGGACTAGGAAAGATTGACTGAATGTATCCAAAGAATTTGCAAACTGATGTATTTATTCTGCCTGATACTGTAACTTAGAATACACAATAAAATGTCAAGTCCATGTGAGACATGGGGCTCATGCCTGTAAACCCCAGTAACTGAGAACCCTGGGCAGGGAGATAATAGGATCATGGTCAGCGCGGGCTATCTAGTGAGTTCAAGGAAACCCTGCAGTACACAGTAAGACCCTGTCTCAACAGTAAGCAAGTGAAATAAAAACAAAGAAACAACGACAAACCCAAAGAATGCTGCAGCATACTGATTCTCAATGTATGCAAATTTTAAAAAGCATGTACAGATTTAAAGGATTCCAAGATGGGATGTAGAAAATTCTAAGTCTACTAGGACTATTTTAAATGACTTAGCTGATTGGGTTGAAAGATGAAGGTACTCACCTGAGTAACTTTGGGAACGTGTACAGACTGAGATTAAGGCAAAGTAAGTGGATGAAAGTGTCTTTCTCATAGTTTCCCATGGAGTACAGGTCAACATGAATGTAATTTGAACAATTAATGGATGGAGGTCAGAAGACTGAAATCAGATTTGTCACTGTTGGGGTAAGAGCTTAATGACAAGTAGGACTGGGGGCTGCCATGGTTCATGGAGTACTGAGACTTGGAGACAATAATGCTGGAGGCAATATCAGACTTCGAGAGTGTTGAACTTTTTCGTCAACTTTCTTAAATTCTTAATTGGAATGAACTCCTGTAATAGAAAATTAATAAGAGGAAATCAAATGGTTTATAATATATATAATAACATATATATAACAAGTATTATGTATATATAATAAAAATATAAATGTATAATAACCAGGGAATGAACATTCTCAAAAAGACAGCTTTGAATTTCAGCTTATATAGCATCTTCGACAAATACAATAGCATTTTAGAGAATAAGAAAAAGGAAAAGCTTGGTGTCTCTAGAGAAAGCAACTTGTGTGAAGGCAAACAAGTGACAGAAGAAGCTTCATTGGTAAGGCGTGTTAAGGTTGATTCCCTTGGTGCCATCCCAGTCTCATAAGGTCTAAAGTCAGCTTCAGTGGTAAACCTTGGTTGCTCTGATTGAGAAAGGCGGTGGTGTACCTTTTGTCTTTGTAAATTTCTATCTTGTTTTTAGGCCAGATGGAGGGCAGAAAGCTTTCCTGTAGCTGCTGCTTCTTAATTGCCTTCAGTTCAACAATCCTTCATATTCTGGGGTGGTATATTCAGGTTTTGCACAGGAAATATAGATATGTATCAAAATATCCAAAATAAATTTACATCTATGGCCTAGCTTATATGCATATATCTCCTTGCATACTTTGGTTACAAATCTCACTTTCTATCTCAAGTATTTGAGAAAACCAAAGAACTAAGAGAGAAGCTTTGAGCACCTTGTATGTAATTAAGAAGTAATAAAAAATTATAAACAGCACAAATGAGCAAACTAACATAGGAAAAAAATCACATTATAATAGGAATATGTCAAGTAGACACAGAAACACACTGAAAGCACTTCCTGTCATGAAAATTGCAATAATTTGAACACGAGTATAAGTAATGTAGTACTGGATTATAATTCAAACTAAAGCATAAACATTCATTTTTCCATATGTAATGTCAATAAATAAGTAAATAAACAGGTGAGCCAAGGACCTAAGGCAAATATCTGGTGCACAGAATTCAAAATAAGTCCCATAAAAACTGCATGGAGAGGTAGTGCTGCTCTCTGCTGCTGACCTATGAACTGCACCTCGTGACTTCCTTCCAGGAACTTTTGGAAACGAGGGAGTGAGCACAACCTCAGCAGACAGGCCTGACAGCCGCAACTTCAAGGAACGAAGGTCAATATAAAATCTCCTTGCGCATATGAATGGTATGTGCTTTTTATCTGATGTAATGAAAATGATGTTTTTAAAGACCTATAAATTCAGTGTAATCATGAGAGACATAGCAGACAAATCCCAGTTGAGTAGGATTCTACTTAGCTTCTACTCAGTGCCAAAGCATTATTCCTCAAAGTGTTTGGCAATAACAAGTGAAATCCAGCAGTCACCACAACGAGGTTAAAAGATACCATAACTGCATGTGATGTGGAACTGTGAATGGAATTATGAAACAGGAGTTAACTAAAAACTATGGAAATAGGAATATATTATGAACTTTTGTTAATAATAATATATCAGTGTTGGCTGAAAAGTTACAACAAATAAAAACTGGAAAAGATTGCCTTAAAAAATGTAAGAAAAAATGTTCAAATAAAATATAGAAGTTCATGGATAGAACTGTACCCAGTGGGGTGAAAATGAAGTGGGAGAAAATAGCAATCATGTTCTAGTTAAAAAATGAGCAAAATCGGTACTATGCCACGAGACCAAAAAAGTGAGATAAATATATAAATATATCTCAATTTCATATTAACATTTATAGGAGTTTGTACATTGGTTTTAATAAACATTAAGGAGTTGTTTTTGTGTTTTAAATGTTAAGGTTTCAAATTGTTTCTTCTGAATCAAAAATTAAGAAAATGTTAAAGTTGTCATATACTTCACACTTCTTGTGAAAAGTCAGATTTCAAGGTTCTATCTAGGATATTTTTATATACTATCCTGGGCACAGATCCAACAATCTGGATTTTTACAGGCATTTTAGAAGATTGCTATGTATTCAGAAATTTGAGAAACACAGGTCTAAACTGTCTAGAGGTAGAGTTACTTATTCTTGTTTCTATTTTTCCAACATCTTTCTAATAATTTTATTTCTAACATATGAAATTGCTTCACAGGGAAGAAGTATAAGGGTTTAATTAATACCACCTGCTTTACTCTTGTTGGTTTTATAGGTATTAATAATCATAAAAAACTTGCTAATATTAGAATATTTTAAAATACCTATTTTGAAAATAGAACTCCAAATTTTAACCATATGTCATATATTTGTAATTTTTGTGCTTAAAGAACTTTATTCCATTACCAGTCTGTTTCTCAAAATTTAAGTACCTTGAATTTCCCAGATCTTTCCATAATACACTTTAAAATGCCAGTATTTTCCTTTTCTTTGTTTTTAAAAACTTTTCAAAAATATTGATTCATGTTGTAAAAGTTGAGATACAATTGCGTTACAGAATTACCCATAGCTAACGTATCCATTGGATAAACTTGAATACAATCTCCATCAATACAAATTACTGGACATATTTATCACTTTTAAAAGTCACCTTCTATCTTTTCATGGTGGCTTGTGGTGGTGGCTTTTTGTTTTGTAGAAAAAATCCATAACATGAACTCTGTCTTCAACCCTCTTTAAAGTGCACACTAGGGTGTTGTAAATCCAGGGGTCTCTGCTGTATAACAGATAATCTTGAATAACTGGAATTTTGCACACACTGACTAGCAGCCTCCTAGTTATCCTCCCAGTAGCCTCTGAAGAAATATAGTGTCTCTTCTTTAAAAATAATAAATCATTTTCTTTTCCATGCCTCGACATTTCCAAAGAATAACTTCTGTCGCTTTTTCTATTTCTTGAAGAAGCGCGCCCCTTTCTGACTTTAGTTTCGTCTCTTCCTAACCCATTCCGGTATCTCGTAAAGTGGTATTTGTTACAGTTCTTGCAACTGCTCCCACATTGTTAACTGTTTGTCTTAGTCCCAACACGTGTATGTTTGAAGTTCATCCTGGCCTGGTCCCACCTGTCCGCACTCCCTGAGCAGGGAGGGTTGCCGCCGGCCAACCTGGACTACACAGTAAAGCTCAAGACCCAGTTGGACAAGACCCAGTCTCAAGAAAAGAAACAAAAAGAGAAAATAAAATTCACCAACAAACTTTAGACAGTCTCTACTCGTTAATACACTCATTAATTCTGATCTGGGAACTTCACTGCATCAAGACGCACCTAGAAGATTAACACCGAGGCTCTTGTGTGTATCTGGGTGTGTCATGGGGGCGTGGCCTAGGCCGTCCTCTGGCACGGTTCCCTTGCTCTGCTTCACATGAACTAAGCTGACTTGAACTAAAGCTACCATGCAATAAGCAGCTTTGCTCTGCCTTGGACCTGACTGACCATGGATGAAATCTCTTTAAAATATGAACTAAATTAGCTTCCTTTTAAATTGCATGGGTTTTGGAAAAATTCATATAACTTTTTGTCTTCATAGCTCCCCTTTTGTGCGTGTTTTATATTGTAGTTGTGTCATCCATGTCCCCTAATCCTGAAATCTCAGATGTAGCCCTGTCTCTTTTCTTTTTCTTTTCCTAAATATCAAAATTATAATTTATTATTTTCTATTGTGTAATTTATGGGATACAGTGTGATAATTTGATACATGTGCAGAAGGCATAATGATAAAGTCAGGCTAGTTGATATTTCCAATTCCTTTAAATTTAAAAAAAATTCTGATTAACCTGTAACAATCATACACTTATGGAGTACTCTGTAATATTTCAAAACATATGCACTGATTACATGTACTGATTAAATCATGGTATGAACGAATTAAATAATATGTATTGATTAATATATACTAATTAAATATGTACTATTATATCAGTATATATTAATTAATTAATATTTCTATTTTTTATATTTTTTGTGTTTAAGCTCCTCTGTTCTACTTATTCCTTAGAATTTATTACTATTATTTGTGTTTTGGTACCAGTTATCCAAATTTTTGCTATCACACATCCCTTCACCCTTTTATGGCCTCTACCTAAAGTGATCTACAGATTCAGTGCAATTCCTATCACACTACCAATAACATTCTTCACAGAGCTTTTTTTTTAAAAAAATAGTCCTAAAATTTATATGAAAATAGAAAAGGCCCAGTAGCCACAATAAATATTGGGCATAAAGAAGAAAGCTGGAGGTCTTATACTACTGAACTTCAAAATATTCATCAAAATGATAACCAGAATAGAATGATGTTGGTATAAAAACAGACAAACCAAAGGAACAGAAATAGAGCTCAGAAATAACACCAAGCCTTTACAGCCAAATGATTCCTGACAAAAGCACATAAGACACGCTTTGCAGAAAGGCCAGGTTAACAATAATAATTTTCCAGTCCATCAACAAGAGAAATTTTCCATCTTTTTGTATTTTCTTCAATTTCCTTAATCAGAGTTTTGTAATTCACAGTGTAGAAATCTTTCACTTCCCTGTTGAATTTATTCCTAAGTATTGTATTCTATTTTTTGTAGCTATTGTGAGTAGATTTCTTTTCTCAATAATTTCATGAATGTTGTACAGAATGTTACTGATTTTTCTGTGTTGGTTTTGTTTCCAGAGTTTTTCCTTCTCTTGCCTAATTGCTGTGGCTAAGTCTTCTCCTACTATGTTGAATGTCTTTGTCATGTTTGACATTTTTGTTATACTACTTCTTTCTAGTTCATCTTTGCAGCTGAATGGATTATTGTACTGATAAGGTTTGATCCTTTTCTATTTATATTTCATACCTCTGTTTTTCCAGTGGGTTTCATACTTATAAATGTTGGTAAAAGTTGATGCTTTTTGTTTCTTGATATAGGAATTCTTCAAACATCTTTTATAAATACTTCTGCAGATAACAGATTCTATCATTGCTTTTATTAAGCAGTTTTTCATTTCATCTTTGATTTTGAAGGATAGCTTTGTTGGGTACAGTATTCTTGGTTGATAATTACTTTCACTTAGTGTTTGGACTATGTCATCCCATTGTCTCCTGGGCTGTAATGTTCCTACTGAGAAGTGTACTGCTCAGTTGAGGAATTTCTTAAATACAACTTGAAGCTTTTCTCTTGCAGTGTTTAGAATTCTATGTCTTGCACACTTCTTAGTGTGTGTATCATATGCCACTGTGAAGGTCTTATATGATCATGTCTACTTGGGACATAAATATCTATTGTACCTGGATATCCCTGCTTTTTTCCAGTTATGTTTTCCCCTACTATTTTGTTGAACAATTTTTCAATTCATTGTAAATATGTAAATACATACCTGTAGGTATGTAAAAGTGTAAATACTTGTTCATTTATTTCTGTCTCAAAAGGTCCCAGACTCTGTCTTCATTCTTTTTTAGGTTTTTGTTTGTTCTTTCTTTTCTAATTGGGATGTTTCAAAAGACCAGTCTCAAGTTCAGATGATATTCTTTTCTTGGCTTTAGATAGGTGATAAGGTGTTCAACTACATTTTTATTTGACTTATTAACCTTTTTTCCCAAAGATTTCATTTCATTTTTTTAAGGTCTCTATTTCTTTAATGAATTTTTTTGTAATCATGAATTTTTTTCTAACTTTATTCAACTATTAGTATTCTCTTGAATCTTGTTGGGAGTCCTTACAATTATTCTTTTAAATTCTTTACCAGGCATTTTTTTTTGTTCTGTTATTAGTATAGGTTTGCAGTACATGGTATTTACATTCATCTTAGAGAGTGGGTACATAATACACTTATTTTAACCCCCTTCCCCTTCCCCTTCCCACCCACCTCTCTCCCTTTGCTTCTGAACCTCCTTTCCTCATTATTGTTTTGGTTGTAGGATTTTTGCTTTAGACACATTGTACTCTCTTGTAGGCACGCTGATACCTTGTTTGTTCTTTCACATTTCAGAGGACCTTGTGCTGATTGTACATCAGTTATCTGCATCAATTCTATAAGGTGTCTTTTGCAATGAATGGGGTTGTTGAAGGTATGTGTTGAGTGTTTGCGCAGTATGAGATGTTGGCTTGGGTTCCAGTTGGACATTATAGATGTAGTTCCCCTACAGCTTTTTCTGGCTATAAAATCAATGGTTAGAGGTGCAAATGTATATCCATATCCATGGCAGCGCTGATGGTGTTCATTATCTCTGGAGACAATGTAGTGGGGGGTACACACCATCTCTAGACCCACATGGGTGAGATGTACGAAGTAGTGGAGATGATGTGAGGTCAGGTTAGGTATTCTAACAGCAAAGTGAAACTATGATCAGTGGTATCAGGAGTGTGACGGTCATTTATGAGGCTAAATAAAGGCCAAATAGAGACAAATTCTAATGTCAGAAATGGCCTGTGACACTAGCAGCTCCAGCAGCAGCAGAGGACTTGAAGCACGTGTCCTCAGTGCTGACAATGGCATGGACCCCTAAGTTGGCCGTGGAGTGAAGAGTACACGGCCACTCTATTACCTGTTCTCAATGATGGTGGCCCATGGGAGAAAGCATCAGGAAACCAGAGTATCCATTTCTCTACATTCACTTGATGGCCCTAAAGTTCTCATTAGCCCCTTACTGCCCATAGATGGGTAATGACAGGGGATCACAGTTCACTCCACATTGCTCGCTATGTCCCAGTGGTATAGGTCCACATGTGGCTGGCACTACTTCTGTCCCAGAGGACAGACACTTTTATTCCTCAGTGTCTTCATCACTTTCCTGTTGCTTGGGCAAAAATACTCCATGTCACAATTTAAAGGAAGAGAGGTTCATACTGGCTACAGTTTCAGCCTGTGAAAATTTAGCTTCTTGCAAGGAAGATGGACATGTTGGAAGAAAGTGGTTCAAACCATGAACCTATGGCAGCTAGGAAACACAGACAGAAAAAGGCAGTTAGGGGCAAGAATATACCTTTCAAGGTCACACACCTGGAGACCTACTTCCTAGCAGCACATTCAGCTACTCTAGTAATTCACTAATGTGTATAGTGCCCATGTGATCCCATCACCCTTCAATCACATAAGACACAGGGAGGGCAGACTTTAGATCTAAACTGTAACACCCAATCTTTGAGACCAATACCTTCCCTCCCCTTCAATACTGAAACGCCTATCACGCACAGTACAGAACATCATATGGCTTTGGTGTTTTGACACTTTGCTATACCAAATGAAGTTGCATTTGTGAAGCTGCAATCCCTTGCAACAGTGGCAGAATATCTGTGGAGTCTGGGGATGAGGGTTCGCTCCTGATCTCTAGACAATAGCTCGATTTTCAAGAAGCACGGAGCTACAACACCCAAGATTCTGGGGTTTCACAGGCACAAAGTGAGTTTCTTCTCTAAAGCAAAACTACTGTGAGGACTTCGAATTGCTCATTCACTGGGCTGCAAACCTGTGGTGACTGTCAAAATTTCCAGTAGCTAGGATATCCAGCAAGGTCACGAACGAGGTTTGCTGGGATTCTCCCATTCACCCTTAATCCTGCAAATGGCAGTCATTGCCAGCTGGGGAGCCACTGTCGTGTCAGGCATGGCCACTGGGGCTCTGGTCCTCTTTCTGTTCTGCCGTGCCCGGTCTCTGCACTTTACAAGGTTCCAGTCCGCTCCTTCCTGAGTCCCAGCGTTCCCTTAAAGTTTCGCATCTCAAAATACAGTTATCCTCCTCTTGCTCTGGTTCTACTTGTGAAGGAGAAAGCAAGAACTGAGCACAGTTATTCCAAATGTAGCTATATTACTTCACCCTACTCATTCTTCTCATTCTGGTGGGTACTATCTTAATTATCTTATGTCATTTCTATTTTTGAAGTACATAACTGATCAGTCACCAGCATCAAACATTGAAAATTTGTGATTAATAAGTGAAAATAACACGGTGTCTTGAAAACAACCTTAAACTTATTAAACACATCCAATCAAACTTCCATGTGTATATATGCATGTACAATATATAGAATTATATAATTGATTTCATACACTTTATGGAATATCAACTAATTATATACATAATTAGATAATTAAATATACTAATGAAGTAGAAGGGAAAATACCAGGGTGAAAAGATATGCACCTTTTGAAATTGAAATAATGGTTACAGGATGATAGTTGAAGCAATTATAGATGCCACACAGAGAAGTGAGGCAACTGATTGAAAGATTCAGGAAAGGTCTTTCTTCTGGCATGTTATTCTCTCTCTTTCTGTAGGGCTGTTGAAAGCTGCCCACTCCAAAACCTTCTGTTCAACTAATAACATTTTGTTTGACACCTACTCTTAGATTTAAACATTCCTATGTACATGTTAATGTAATTTCCTGTACTCCAGTATTATCTACCCTTTACTTAAAATTCTCATCAAACTTGAATTTTAAACAAGCATTGTAGTGCTTGCTAAAATGTAAAACTCATTGTTTTAATCATGTATTTTTGTTGATGTGTTATATTAATAATCTTATTCCCAATACCTGATACTGATCATGGCAGAACCTCAGTACCACTTTGTAAATTTTGCATTTGTGAAATAAATATGATAGAATCTGAGTGTATCAATGAAAACCTCAGCTAGATAACCAGTTAGTATGCTCATATCAATATTAATCAGAACTTCACGTCATTTTCTTAACATTTAAAATGTAACTAATATATTCTGTCCACAGCATTTAGCTTCTCTTGAAAAGCTTTCACTACCCTCTCCATATTTAAATCCTCCTTTTTGCTCTAAGGTAGCAGTAGCAAACTTCTGGCACATGTGTTATTTGTTTTTCTTTTCAAACAAAAGTTATTAATATATGGATTGTCTTACCTAATCCAAAACCTCAGATTTCAGGTCTAATTGCAGTGTTGACACCTCGGGAAAAATAGGAGGGTTTGGTTCACCATCACTGAACTAAAGAAACTCTATGACTCATTTTTCTTTTAAATACACTTTCATATATATTAATTAAAAATGTAACATATTTTACTTTCAAATTTTATTTTGAATAGGTTTCTCAAACAGAAAATATCAACCTTTTGAAGTGTGTTGACTTCTATGTTCATTGCCATTCCTTCCCAGCATATCTTAAAACGATCTGTGCCAATGTGAAATCAGAGGGATTGTGAGATTGTGCTTAAGGGTAAAATTGAAATTGTAAAAGAGACGTGTGAGCAGATGTTTGCAGATTCTGGCTTCTAGCTGTGATGAATCCCTCTCATTTGGTCCAGATCTTAAGCAAATAAAGCATACTTCAAAATGTTTGAATCTGAATGTTTACTTTTGATTATATTCTATTAATTACCAAGCCCTTATCTTTTAATTTTATATTTATATTACTCCAATTATTAAATTCCCTTTAAAAAGGGATAACTAGGTCCTAAACGTATTTTTCTAGGGTCCCTAGTTTGCCTCAACTTTCCTGTAATCTCCTTTGGATTAAATACTTCATGCTGATCAGATCATCTATTTCAAAGTATTTGTCACTGAGGAACTCAAGGCAGGATATGGTACCCACCTATTAGAGAAAGCAAGTCTTCTCGCAAAAGGAGTTTCCCTTGCCCTTGTCAATGAAAGTTCACATAAGAAAAGATGGAGAAATATTTCATCTCAGCGAGAACCCTCTTTCATTCATGAAATGGATTTTGCATTAACTACCACTAAAATATCAATATATTTTACCATAAACATATAATTATGTCATAGAAAATGATTAAAGACAAAATAGAAATACATGCTATTATAATTACTCCCATTTGCCATGTTAGCATTTTTAAAAAGTCTGTGATGTTTTTCACGATAGAAACTACTGCTTAAATATTTGTATACTATTCAATATCACATACCACGTCACATCACTAGCAAAAGTTTATGATTCCTAGAGGTATACATGCATTGCATTAGAAATATATTTTAAATGTACAAGGGATTATTTTCATTACATAGAACTAGAAAATCATGTGCACTTGAAATAGTTCTTATGTAGAGAAGAAAAGAAAGTGACTTTTTGCTGGAGGTAGTATTAAAAGATTTCAACAACCTGTGAGGCTGAGTTCTACCGACATCGCTAATATTTGCTTCACTCAAGGACTTAATGCAAATCTCCTCAGTCTTTGCCTTTTGAGTTCATTCACTCACCATTAGTATTTCATAATACTGCCTATTTAGCAGTGTTTTATGTGGCTGTCTTGGCACCTTATCAGAGGAGAAAGGCATAAAATTCATATAATTCTCTAACCTTGTTCTCATTCTAGAGACAGATTTTCCCTTAAAGACCAATTTCTGAGAATCCAGACACCTGGTTTCTTGAATAGAGACATAGAGGAGAGCTCCTAATCATCTTTCAGTTAGCATTCTCATGAAAATGGGACATGATTTCACATTTTTAAAAGTGACATTAATCTTCTTCACTCTTACAGTTGAGTATATATGTAATATTATGAAAATACCTCATTCTTTGAAGTAGCATTTTTGAACTGAAAAAAGTAAAGCTAATACTATCCCTAATAAATTTAGAACTTCAAAGTGATTTAATGGCCAAATTGGCCACTTATTTTCTCACATAATTTAGTAAAGTGCAACAATATCATAGTTATAACTTCATATGTATCTACTGAATGGCTCATATAAGTGAGAAACTTTGATTGCAATGAATTTCAGCATTCATACAACTACTAAAATTATTATATTGAGTAGATAATTATTCAAATTTGTTCTAATCAAGATGTTTCTGAAAGGACTTTGGAATTTGGTTTGCTGATTGAAAATGATTGAACCTTGGAATAGATTAAAAATAAGTGCTAGCTTTCAGCTTTCAGCTTTCAGATGTAGAAGACATGGAGAATCACAGATACCATGTATGTGCTCAGTTAATAATCATCATGCATCTGAATATTTTTTGCTCTTCTGACCAGCTCTCCTTAGAGTAAAAGACTATAACTGTCTTAATAGAGCTCTAAATCTTGATATTATTTACTTACTATAGTTTCGCTGCTTATAATGTCTTCAAATTCTCCTAATAACCCTCAGAAGTAGAAAGTGGGTAAATATGAATATGCCTTTTAGAGATATAATACCAGGTTTCACAAGAAAACAAATTCAGAGCCCAATTTATCCTTTCATATTTTATGTGAGTTTATTAAATAAATAGGGACTATTTTTGAGAGAATTCAATTCTTATCTTTTAAACCCACAGTTAGATGAATCATCGACTTATTCAGAGATGTCAGGCACTTTCCTAACTCTGTGGCAAAAATCTTTAAAATCAAGCTTTAAGGCAAATAAACTCGCTTTCCTTTTGACATGAGGATATTTTATTTCTGTTTCACTGTTTCTTAAACAAATGTATTTCCTGTCATGCTTAAGACAATGGATTAGTTAGTTGAAATTTCTACATCTTTGATGTCTTCAGGTAAACGGCATTGAATAATGATGTATCATAATAATTAGTACTATCTTCATCATATTGTAATTGTACAATGGATTGAATAAGAAGGAGCCAATTCTTTTCAAATGCAAGGCATTTAAATCCACTTCAATTCATCGTGAATATATTCATACATTATACCAGTTTTCCTCAGTAAGGGTCACTTTCAGTTACAGTCATGAATGTATTTGTTCATCAGTTCACAAAAATCTACTGGATAGTTTGACCAGTAAAAGACACTTCCTTTCCTACAATACACAAATAAGCTTCTCATGAAGGGATCTGTTTTATCCTTAGTGATGAATTTCCTTGTCATTTTTTAGATGAAACATCATCTTTTGTAAAAATGTGATGTATGTAGATTGCAAGGCCACTGAAGACTCATTCTTTGTCATGAAGGCAGTCACACCTTTGGGCTCATCATCTTATGTGCTCAGAATTCTGACTGTGAAATTCTCAAATTAAAATACAATTTATATGTGGATAAATAGTGTGCACTATTAGGATATTATTGATAAAGATTTTTTCTGAAATGCAGGTAAGAATTAGCATGAAGTCCTTCAGAAAGGATTTCAGAAAAAACCTTCCCTGGGTATCACACACTCAGTAATATTTTACTTGAAGTTTTTCAAGGAAAACCATCATATTTTATGTGCTACATTAAGTAATGTGAAAATTCAAAACATATAATTACTAATATCTATATGAATAATACTATAATTCATTAATTTCATTTTATGTTATTTACATATGACTAAAGTATTGTATTTTCTAATGGGTACACTACTGAAGTAATTATGCAACAATTACTGTTTAAACTATATTTATAATATGCTAAGGCAATGGCCCTGGTTAGCGAGCATTAAAGGTAGAAAGCTAAATTTTCTTTCTAAATACCTGCTCTTCAACTTCATATTTCACCCTTTGCCATTTAATGTAAATGTTTTCCTATTTATCTCGACTAGTGATCACAATATATTGCTTTTTTTGTCAATGGGTTCACTCATATATTTTGTAATTTTTATCATTAGATTTAGATTACGACTTGCTCATTTTCTCATTCTTTCTCATTCAAAGGTCTCACTTTTTAAAGAAAAGCATTTCTTTTCTCCTTGTGCACATATTAGTATATTTCAAAAGGTACTTATCATTTTAAATTTAATGTTTGAAAAAGAGATAATCTACTGTATACTTCATAAAGGTCATCACAGTGTTTTGATAGCAGCTTTGTAAAATTTCATCATTTTACATTGATTTTTATATACACTGTAATATTTAAAGTTTATGTTTAGTATAAAACATAATAGAAAATATTTTAATACTAGATTTAAAAGCAAAATATATATCCAAATATTTTGTAATGAGATAAGAACATTTTAACATCAGCTATGCTTTTATTCTTATTTTATCGGTAATTAAAACATTGTAACCTTAGAAATAAATGCAACAACTTAGATAAAGGTCCTTATGATAGATACTTTTTATGAAATATAATGAAGCCTGGTGGATAACTGAGAAAACTATTCTCTGATGGGAGGTATTTGTGACTCAGGCCACAGTTCCAGTGATGTGCTGATATGTAGACAATGTTGGGCTGAAGAGAGAAAAACAGTGATGTCAGCACAAAAGACTTCATAGGTGTTTTTCTAATTTTCTTATTTCATAAGTAGGAAACTAAGTATACTGGAGGTTGTCTCATAGGACATATTCTTAGAGCAAGGGAAAGCAGTCTAAACTATCTTTTGCTCAATACTTATATTCACTGGGCAATGTTACAGCTACTTTAAAGTTTTATTTTATATATTACAATTTTAAGAGTTAGAGCTTTGATCCTGATTTTACAGATGAGAAAAAAAATCTATAAACAAGGTCAGCTACATAATTTAAGTGGACAAGCAAAGAATAAATATAACCAAATCACTAGTTCAAATTGGAGATTGCTTTGCCTGGAGTTTCTGTTTTGACCTGTCATGGTGTTATTTATTTGGACTTCAATGTCAACCAGCTTTAGGGACATGGACTGATGCCTTTTTTGTTTTAAAAAATGATTTCTCTTTTAGGGTTCCTCAGGAGATCAGATTTAACATTAATGGATGTATATTAATGTGTTAATATTACAGACGTATATATGATATATACAGAGTTTACTAACTAGGCTTGTATTGGTCACCTTAGGAATCAGTGACGAAGAATCCAGAATGGCTGTATATACTGAAGAATGCAAAATGGCTGTCCATATGTACTGGAGAGCTGGAAGAGCTGTGAGAAACTGAAGGCCTGGAGCTTCCTGCAGATTCCAGTAAAAAAAAAAAAAAATACCCATGGGAAAATCGAAAGAGTCCGTGCTGGAACTCCTCTTGGAATTGGAGACAAACAGCCAAAGGTGATAGTAAAAACCAGAGCTCCTCCAAGCAGGCAAAGGGGAAGATTTCCCTCTTTTTTTCCCTTTCTATTCCATCCAGGTTACAAGCCTATTGGTTGGTGGCACCCACATGAGAAGAGGTCTTTCCTCCTAAGTTTGAGCCTGCATGTCCATCATCCACAGACAGACACAGATCTGTGCGCCAACAAATCATTTAGGTGTTTTTAGTCCAGTCAGTTTGACACTAAAATTAACAATCCTGCCTCTCTATAAGGAAAACTTCAGGGAGATTATGGACTAAGTTGACTTTAATAGAAAATTCTGATTTTTTGAATATCCTTAGATCAGAGTGAACAATTTAATCTGAGTTTTAGGGTTTTGCTATAATTTCGATGTAAGCATTTGTTCCCTAGGGGTAATGTTGCCACTCTTCACTTGAAATAAATCTCAAAGGTGTCTCAGATGCACTTAAGTTACCTGTAACAGGGAGTGTGGATCCCGTCTCCCCACAGCAGGGGGTTTTAGTTTAATAGATCAACAAATGGGATCATTTTCAGACGTACATCGTAATACAGTATTCTTCTGCATTTGAAATTTTAACAGCTTCTTATTCTGTACAGAACAGAATTTAAATTCTTTGCTCGACCTACACACCCTATGTGTCAGTTCTCTTTTTACTTTTTCTTCCATTTCCTTCCTCCATGCTTGTAAGCACAGTCTACATGTGTGTATAATGTCATGTTCTTTGAAAACGCCAAACTTATATCTACTTTTGTACATACAATTCTGCATGTTTTAACCATTATTTCTCTAATCTCTGTGTGAAAACCATTACATTGTCACTTAGGTCCTTTACCTTACCATTTCTCTCACAGACCTTCCCTGACTATGTACATTAAAGTCACTTCTCTTCTGGTTCTCTTTGTCACATCACTGTCTATCCCTTAATCCTTTTAACATGTTCATACATAGCCACTTGACTTTATCTTATTTTTGTTGCTTGTTTATTGTCTATTATCTTTGTAGAATACAAGTGCCAAAGGATGACAGATCACGGTATTAGTCCTGCTGTCCTTCATAACGCCGCTGCCTGGGTCAGTGTCCTCAGTCAGCGAGTATGAGTTCACACGTTGCTCCACCCTGCATCTTCACTCTGCCCAGAACTGATCATAATAATTTTCCTGAATGTGTGTTAAACAGGAAGATCACGGTGCTTCTTCACCTACATCTCAGCCCAGTGGATTTCAGATCAGATACTGAAAAACTGAACAGTGTAAAAATATTGGTAATTTTTCCCACTGAAGCTATCATCACCTCTAAAGTAAAATGTTCAGTGTTAACTATGACCTTTTTTGAGAAGGATGGATGTGACAGAAGGGCCACGTGAAGGCCAGCTACATGGTGGGAGTATCCTCTGAATCATTTCTTTGCTAGAAATAACACTAATCAGAAGTCCCATCACTGGTAGGAAATTGCTGAGCTTCTTTCACTACTGATTTATCACTTTCAATTAAGCACCTGGAGGTTTTATAATCAGGAGGACTTTCAGAATTCGAGTGTGAGACTGGAGGGCAGGGCACGGCAGGCTGGCTGAAAACAGCATCAGGGTTCGATTCCAGAGAGGATGCTTAGGCAGAGCGACTTTCAACAGGCCAGATCTAGGAGGAGACGAAAGGCAGCAGCCGTGGACTTGGCTGTCACTGTAGTCGTGGAGTCCTGTTGTCCTGCTTTCTGCAGTGACTGTCCTGCTTGTGGAATGTGGCTCTTCTCTTTTTCACTCTTTCATTCTCTTCCTTTACTTCACTTTTTCTTCTTCTTCTTTACCTCAGAATCATCACTTACTTTTCATAAAAGTAGTGTTCACCTGTTCGTCAGGTATCCTGGCCAACTCTTTTGTTGAAATAGGAAGAACCTGGAATCCTGAGACACGGAGTCATCTCACAAAAAACTATGTACTGGCATCATCATCTGAGCAGTTCAGTTTTGAAATATGCTATTTTTCAAAGTTTTTTCCAACACCTAACATCTATTATAGATAGATAGATAGATAGATAGATAATATTATTGTTATCTTTTATTTTTCTTATGGTCTTAAATTACAATATTTTAAAATTATGTTAAACTGCATTTAAAAACACCAATAATTCTCTTTGTATTGTACAATTAGAATATATTTATTTAAAACAATGAAGTAAGATTAAAGAAATTGAAAATGGTCCATGACTCTACCAAATAGCCATCATCAGCAATTTCACATAACGTGTGTGTATAAATATACGCATGCACAGATATATAAAATGAATGTCCCATAATGAACAAATAATTTTAATTTTTGATATCATAAATATATGTATGTCATATCAGTCATCATATATCACTTTAACATGAACATAGAAATCTATTGTATGAATGTATTCTAAGAGCTGTGCTTCTAGGTGAGTATTGTACTTCAAATTATTTGACTTGAAACTCAGAAAAACACCTATATTTATTCCTATCTTCTTAAATCTTCTCTCTGTTCATCTTCTCAGGCATCATAAGCTACCATGGACCAGGTAGCTTAAACCACAGCAATGCATTTTCTTGAAATTTGAAGAGCTCAACTCTGCAATCAGGGTCCCAGAACGACCTGGCTCTGCTGAGGGTGAGGGCTCCTGGCTGGCAGACGGCCACTGCCTTGTGACTCCATGGTAGAGGAGAGGAGTACAGAGAGCAGAGGGAGACAGTGGGCTGATTACTCTGTTATAAGGACAAAGTCCTACTGGCCAGAGCTCGACCCTTCTTTCCTCATTTCATTTTACTTACATAACAATCTTATCTCAGAACACAGTCAAATTGATGGTGAGGGCGTCACTGTATGAATTTTGAGAGACAGAACTCTGTAAGATTCTCATAATAAGCAAAATTATACTTGGACAACTTTGTATTGTTTAAAGAATCTCAAAAAATGCAGTTACTTTATTCTGTTGGGTAAGCATACAAAAGTGGATAAATAAGACTAAGAAAATGAATAATATTTACAGAAACCATCCCAGTGAAAGCAAGTTTCATAGGAAACTAGAAAGTTGGAGAAAACAGCAAGCTTCTTATTGGAAAAATGTACAAGCTTGTTCATTCCAAGTTCATGGTCAACTGTAAATTCTAAATTTATACTTGGAGAATGAGTGAATAATAACAAATATACAAAATGAAACAAAGGAATTAAAAAGTTTATGTATGTCTTTATGAAACACAAATATTTGGTACTTTTGATACAGTATTTAATCCATCATGGAGATTATTTTAAATTCTTCTTTTTAATTTACAATTTAGTATATTCTGTTGGTTTGATCACAGTTCTCATTTTGCTGCTGAAAAGTTGTTTGTCCTGAGCATGTTTGGCCTAGTTTAATTTCATAGTGAGAATTACTCTTGCAGTACAACAGCCAATGGAGAATGCTATGCTTGTTTCATGGGGAGAACTGCAAACTTTGTGCCATATCATTTGTATCAATGTCTCCCAAGGCCAGAGATTTACATGGATTAATATCCAAATAGCTACTGTCATTATTCTTGGCAAATACTAAGGGTAAGACATTTGCTTGACACATTAACAAAGTTCCAAAGTGCTGGTATTAAAGCTTTACATCACAGGAATGTAATCTAACTCTGTCAATGTCTTCATATTTTTCTCTAAAGAGAAAAAGAAACTTTTCACTATCATTTTGCAGTGATAATCTTGATAGTATAATTCCCAAATGACAAAGAAATAGAATATATAATTCTTCACAGAAAATAAATCTTCAAAAACTTAAATAACTTTTTAAAAGTCTCTAAATTTAGTAAGTTTAAATATCAGGGTGGTTGGTTATTGGCTCTGCCCTAAAAAGGATGAGCTTGCTCTGAGGGAAGACATAATCCTCTTAATATGTTTGCTATATGGAGTCCTAAATATATTAAAATGACATGATTTTAAACTCGATAGCAACTAAAAGTTAAGTGGATTTTGTTCCAGTGCCTGTCCTCTAAAGAATAAGCCTTAACATTGAAATTTCAAAAATGTTAAGCTTGGAGATTTTTTTAAAAACTGCAATATGTTTTATGATTATATTTATTTTTTCTAGTGTCTATGGTACTAAGCAATCATAATAAACTGTACTGAATAGATGTTTCAGCACTTATGGAAAACTTTAAAATAATTAAAAGACAAACAATTCCTTTGTTAATTTACCTTGCTACAGTAAGGGTTTGGTGTGTTTCTGTCCTACATGAATCATGAAATATAGAGTGTAAAAGGAGAACATAAAAGAAATAGACTTGGATTCCCTATTTGTGGATATTAGAAGATAGTTGGCAACATATTAGAGAACATTTATACGTAACTACTGATGGCTCCAGACTTCCAATAATCTGCTTTGTGATACTTAGACTTCATAATGGTGCTTTGTAAAAGTGATACACATTGAGAAGAAACTGTACATTGACTTTCGCTCTTTCCCAGGCCAGAGATACATGGCGCAGTATTTCCTGAAATACTGCAGTGGGCGAGAGGAGCTTGAGCTTCCAGTCAGCTACGCAGTCACAAGGGGAAACAACTGATCCTCCACAGAGTTCTGTGTGGAAAGCTGAAATATCTGGTAGATTAAGTGTGTTAAATGCATTTTGAGTTATGATATTTCCAAATTTTTAATGAATTTATCAGATCATACTCCCGGTATAAATCAAGAAAAATTTGTACATGAAACAGAAAATACATTGGTCAGGGGCTGGGGATTTAGCTCAGCGGCAAAAGCGCCTGCCTGGCAAGCGCAAGGTCGTGAGTTCGGTTCCCGGTACCGGAGAAAAACAAAAAAAAAAAAAAAAAAAAAAGAAAATACATTGGTCATAAGAAGTCTGAGGGCTAAGAGTAATGGAATGCAGAAAGAGTAGAGAGAATATTTAACTTGGAGAGCAGCACAGTTTGTAGAATAAGTAACATTTGCATTTGTCCTGAAAATGGAGAATATGTAGATGTTTGGAAATATAGAAGGTGTGGAGCATGAATGTAAGGAATGAAAGTGGGGAAAAGGAAGTTAGTTGTTTATCCCACATGGAATACAGCACACCAATGCTCATGATTCCTTGAATTTCCAGTGAATGAATGTCAGAGAAGTGAACCATATGACAAAAGCATGACTTTGTCTGGTATCTTTTGAGCACATGCACATACAGATACCGTAAGGGAATTGATTGGTAAACACAGTGCTTGTTTAATTTGACCAGGAAAAATAAATAAATAAATGAAGCAGAAAACTATGTAGTCATCCAGGGGATAGATAATGACAGTGTAATCTCTTGTGGAGCAATAAAACCATAGCAAAAACACATCTGTGACACCGAATAATGCCTGAAATGAGAGTAGTTAGTCACTCACTGGAAATGAAGAAAAAAATTATCAAGAATTGCAAAATTTCACAACTTAAAACTAGGAGGATACTAATCTCTTTAACAGTGAATAACGAAAGGACAAGTTTGGGGGAGAAATGATGAATTCGTTCTAGAGACACCATCTATGTTTTTTGATCTGCCCCCAGCACCCAAGACATACACACACAGGAATTAATAATATTCTGTGTACTAATTTCATCCTCTTAAAAATTAATGAAAGAGCGAAGTTATGATGTACTTGTTTATGATTCATGTGTTAATATGTTATAAGCAGTCCTTACGTTCACTTAACTATGACAACTGAGATTCGTGCAGAGAGGAATAGTGTGTTTGCTTTGCAAAACTCTGATATACTTGAGTCTCAATTAACACAAAACCTTGAAAAGTGAAGCCTTCCTGTACCTGGGCACATTATTGCACTTACAAGCTTTTATTTGGTTATTTTAACCAAAGCTCACAAAAGAGAAACTAGCTATTGGACAAGAGGTATGTCTTTCTTATCAAAATCAGGTGACAAATGAGTAAAGATTTATGTAACATTTTTACTTTTCATCCCAAAATTTCCAAATATTCATAATATCCTAACACTATTTAAGGGGCTGGGGATTTAGCTCAGTGGCACAGCACC
Organism: Chinchilla lanigera; assembly: GCF_000276665.1. NCBI lineage: Eukaryota > Metazoa > Chordata > Mammalia > Rodentia > Chinchillidae > Chinchilla > Chinchilla lanigera. The sequence goes on from NW_004955407.1 coordinate 4,732,052, forward strand.
TGCCTGACAAGTGCAAGGTCGTGAGTTCGATTCCTGGTGCCGGAAAACAAAACAAAACAAAACAAAAAAAATTTCTAACACTATTTAATGAGCATTTATTGTATATTAAAAGAATTCCACATATATAATGTTTCATGTTATTCATAGAAATTTCACACAGTAGATAGTATTCTCTTTCTCTTACAAGCAAGAACATTTGGGCCTAAAGAAATCAAGGAAATTTCCCAACATGACACACTAGCAAAGTGGGTGAAGCATGACTGAGTTCTCATTTATACTCATTTCATAGCCCACAATTGAACACCAAATGCCTTCAATCCCTTTGGTCTATAGAAAGAGAAAATTATTTTGCTGCTGACAGGAAAAACGGATCTGACCTAGAGAAAAAAATCAAGTGCTATTTAATCTGGTGTCCTATTTGTAGTTAATTTTATTCCCTCTAAGTGAATAAAAGAGGGGAACCAGCAGTGATCAGATTTTACCACTAAAAACAATGGTCATAATCTGACTCCAAAACACTACACAATGCCATTTTATTACTTTGATAAATTTATCAGATTTTGGATCAGGCCTTAAATCTTGGAAGCTTGGAAGCTTTGTTGTTGTAACATTACCTAAACTAAAATTACTATTAGGAATGTGTGGATACAAAACACACACCAATGGAGTCCAAGAGATTTTTATATAAAGCTAACATGATAGTCATGGTGTCAACTTGAGTAAGAAATGACCAACTAAATCGGATCAGCATAGTTCTAGGTGTGGCTGAAGGAGTTTACAGAGACAGAAGTTCTACCTTGGGGGGTGAGTAACAGCAGCCAGTAGACTTGATGCTTGTCCCCTGAATGGAGGAAACAGGAAATGAAGAAGGAGACTTGCTTATGTTTACTTCCCCGGAGCTCGTCTTCACCTTCACCTTGGACCTCGTCTCCTGCCTTCCAGGTCAGACTCTTCAGCCTCCTAGCACAGACTCACACAAAACACTACTGTGAGCACCAGGCCTGGGTAACACACATGGCCATTTGGCACTTTTGCACATCTGACCCTGCACGTGGGCACTCTAAGCCAATCTTATAAATTCTCATACATTTGTATATCTTGTGTTAAATCTGTCTCTCTAGCAACCACTGACTGATACAACCATGATCCAAAATTATTAACATGTAGTGAGATATTGGTATTATAAGACCTCACCTTTCAAGAGGCAGATTAATGTGAACAAAAGCTGTAAGATAGTTAATATCGAGCACAAGATCAGAGTTAAGGGATCTGATGCATCAAATACTTAATAACGTGTGTTAATAAAAATGTTCATCTGCTTCACAGAAGGATAATTTTGCCAAGGAGATAATTCCAAAAGTGCAGTGGCCTTCCTATATCTGTTCAAATGGATGCTGAGACAGCTTACTAATCACTTTTCTCCTTGTCTTGCCTTCTTAACTGACCAATCCCCCTTCAAACTTTACCTTTATGAGATGTTAATCCCCTTAAGCGTCTCTTAACAGCGTTGTGGTGGGTATATATCGACTTTGCATTATAACTCTCAGGTGTCAACTTTTACTGTTATAAAATAGCTTGAACCAGTCTAACTCAATTGTTACAGTTGTAACTTTTTCCTACCTGCATTAAATCTTACATTGCTATATTTTGTTTACTAAGAATGAGTACATGCTCCATATGAATGTCTCAAAGGAATTTTAGACTCAAAAAGTGCAAGGAAAATCTTGGTATTTCCTCACATGCCTGCTCAGGCTTTCCAGTGTCTTCGTCACTGGACCACCACGTACTCAACTGCACACAACATAAAGCTGAGAGTGTCTTTCATAGTTTCTCCTCATGCAACCGTCAGCCCCAACCCCATCCATTTCTCTAACAGTTTCAGGGGCTGCCAGAACAACAGAAGGCAAAGATCTTTGCAATCATTAACTTTAAGTTATGCTTGAGGAAACGGGAATGCAGACAGACAGATACGCCCAATTAAAACAAATAAAACTTGAGTTGATAAGCTCAAAATAAAAATGAATGAGAGCATGAGATGTTTTGTGAGAAGAAGGTCCATTTATAGACAGGTGATCAAGGAAGACTTCTCTGATAATTTGGCCTCTAAAAATTTCCAATAATCATAAACTGATGTGAACATTAGTTCTCAAACTTTAATCCTTTCAGCATCTTCAGAATGAACACAGTGTGTGTCCTTGATGAGAATAACCACTCAGCTCTCCCACTACTCAGTGTATTTGAGGAAAGATCATGGCTGACTGACTGCTGCAGTCTCTTGCTGAGTTTGTACTTGGACCAAGCTTCCTCAGGACACCTCCCAGCCACCGACGGAGGACCGCAGGCAGGCCAAGGCAGGCTTGGTCCTGGAAGACAGAGAGTCTGCCTGAAGGATTTAGATCAAGAACTTCCCACAGGTCATGTTGATTGTCAAGCTGAGACTTCTCCATGTAAATTTAAATTCCTTCTCTCTTCCTCATAAAGATCAGTCGTGGGAGGTGTTCTGATGACTCCCATTCCTGTCCCAAATTTCTCCCCATTTTCTCACACAGCTAATCTCTATTTCTCTGAGGATTTATACTAATTGTACATTGTGGCGGCACCAATCCCTTTTCTTCATGCTGCCAGGATTTCACAAAATGAAAATCTTAAGCCATCACTGTGTTAAGGAACCTATAGTTTGATTGTGTTGCTTTTCACAGAAAATCTCAAGTGTGCAGAAGGACATTCAAGGGTCATCATTACCTCTCTGTACTCTTGTTCCAGTTCATATTCTCCCAATCTCGTTTTCTCTGCCCCCACTCGCCTGCCCTTCATGTGTTCAGTGGGAGCGTTGTGCTCTCACTCAGCTCTTAAAGGTCTCTCTGCCCTCTGATCCCTTTTCCAGGAGTTCTCCAAACACACCGTTTTTTCTCACCCATTCTGGACAGGTGAATTGAGTCTACATTTCTCTATGTAAAGCTATTCCGAATGTCTTTCTCCTCCATCTAAATCAAATTCTTTGATCTTTATCCTTTCAACTTCTCTAAAAGGAGTTTGTACATTAGCACTATTGCTTTCGGAGAACTTCGCTCAATTTGCAATTATATATTTATTTATATGATGATTTTATTAATACGTTTCCATTAGTGACCTATAAGTTCACCTTTTTATTGTACTTGTACCTCCAAAATAACAATGTAAAAATATGTATTAAACGGAAGAATGAACAAACTCTTCCTAGGAAGTATGCTTAAGCTGCACATCATTTAGAAGTTTTATTTTTCTCAATTATGAATAACAAACATTACTGCTATATTAAAATAAGCTACATTTTTGAGATGTGTTGATAGAAAGCTGATATAAATTTTAAGACTATACATCAAACTATAAAGAAATAAAGGAAATTTTACCTATATTGAGTGCTTACTGCACGGCAGGTACCACTAAGTACGCTGTGCACTACCTCATTTACTGCACAGCGCAATCCCAACCTTTTCTGAAGAATTGTATGTTCATCATTTCTGCTCACAGAGTGGGCCAGAATACCAATTATATTTCTGCTTTTGGAAAATCTTTAAAAAGCATGGTGCTTTCACTTGCTTATGGATAGAGACAGAAAATACAAAATGCTTCACACTGTGTTCCGTAAAGATCGGCCTGACTCCGTTTACTTCTGTGAGGCCCCTGGACCCGCTGCACGTAGAGACCTCACAGGGTTCTTTGCACAGCATGCTGGGCATAAGTCTAACTGAGCTTTGACCCAGTATAGCAATGCTTAGCCTTCCCTGTCTATTCTTCCTTGAGCTACAAATTCCTTAAAAGTGAGTATAACAATGACAACGTACATTTGTGAAGCTTCTATTGGGCCAAATATCATATTCAAAGCTTTAAGAAATTCAAATAATTATACTGGCAATATTACCTATGAGGTAGGTATTATCGTATCTGACAATGTGTATCAGATCATATCTATAATTTATAAGCTTAAATAAAATATCTAATAAGTAGCTGACAAGGTTTGATTTTACATTTTTCTAATTTATTGTTTATTTTCTCACCTACTCATTAGCGCAGAGCTGACTGTCTTAGTTACTTTTCTCATTGCTGAGACAAAATATGCGACATCAAAAGTTAAAGGAGAAAAGGTTTATCTTGGCTCACAGTTTATAGAGGTTTCAGTCCATAATCACCTGGCTCAGGGCAGGGTGGCATGGCAGAGGAGGAACAACTCATTGCAGACAGACGACAGCCAAAGCAGCAAGCAAAGTGACCATAGCAGCTTCTTTCTGCCCCTTTTATATTCTCTCTAGGCTACCTGGTTTGGGCTAGGTACCAAACCAATCAGTGGACTAATTTAGTAATCACACACCCTTAATTCTAGCCTCACATACTGTAGATCCAGCTTTTCTGTAAAAGCCCCTATTATGACTGCGTACAGTTTTGAGGGGACATGTAGATACAAACTGTAGCACTATATTTTATATTTTCAAAGTAAACAAGTACCTGCTGCATGGTAAGCACCTACTCTGAGTCTCAGTCTCTCTGTCTCTCCTCTCCTTTCTCTCCTTCCCTCCCTCCCTCTTTTCATTCATTCTTTCTTCCCTCCATCCCCCACTCTCTCCCTTACTTCTCCTCCTTGACTATTATGTCTCTGTGTGTGCATGCTTGTTTGTGTGTGAGAAAGAGAGAGAGAAGAGAGTGTGTGAGAGAGAGAGAGAGGAAGAGAGAGAGAGAGAACACGTTTAATTAAATTTTTCTTTTCAGACAAACTTTGAATTTCCTATGGAAAGGATGAATCTTGGAAACTTGTCACAAAGGCAGAATAACAACAAAAATCTCAAATAGGGCCGGGCGGTAACTCTGAGATAATGTGCCTGCCTAGCATCTGTAAAGCCCTGAGTTCAATTCCCACCATGGAGGGGAGTGATGGATCATAAAGATATTTATGTGCATTTATGGTTACTAGGCAGATTACCTGAGAAATAACCTATAGAAAATAACCTATAATTTTCCTTCCATGAGCAAAAACCCTAGGAAAACATTGGAAGATCACATTTGTTAGATCAGAAACTTATTTTAAATTAAATACTTATTGAAATTATTGCTTCTTGCAGTGTGTTGTTATTTTCAGTACTCAGTACATTTCTGATTTTTATTTCATTTTTCCTTTCTTTAGCAAGGTAAACATAATGTGGAAACGGGGACTAAAAGAAAAACACACTGGGTGATGTCTTTTTTCTTTTCCTAAGAACAAAGGTAAGTGATGTATCTACATTAACAGAAAAAAATACCAGACACTTATATGTCTTTATGCTAACATATCATGTACTTCATATCATAATATCTGGTGAGCTCAATAGCTTATTGCAGGAAGAATTTCTCATCAATGTAATTTACAAAGGAAAATTCATGGGATGTAAAGTAGTAAAATATTTCCTGTCTCTTTCATTTATTAGCAAGATGATTCTAAAATGAACAGTTTCACTAAGAGAGAGATTTTTCCTCATAAATGTTATGTTTCTTTTTTCTTTCTGTTGAGCAGTCTCTAATGTTTGCCAAGTAAATGAAAACTTAAAAATGAAACTTGTGTACAGTTTAAATAAATCACTGCCTTGTGTTGCATCTAATTATGAGGCATATTTATGTATACATCTCTGAAAACTTGAATCCATTGATCAGATTAAAGGCAGAGAAATAGGAAGTTGCTGAAATATAAAATAGCAGTAAATTTTTTTCCTCTGCAGAAGTGCTACTCCAAGAGAATTATAACATAGTTCAATCAGAGAAGGAACAAATGGCATAATAGACCAGCATGTCATGTCATACAGTAAGTCTGCATAACAAATTTTGACAAAGATACTATATGAATCATATCAGGGGGCTGAATGGGGATATTTTACCTGTTTTTAGTATATTTTCTGGACAATATGTTTCCAACAAAAATAACAGCTATAGAAAAGAGTAAGTGGTAAGTATATTTAGCTATTTGAGAGACCAAACTGCAAAGATAGAAGTGTCATGGCAAGATACTCACAGGTCTTGTATTTCTGATTATTCTCATTTTTCTTTACAGTGTATGGATGCTTTAAATATTAGTATGATAAAGCAATTAAGATGTATTATGCACATAAACCAACTCCCAACAAGGAAAGTAATGTACTGCAGTTTCATTATGTACCGTTATGTACTACAATCACGTACTAGTAAAAAAGACTTTTTTAAAAACTGAAAAGAACAAGGTGCCTCTTGAGTCTTTGATGAATGTCTGTGTGTACTTGGAATCAGTGGGAATGGACAACTTCATATAATATTTATGATGATTACCTGAAACTGTGTCACTTTTAAAACTTGGGAGATGGGTAGCATTTCTGTCTGTTATGAAAAACTATGCAGAGAATTAGCAACAAGGGAACTTTTCATCTTTTGTGGACATTATATGAACCAAGCCACTAAAAGCTAAAGGAATATAATATGAAAAATAAGAATGGATGTGTCAAGTAAAACCAGGACAAGGTAATACAGATACTGTGTGTATTCGCTGTAGTAAGTATATATTCAAACGTCAAGAAACTTCATACTTCCTGCTGAACTGTCAAATTACTCTTGTAACAATTTTTCCAGAGACAAACTGTCAAGAAGTGATGGTGTAGTACTAGTGAAGGTGTTCATCCAGAGAGAACCAAGTGTGCTGTCAGCACACTTTTGGTACTTCTATGAGCAAGGAGAAAATTTACTTCAAGTACCGTCATGAAAATTGGACAGCATAACCTCTACCTTCATTCTCTATGACTCCCAAATAAATATTTATAGGTCTATAGTGATGCTTCCTGGGTAATAGAAGTATTTCATTATCCATCACCTCAGCAATGATCAAAGTCTAATTTTTGAGGTGGAAAAAATGAAAGTCAGAGAGATCAAGTGACTTGTCCAATGTCATTAAACTGATCTTTAGAAATGATGACACATCTTTTTAACAAGTTTAGTGCTTCCCTTTACACTACAACATGCAAAACTTTCTTTTCCAAATACAAAGGTGATTTTTATTATTTTAAATTAAAGCCTTGTTAACATAAACACAAAACCATCTACTTGCATAACTTTTTTGCAATTTTAAAAACATGCAAAATGTATGCTTGTGAACATTCAAAGAAATTAGGTAGTCAAGAACACGATGCGGAAGCTCTAGCTTATTCCACTGATTTTCAAATAAAAAGTTGTCATTTGTTTTATTTAAACTGTGTTTGAATAAGTATAGAGATAGAAAGTTAGTCAGTGTGTCAGCAGTATGGCTTTTAGAAGCTGTTATTTGGAATTTCTGTGGAAAGAGACTATTTAAAAGGCAAAACTAGGGAGTTGAGGTCGTAATTCTTTCTGCCTATGGCAATTACAGTAAACTAGGGTAACAGTGTTTGATTTCTCAGCTATTTGTGAATATCAACACTTTCTCTACTCATGTTAACATACATGTACAAGATTCTCTCTGATTTCTTTGGTATTAATTCGGTCCATACAATATTGAGCTAATATCTTGTTCTTTATTCTCTTGATCAGTGTACAACATACATTATGAAAAGCATGTGAACTGAGATATTGATATCAGACTACAAAATACATGATTATTTATTGAGGATCAAAACAGAGATAAATTAGTAATATAGTCCTTCTCTCAAGAGATTTTGCATATCCCTTTGAAGGATGGTACTCTTAGGGCTGAGGTCATGAGCAAAGCAACCTGGGAGAAATTCTTATGCAGCTGCTTGCTCTAAGATGGTATGTGGAAAATAAACAGATGACTTCAATTTGCAGTGTCATTACTCACCTCATTTCAGACACTGTCCTAGCGCACATTCATGCCAGGCGTAGAGTGATGTTCCCACATGCCTGATATTTGAACTACAATATGTCAAAACAGATTTGGAAAAGAAGGTGTTGCCTGATAGATGGCATGTATTCATTTTAAGTAAAGATGGGTAAGTGTTCACCTCATTTTCTCCAAGGCAGCTGAGCCTTGTGGTCTCTCTCTCTCTCACCCTCTCTCTCTCAATCTCTCTCTCTCCCTACCTTCCTCCCTCTTTCTTCTTTCCCTCTCCTTCTCTCTCTCTCTCAACAACATCTAGACTGTAGAAGATAAAATTAGATATCATCAAAAACTTGAGATTTAGCCAACTGCATTAATCATGTTGGCCACTAGACAAAGAAAAGGCCTTTTATTCTGAAACCATTTTTACTACTTTATGTTCAATGAACAACAAAACTATTCAGTGTGTTAATAGGATAAATATGATATTTTGGCCTATAATATATTGTAAAAGTAATGAACACCTCTATCACTTCTTCAGCTTATTTTTAGGGGTGAGGCTATTACACATTATTCTCAGAGAAGACAAAAAAAAGAAGTAAAATTACTGTGTATAACAGCTGTCCTACTTCTGTTATCCAAAGACACTGAAACAAATATGTTAAAAGGATATTTGTATTCATGTTCATCTCAGTGTGATTTACAATGGCCAAGATACAGAAGCAACTGAAGCATCCATCAGTGGATGAATAAAGAAAATGTGGTGTACACACAGCAGGACTTTTATCAGGCTTTTAATAAAATTTGCTTAACACAAACAAAAAATTTATTGAGAATGTAGTTGTATTTTCCACAAAATACAACTTAAATTTAGACCAAAGACATTGTTTCCCTTTATGTAATACTGGTCATAGAATAGATAACACAAATTCTATGGTTATACAATTTTCCCTGTAAGTAGTAAAATAGATATGTAAAGTATGGAATTGTCTCCAATTTTCAGTTTAGCACCGGGTTCTCTAGATGTCATCATCCTACCCCTGGACCAATATTTCATCAGCATAAAGTTATCCCTGATGCCCATGTAATATTCTCAGAAATAATGTTTTAATGGGAACATATTTTGCTACATAGTTATAGAGTGTGAAACACAATTCTCAAATGAACTTCATTGATGTGACTTTTAGACAAAAAACCCCATCAACTTCTAGTGCACTATTTTAGGAGTTCTGATATGACATATATATCTTATATCCAACAACCACACTTAAGAATGACAGTGTACTCTTGCCTGTGAGGTTAATACATTTAGCTAAAAGATCAATATTTCATCATCTAGGGTTCAAGATCTCAGAAATTTATCAAGGTAAGCTTTCTGGAGACTCCCTGAATTGGATGTAAAAAATACTACATAAATTAATGTATGTATATTTTTTACACAAAAATATTAATACATGCATTTATGTCTTTCCAGAGTCCCCTGTGTCTAGAGCACTACACTACGTTGTGATTGGTGAATTAAAGCAAGTATAGTTTGAGCTTTGGTCATTATCATTTGATGTCCACTGTGGATTAATTTCTGAAATAGCTGCGATTTTGTAACAGGGATTGTATTGCTTTATAGGAGAAGAGGTGTTTGCCTATTTATGTTTGTAAGACAATTTGCAAATTTTGTGTAAACAGAAAAAAATAGAGGACAGATTGAGTAAAGGATGTCCCCCACAAAAGAAAATGTGTTCTGTGGCCCTGCGTTCTTTCTTTTAATTGGTTTCCTGTAATACTAAGGCAAACTGCAACGATCTGATACAGTTTTAACCATCTATCTTGCAAAAGGAAAAATAGTTGTATATTTAACATGATATGTTTTCTTTATGACTTCTAAACTTTTGGGCATTCAATTCATAGAAATGTGCACATCTGTAGTTACAAAGCTACACGAACTGGCTTTAGCGATCTTAGTGAAATTAAACTTTGTACGAGTTGTATGTACACTAACATTGTGGGCAAGTTTTCCTACAAGAGGGAGAAAGTAACTAAGATAGTCATTACAGTTCTTAAAAAATTGCTTTAAATATTCATCTTAAATATTTTGTATACCTGAAAACAGTATGTTTTTTCTCTTTTTGTATAAGTAACAGGAAAAGAACTACATCTGATAGTTGGAGAAGAGTCAATATTTTAAAGAATTCTCCAGATATTTTTAATTTCTTGAATTAGAAATAGATCACACATATGAAATAGACTCAGTTTTTCACAAAATACCTGAGATAAATGGAAATATCTATGATAAAATACTGACTTGCACAGAGTCTGGTTTCCTTTTATCTTTCTGAGATCACCTTCTTTCTGGGAAAGATCACATACTTAACAATTACTTCTAAGCGACCTCTTAAAACCTTACTTCTTCAAGGTAGAGGACCTTCTGCCACTAGTCATTCCGAGTATGTGTTTAATTGAGGCAACAGTAGATATAATTATTTTTCAGCCCATGTGCGGCTTTATTATTATTTTCATTTTTGTTAACTGCTATTGCTGCTGTTTTTTCTGCTTGCGCATTAGAGAAATTTCATACACTAGCGCAGTATGAGACCATAAAGATGGAAATTGAACAATCACATAAGGCTCATTACAACTGATTAGGAAGGATGCCAACAATTGTTTATCCATGTCTATTTCATACTCTTTGATCAGTCAGTATATCAAAGAATAAAATAGCATACTATTCTTTGGGCCTGGGTTGGTCCAAGTTTAAAAATGGGAATCCCAAACTATGTATGACCTTTAACAGTTATTCTTAAAACATCTCATCTAGTGTTATTCAATACATATTTAATTCATGGATATGATCCTGAAGTTGGTCAGATTCTAGATCCTGAAACTGGCCACAAATCCCAGTATAGACTGTGATGTTGAGACATGTTGTATACAACAACAACCTTAGTGTGGCCATGAAAAGAGGACAGGTAGGTTATACGTGCTGGCATAATTATTTAGAGTATAACTACATTTTATTACAGTTTAAACCATAAAAGAAAAAAGTTATCACAGAGTAGACACTCACTAACTAGCACATTCCTACCTGCTCACTGAAGTTTGGTCTCTTTATTTTTCCAAGATTTCTGCAAAGAATGGAGTACATGTATCACTGAAAGCATTTTAAGAGGCTGCCAAAAAGTATATTATGACATCCAACTCATGTACAGAAAAAGGAACCTTAAAATAATGCCAAAACCTAAGCCAAAATAGTGTTCTATTTCAAATGCTTCTCAAGTTGATAAATGACAGCTATAATAAAGCTCCATGGTGTTAATTGAATATTTGAAATCTGATTCTTAGTTTTGTAGAAATATTCTAAAATATTTCTGAAATATTATGTGGATCTCACATTTATGACAAATATTTCATGGGGCCTTTCACACAGTTTGTACCAAATTTAAAAAATGAAATGTGTAATTAAAGGCATAGATGCATATAAGTAGTGAAGTGTTTTCATTTTCCTTAAAATAAAAATAAAAATTGACAGTCCCAATATTTTAACAATACTATTTCTCTAATAATTATGTTGTCTCTATGAAGCACTTATATTTTATTTTAAAAGGACATTTAATGCTATAATTCAAATGAGTACAAGCATTTGGAAATCCATATTTATAATGTTAGAGTTACTAAATTTCAAACAGAAATGTTTACTTTCAGGGTTTGTTTAAAAAGAAATGTGAAGCCTGAAAACTATGTCCTAATTGGTCTTATTTATTCTGACTCTATTATGTTTTATTTCATCTAAAATTTCTTCTGATTCTCTGGTCAACCATGTTTACAATATTATTTCATCTCCATATACTAGCTAACAATAGTTGAAACTGTCTTGATTAAATTGAAGTCAGAATACATAGTATTATATAACTTGTTTAATAATCAAGTTGTACTCTACACATCAAAATAAATTCTGATATCTTTGTAACATTTTAAGTAATCAAATTGGTTAACCTCAGAAAATTCAAATTATCTTTGATTTTACTATGAAGAACACATTGAAAGCTGGTATAGATAACAAACTTCCTATGGAGTAAATCAAAATCCTATTGCAAATAAAATGAAAAAATTTGAATTTTAATAAAATACAAAAATATAGTACATCTACATATAAAATATCTTGCAATTTGAGTTTTCAACTGACATTTTAAAAATACACTAAACATAGTAAGTATCCTCTATGTTGTACATATTGTACATTTTAGAATTTAAATGAATAATGGATCTATTTTGGATTCAGATTTTAGTAATTAAAACAGACAGTTAAAAAGAAATATAATATAATTTTAAATTTGGCTCAAAACTATGAAAAAATTAAAGTAAATGTGCTGTAGAATATAACTGAAATATAAAGGACAATGAAAAACTTTCTAAGTAATAAATAATTTTCTAAGTAATAAATGAAGTTATGGGCATTTTAGGAAGAGAAAGCTACATAAGAATAAAATGTTTTATGTTATAAAAAAGTTTATGATCGCAAATTAATTGAACTGCTGGTCTCACTGGCTGAGGATAAAGAGATCATGTAGTGAAATGGAGTTATAGAGATGTAGAACTCCACATAATGTTAGAGTTGTGGAAGTTACTATACTAATCTGCAGTGCAGCATAAAGAACAGGGTTCTGGCAAATGTTCTTCTTGTTTTTAAGAAGAACATAATTTGTTTTCTATACTTTACAAGCCACAGTGACATTCACTGCACAGAGCAAATGAAAGCTGAACCGGAGAAGGGAAGGAAAACTGGAAACAAGACGGGGGATTCAGTGCAATAGGCAGAGATACGGTGCCATCGATGAGGTTGCTGATACAAAGAGAGTTAGAGAATAGATCGTAACATATTTTTAAAATGAGCCTGACTGAGCTCAGTGATGCATCACATGCAAGTTGATAATAGCAATATAAACCAACTCCTCAGCATATAAATTCAGCAACTAAGTCAATATCTACTGAAATGTAAAACAATAATATTGATGGTGGCTATGAAGCTTTCATTAGCTAAACCTTATCAATTTTGTGATGTAAGACATCTATGTGAGAATATTTTAAAAATACTATTGTGGCATTCAGGAGACATTGAGGCTCCTTAGATAGAAGCAGTAGTTAAAGTTATGTATACCAGTCAGAGCTTTCCAGAGAGAAAGACCCAACGAAGCATTGTAGTGATCAGGTTTTGTTACTATGACTAGACCCGAAGAAAAACGACAACTGGAGGAGAGATCAATGTGGCTCACAGCTTCAGAGGCTTCTGCTCACAGCTGGCTGGCTTCACTGCATTCATCTGAGGAGAGGCAGAGCATTATGGCAAACGAGCCTGGCCGAGGCATACTGCCACACCAGGGCAGCTGTGAAGCGCACAGTGTACTAGAGCAGGAAGGAAACTCTCCAGGGACTAGATACGGTCCTCAAGCTCGAGCCCCTGTGATTCACTCCATTGAACTACACCTCACCTCCTGCTTTAATCACCTTCCAATAACACCACCAAATTATGGCATCATTAGTAGATTAAACCAGTGATAAAGTAAAAGCCCTCATGGTTGAATCACCTCCCCCAAACCCATCAGCAAATAAGGCTTCAGCGCAAGAACTTTTGGAGAGGTGTATCATAACCAAACCATAACATTTCATCTCTGGCTTTAGAAAACTCATTTTCATATCACTATGCAAAATGCACTTAGTCTTTGTTCAAAGTCTTAACAATTTTAGGATAACTTAGAAGTCCAAAACCAAATTATTCTCTGACACTCAAGGCAAACTCTTAGCTGTAAACAACTGTGGAAAATCAAGAAACGGGTTACGTACTTTTAACATGTAATGCCTCAGGGTAAGCATTCCCATTATAAAAGGAGGAATAGGAAAACAGCAAGAAGGAACTGGGCTGAAACTAGACAGAAACCCAGCAAGGAAATCATTAAATCTTTTACTTACATACTCAGGACCCGGGTCACAAGGTGGCATGATATGAGCTTCAAATGCCTTGGACAAGCCGCATGTAGTAGCGCATGCCTGTAATCCCAGCACTCAGGAGGCTGAGGCAGGAGGATCACTTCAATTTAGAGACCAGCCTGGGCTACAAAGTGACCTCAAGACCAGCCTAAACTCCATAGCAAGACCCTGTCTCAAAAAGACAAAAAAAAAGTGCCTTGGATAACAGTGACCCTAGAGCTTTGTTTGATGCTGTCCACAGGCCTCTTTCTTGGATGGTTTTGTGAAAAGGCTATTACTTTTCTTGGCAGATATTACACATTTCTGGCATTGCTAACTTCTTGTTGTCTTCACTGCAGCTTCAGCTTAACTCTGACAGAATTCACGCATGTCCTATGAGTGGCTACCTGTAAGGATACCAACACTGACACACATTGTCTTACCTACCACACCTTCCTTTGAAATCTTGACAAAAACCAGCTTGAACCTGTAATTCTTGAATTCTGTACATCTGTAAGAGACATGGCTGATGCCAAGTGTCTTAGTCACTTTTCTGTCACTGAGACAAAATAGCTGAGACCCACAGTTTAAAAGAGAGCTTTATCTTGGATCATGGATTTAGCCCATCGTCTTCTGGCTCCAAGGCAGAACAGGACAACAATGGACATGGGAGAGGAAAAGATGTTCAGACTATGGCACCTAGGAATCAGAGAGAGAAGAACGGAGCCAAGAATAAGAGCCTGCTCTTCCAGGTCACTGACCAGTGCACAGTTCTTCTGAACAGGCCCTGTCTCCTAACAACAGGTCAGTGGACAAATCTGTGTTAGTCAGCTTTGCACTGTTGAGACAAAATACCTAAGAGAACCAGTTAAAGTGGGAAATATTTACTTTGGTTCACACCTTCAAATGCTTCTATCCATTATTGGACAGCTCTGTTGCTTTCAGGCCTGTGGTGAGGTAAAATCACTGCAGAACAATATGGCAAAGGAAAGCTGCTCACTTCATGGCAGTGAGGAAGCAGAGAGGGTGAAAGGTTCAAGAGAAACGGGCTAGGGATGGCACACAGTTCCCAAAATCCTTCTTTCTTCCATGATCAACTCCCTTCAACAAGGCCCCACCTCCTGTTCCCATCGCCTCCCATTATTTCATCAAATTAAGACATCATCAGTGGTTCACCCACTGGGGAAGTTAAAAGTGTTCATGATTTCTGTTACCTTGCTAGGTGCCATTTCTGAACACTGATGAGGTGGAGATTAAGCATTCAATGCATGAATATTTCAGGTAAATTTCATATTTAAACCATAACAGGAGAGATAGGTATATGAATCGATAGATAGATGATAGATAGATAGATAGATAGATAGGCAAGGCATCACTTAGTACCATAGAGGAATGGTTCCAGAACTCTTCAAAACACCTAAAAAAGAGCATATACGCATGTTCCTTACATAAAATGAGGTCATTTGCATATAATTCGTGTACATCCTTCCATAAATTTTAAATTATTGCAGTGCTACTTATATTACTAATACACTATAAATGCAATGAGTATTTTTTAAGGTTTTCTAGAGGAATTGTATAGTGGTACCTCGGTTTACATATGCTTTTGTTTGCAACAATTAAGTTCACAAATAGAAGTATTTAGCAAGATTTTGGTTTTTTGCAAACTCTGCATCAGAGGACAAACATTACTTCAGCCATTTTTTCTACATAAGCACATACATATCCATCTTTTCTGAAATTGTGGAACAAATTAAGTTTATGAACAGAGGTATCAAATATCATATATCTATATCTATCTATCTATCTATATATATATATATACACATACACATGCACACAGTGCCCCTACAACACTCTGTCTCTCTATATATACATATTGCATGGGCAAAATCTACCTTATATATATATATTCATATATATAGAAAGAGAGAGAAAGAAAGAAAGAGAGAGAAACAGGAAAGAGATTTACTATATAAATATGCATGATCAGAGGCAGAATAGACCACAATCACCCTCGGTATGCTAAAAAATCACAAGTTCAGGAGCTATTTGGTTAAAGAAGATGCAAATTTTAGAAAAAGAGGAAACAGTGATGCAACAGCCGTACAAGACCAAGGCCTGGAGCCTCCTAGAGAGTCACTGGTATGGGATTTATTGAAAGGCATAAGAAACTGTAGTCTGATGTCAGGACATAAATTCGGAGGACGTGTCTGCTCAAGTGTAATGGGTCTTTACAAGTCTAGGCTGACTTCTTCCTCCTTCCTCCTCTTGCATTCTGTCTGGGATGAAAGCCTATTGGAATGGTGCTACCCACAGTTAGAGTGTCTTCAATTGTTGGTTTGCTGAACTACATACCAGTCATCTGTGGAAACACCCCACAGAGACACTCAAGATTGTGCTCTACTAATCTAGACATTCATCGACCCTGTCAATTTGACAATCATAGTTAAAGATCATGGATTATATTCTCCCAACTTGCCAACCAAATATAACTTAACCTGAAATTTTGATATTTAAGGTGCAATGGTTAAACTAAGTTAAGTAAACTTGATTGACTTGGAAGCTGCCTTTGGGATTAGTAAATCGGACTCCTTAGAGTATCTGGTTGGGTTATGAAGGCGTGACCCTGAGTGCTGTACATTGGCCCTGGCCCCTCCAGTCTGATGTTGCTTTTTTGATCTGCTTCCTCGTTGCCTTGGGATGAAAGTTCTTCACCACGCTTTTCCGTAATTCTACTTTGGCTTTGGAGTTAACCATTGACTGGATCCTCTGAAGCAACAAACCAAAATAAACTTCTCATTTAATTTGGCCATGTCATATTGGGTCCCAGTAATGGAAATGTTAATACACAAAAATTGTACTGGAAATGGAATCATTGCTGTGATTATATCTGACCATATGAAGAGTTTGAAACTAGTTTGTTGGAGGAGTTTGGGAACTTTTGTTGATGTGGGCAAAAAGAGTGTTAGTGGTATAAGCAAAGAGTCATTCTGATTCTGGTCAGAGCTCAGAAGACAGGACTGTTGATAGAAAGCCAGATAGTAAAAATTATTAGTAAACATTACTCAGTAAACATTACTCAGGAGGTTTCAGTTGGCAACAAGGACTCCATTGACAATTGGAATATAGGCCTTGTATGTTACATTTTGAAAAAAATGTCTAACTTTTTCCCTTGTACTGACAATTTATAGGAGACTGAGATTAAATGTAGTGGACTCATTAGAAGAACAAATTTCAGGGTAGCCTAACATTCAGGCTATAGCATGGATAATTGATGGCTGTTTTTAGACAGATTTATAGTCAATCAGAAGCAAAAAGCTGAGCAGAAATATTTAAGAAATTTGAACTGTAGCCCAAAAGGAACTATGTATAGAGTTTGGGAGAAAGGAGACATGGTTACCAAAGAGATTAGCATCATTTAGAAAACAAATACTCTGTACAGGGACAAAAACTATAGCTGCCTTGAGGACTTCTCAAGAATTAGCAAAACACCACCCATTGCAGGAGCAAGTGCACAAATGTTTAAACTTTATATTTGAGAAGTTTCCATTACCTCTGCTTTAAAAGGGTCACCTAGGGAATTCACTTTCCCGAACTCATTTTCCAGTGTTCACCCATCCAGACAGTTAGAGGCCACTAAAGCCACGTTCCAAGTGAGCATATGTACTGCTCATGTTAATTGCATTACTTGGTAGCAAGCTTCCATGCAGCATTCAGAGGAAGACCTGGGAGCTCAGGCAAGAAGCCCCTAAGGGAACAGTACAGAAAGCTGAAAGGAAGAAGCAGAAGGACAGTGGGACTGCAGGACCCCCAGGGTGTGGGACAGTGGCCAAAGAGCTGCTGGTCATGAGTGGAGCTCGCCCAAGGGAGAGACCACGTGGGTGTAAAATCCATGTCCAGTGTGTGCCTTGCATGGCAGTTATGGAGCTATAAGGACTTCATATTTGTGCTGCTGAGTATTGGTCTTGCTTTGAACTGATTTTCTTCCATCCCCTTATTATTTTCTTTTGAATGGGAGTATTCACCCAGTGTCATGGTACCTTTGGAGGACAACACTATTTTTTTTATTTTTACAGATCAATTAGGCTTAAATTTCAGAAGTGATTTGGACCTTTGACAAATGCTGAAACAGTTACAATTTTGGGGAAAAGACTATTTCATGTTTTGTTATATGAAACATACTTTATCATGTTAGATACAACTCAAACCTTTTGATTATCTGGGGATTAAGTATGATTTAAGGAAATATATTTTGGTGTCAAAGTGACAAGTGGTGGAATGTGGTAGTTAAGCTTAGTTGCATCAGTTTGATTGCCTTGGATGTCACCTGCAGGATTAAGGAAACACGTTTCTGGGTGTTTGGGGGAGGGTCATGGAGGCGTAACCTGGGACACAACAGGTGTTCCCTGGCTGCTTGCTTTCCAGTGCAGTTCTGCCGTGGTCCATTCTGGTTTCCACACGTTTTCTCCATGTCTTTGCTATGCTGATGGCAGTCAGTTGTGAACTTAGCACTATGATATAATGAGTCGGAATAAACACTCTCCTCTCTAAATTGGTATATCAGGCTTTGTATCCTAGCAATGGAAAATCTGACAAATATACAAAAGACGCTGCAGAAGGGTGTCGCATGTCCAGGAAGGAGACAGCACATGAGCTCTTTCTCTACCTTTTGTTCCACCCAGGCTCCTAGTCAGCTGAGTGGTACCTGCTCACACCAGAACTCAATATTCTGCATTGAACCCACTGACTCATAAGCCAATCTCCTATGGAAATTCTTAATATTTTACTTAAATCTTTAAGTTTTTTTTAAAAATTTAAACCAAGATTTTTTAGTTCTTGGCATCTACAAAATGGAAATAAATATTAAAGTTAGAGTAGAAGTCTTTACAATACTTCTTTCAAAGTGAAAATTTACCACAGTCATTGGATCCCTGTTAACTTGACAACAAGATCATGTTCTGAGCATTGTGTTTAATACTTGTTGGTGTATTTGTGGGGAGGACAGAACTAAGATTGAAAAGGTCAGGCAGAATGACAGCAACTAATTCAGAAATGAGATGTCAAGAACTGGAGTTATGAAGGAAATTAACCTATGAGCAATTCAAGTAGGTTTATATGGAGAGACACATACACCCATACACATAGGCACACAGAAAGATTGATTAAAATGGTATTAAAAGAAATTGACAAGGTCAATCAGGAGCAAGTTATTTGAGCTTAAGAACACACTATAAGGGGAAGCAAAGGTGAATTTTAACAATTGAATGCATTTGCATGTTTTAGAGTATATTCATTCTATGTGCAGTATTCTTAAGCTACAATTACAAATAAGAGAAACAGAAATATTTGAATCTTTAATAAAAATTAAGAGAAATTAATCAGAATGATTGTAGTTTTCATTCTATTTTTGTGATTCTTTATAAAGGTTGGAGTGTATTGCAATTTGACCTGCTTATAATATAGTAATTTCTCCCCATAGAACAAACAATTGTTAGAATATTGGCAAATATATTCTTAGAATATTTCAATCTATTAAAAAAGAAAGAAGGAAAGTCAAAGAGATAAATCTTTATATCATATCATTAGCTTCTATACAGTCATTAAACTTACTGGCATATTTTACATATATAACCAGTATACACAGGAAATCAATTATAAATGTGTGGTTAAAATATCCTGAAGAAAATACTTTGGTTATAAATAAGCTGTTACAAGCTCAAATTCATAGTTTCATAGTTATTGCATGTATTATCTTTCTCAAATTACTGCAAATGTAATTCTGAATTGGAATCTGGTTGTATTGGAGGGAAAGTTATTTACGCATAAACATAGGCAGCATTTCTCCATAGTGTTTTGCAAGATATTGAAATGGTGAATAATGGAAAGATAGCTGTAACAGTAGATTGTATAAGTTACTGCTCAAATGCTTGTTGTCAAGTACCATGGGTCTTTAGCTCAGAATATGCACACTTGTATGGGTTGCAAGATTCTTGTGCAGATACCCTATACTGAAAGCCTAGTCAGTCAATGTCCTATTGTCTCCTGTTAAGTCTTTCCAGTTTCCTAGGGCTCTGTATTGAAAATGTTCCTCTGGAGTCCCATGTGCAGATGTTTCACTCTGATATTTTCATCCTTTCCTAGCATGCAGAATGTGCATATTAATCACAGTTGCCAAATACATTAAATTAAAAGATGCCTAGAAGAGTAGAAAAGCCCAGTTAGGGGTGTATCTGGATGGATCATGCTGTATGACCTTATAAACTATATCTCCTTCCTAAGCCTTCCCTCTCTTAAAATTTTTCCTTCTCTACTTCCTAGCTACAATGGACCAAGCAGCTTTGCTCTGCTATGCTAGGCCTTTCTGCAATGATGTTTCTTCCTTGAGCTTAGCCAGCTGGAGACTGAATACCCTGGAAATGTGAGCCAAGTTATACCTTTCCTTTTCAACATGGTGAGTGTTCAGTATTAGGTCCCAGGAACAGGAATGCTGACTAATACGGAAAACTGATTCCAGAGAAGTGGGAGCTATTGCTGTAATTACACCTGAGCTAGTTGTTTAGAAGATTTTGGGTGAGAGTTTGGAAAGATTTGGAGAAATGAGCTAGAGAAAATCTAAACTGCTGTAAGTAAAGCCTGATTAATGATTCCTTTGGAACTCAGGAGACCAGCATGACGATAGAAAAGCTGTCAGTAAAGGCCCAGGCTCAGGAGGCTTCAATTACAAATGAAAACTTCATTGGCAATTGAAATAGAGGCCATGTGTGTTACAACTGGAGAAAAATGGTATCTACATTTTACCATATCCTGACACTTAACAGGAGGCTGAGTTTAAGGGTGGTAGACTAATTGTTATGCCAGACCTAATTTCAAGTCAGGCAAACATTCAAGCTGTACTATTGGTTTTGTTTTGATGGTGGCTTTTAGCTAGATTTATAGTGAGAATCAGGGACAAAAACTGAAAAATTTGACATACCTAAATCTGGGCCAGTAATGAGCTGTTTGGGATAAAAAAGAGATGTGGTTGCTGAAAACGATAACCGTTAATAAGAACTCAAGCACTTTATACAGGGAAAAGAAGAAAGGTGCCTTGAAGACCTTTCAGGAATCAGGAAGACCCAGCTATCACTTGCTCAGAAATGCAAAACTGTAAACCTTTTATTTGAGAAGAAAGTGCCTGAGACACCCTGCTTAAGAAAAGCCTTGTGAATATTGCTTCACTTGAAATTATTTCCCTATGCTCAGCCTTCCAGACACTCTGAGTTGACTACAGACTTGGTCAAAGATGGGCTTCCCACTGCTCCTGCTGGCACAGACTATAGCCTCATCTATATGATGCTAATTTTACTAGTCTGAAGAATACAAGAGCTGTAGTGTCGAGGAAGTCACACCTAAATTCAAAAAGAGGCCTCGGACATCAGTCAGTGAGCCTTTGGGTGTGCACTGCATATCCACAGTACATGAAATTTCCAGAATAATCCCACAAGTGCAGCGGAGACTCCAGGAAATGAGAGAAGCCATGAATCTGCAACTTCTGCTGAAAAAGCTGCAGGCTATGAGTGGAGCAAGTCAAGAGAGGGGTCAAATGGAATGCAACCAATAAGGCCATAGGATTGGTGCTACTCAGGCCCATTGATTGTCACATGTTATAGCGCCATGTGACCTGGGCACTGGACATGAAGCTACAGAGCTTAATGCTTGCCCTGCTGGATTTCAGTCTTAACATATGCTTTTCTATCACCATATCTCTACCTTTAGACTGGGAATCTGTATTCTGTACCATTAGATCTTTGCTAGTATAGCTGAATTTTTAATTCCTATAGGGGTATATAAGTTAGAGTTTGCCCTGAGTCTTGGAGAAGTCCTTGGTTTGAACTTTGGAGAAATACTGTAACTAATGAGACATTGGGGAAGAAATTATTGCAGTTTTTCTTGTACACAGAGTATTTACATCACATTGGGTAGATTTACAATCTTTTTATTGTCTGTTGGAAGGAGAATTATGGTCTAAGGAGAAATGTTTAGTTATCAGCTTGACAAAGGATATGTTACAATGGTTAACTGTGATTGTCTACTTGATCGAATTAAATGATCCCTAGTGGATTAGTAAAGCACACTTCTGGATGAATCTAGGTGGTCATAAGGGCATGACCTTGAGTGCTATGTCTTGTTCCCAGCCCTCTCATCTCTTATACTGTGAACTCCCTCTAGTTTTGGCTGCCGAGATCTAAGTAGCTGTGCTGCATTATACACTTTCACCAGGGTGTTTTAGCCTTGTAACCAGCCAAACATGGACTGAATCTCCTGAAACCATATACCAAATTAAACTTCTTCTGCTTTACATTATAGATATAAGTTACCATGTCCCAGTGACAGGAATGCTAGCAACTACACACAAAAAACATGTTGTTTTTCAGTCCCATATGTCCAGAAGAGCCATCATTTATCTTATTCCTTCCAAAACCAGAAAAAATGTCTTTAATTTCAAGCAAGATTTCCTACTTCCCCTGCTGAATGTCCTAAATTAAAAAGTAAAACATGCCTGCTCATCAGCTTAAGTCATTTTAGCAGATCTTCAATAAAACAATCCCAACTACACCAAGTGTTTGAATTGTAAAACAGAAAGATTAAAAAAAAAGAGGACATTTGACTTGGCAATTGCTCAAGCAATGCAATAAAGAGCTCTGAGTGTCTTCTGTCATTAGGTTTATCTGCTAATGTTAACTAATCCTGCCTAAATTAAGCCATTTAATTTTTTCCTTATGTTTCATATTTAGCATACCTCAGAAGAATTTTTTAAATTTAACTCAAAAAATGTAATCATTATATTTATTAATGGAACATCTGTTAAATTCAAGTGAAATGTATTTTTCTCCTCCAAAATTGCTTATTTTTGGTGAAAGTGTAAAATTGTTCCTTGTAGCGTTCTGCATTGTATAGTATACAATAATTATCTACTGTTATGGATAGGGCTGCAATGAATATGGGAATGCAGGTGTCTATTCGACACACTGATTTCATTTCTTTTTGATCTATCCCAGATAGTAAACTACTAGGTCATATATCAATTCTATTTTCAATTTTTTTGAGGAACTTCTATGCTATTTTTCATAATGGTTGCACTAATTTATGTTCTTACCAACAGTTGGCAATAGTTCCAATTTCTTCTTATCTTTACAAATAGGTGTGGTCCTTGTCCTTGGTCCTTTTGACGTTAGTCATTCTTGCTTGGTTAAGGTGATAGTTCACTGCAGTTTTATACTGTATTTACCTAATGATTATTTGGGTTTTTACATTAATTTTATTGGTATATTTTAGATATACATAATGATCACATCCATCTCAGGGAACCTAAACCAGCGTATAATGAATATATCTTGATTCTTCTTTTTGCATCCAGGATGGGGCATCATTAATCCCAGCATCACACACCCTACTTCCAGCCAACTACAAAAAGTCCCACCTATGACCACATGAGGCTTTGGGGGACATCTAGACACAGCCCATAAAACCATTTATTTAAAAATCAATTTTTTTCACAACTCATGTTCTTGACAACATTGTGGAAGATTAGTTGGCTATAAATGCATGGATTTACTTCTATCCCCTTTATTCTCTTCCTGTGGTCTACATGTCTGTTTTACAGTCAATAAGATGCTCATTTTCCCCTTTCTTCTTCTATGTTTGTGATACATAAATAAATTTACCATGGGCAATTCGTATACATACGTATTTCTTTGTAATCCATCTTACTTCCAACATGTATGTAGGTTAATTTCTAATTATTAATTTTCCTTGAAGGTCTATGAATGGTATTGATTTTCT
The DNA here is from genome assembly GCF_000276665.1 of Chinchilla lanigera. NCBI lineage: Eukaryota > Metazoa > Chordata > Mammalia > Rodentia > Chinchillidae > Chinchilla > Chinchilla lanigera. Next base: position 4,755,609 of record NW_004955407.1, read on the forward strand.
AATTTGTGTCTCAGTGAGTTCATTATTACTTTATAGGAATACTATTGACTTTGCTTAATTTTGTTATTAATTCTAGCAGTCTTTTGGTGGAATTTCCTGAATCTTGTAGGCATAGGATCATGTCAACTACAAGTAAGGATACTTTGACTCTGTCCTTTCTTATATGTATTCCCTGTGTTTGATTGCACTGACTAATGTTTAGAGAACTATGTTGAATGGGAATGTTGATAGTGAACATCCTTGCCCCTTCCTGATTTTAAAGTGAGAGCTTTCAATTTGTCCCTTTTGATGTGTTGTTGGCATTGGTGTAGTCATATGTAGCTTTTATTGGCTTGAGATAATGTTTGTAATGTAATTATTACATTCAGTGTGGTGAGTAGATATTCCATTTTATACATTTTTGTATTGACTATCATTGATCACTGAACATATTAATGTACTTGTCATTATTTTAATTACTTTACACTAATAGTGTAAATGTTGCACACACTACATTTCATTAATGCATCTCAAATTTGTTCATATAATGTCTTACCAAGTAATATCTTCCTACATTTTATTTTTACACATTACTATCACTTTTCTTCATTTTGAAGAATTTCCTTTCTCATTGCTCATAGAAAATGCCTGCTGTAGATTTGCTGTTTGGTTTTTGTTAGTTTTGGAAAGTCTTTATCTCTCCATCATTTCTGAAAGACAATATCTCTAGGTATAGTATTCTCAGTCGACAGTTATTTTATTCTTATTTCAATACTGTGAATCTCTAATACCAGTTTTTACTAGCCCATAAGGCTTCTTCTGAGGAATCTGCTGCCAAGCAAATTAGACACCCCCATGTATTATCTGTGCCAAGGGTTTCTTACAGCTTCGACAATATTCTCTTTATCTCTCACCTAAAATACCTGAGTTATGTCTTAGAGTAGACATGACTTAAATTTGATTAGCGACCCTTGCTTTAATTGTTCACGGATATAGTTATCCTTCCTTTGGTTTGGTAGGTTGTCTGTTATTTCTTTGAATAAGCTTTCTATCCCTCAATTGTAATCCTCAATTCCTTCTTGAACCTTAGCAACATAAATACTTATTCTTTTGATAGTGTTCCAAGTTTCCACAAACTGTCTTCATTTATCTTTATTCTTTACTTTTTCTTTTCCAAATATTGTATTTTAAATGGCCTGTCTTCATCCTTCATAAATCTTTTTCTTCTTTTAAGCTATCCTGATACTGAAGCCTCTCATCTCATTTTAACTTTACTGAGTATATCTTCCAGGTGAACAATGTCTGCTTGACATTAAATAATGTTCCCATCTCTTTATTATTTTTTCCTGTTATAATATTAAAATGGGTTTATCTGTGTTTTATTTGAGTTTCTTGAAAACAACTGTTTTAAATTTTTAATCTGAAAGATCTCTCATGGTGATTACTGCCTCAATTGCTTGAGGAACCTTATTTTGAGTAATAGGTTAGATCCTAGTTTACTCAAGCTTGTGACACTTGTTAATATGCAATGTCACCAGGCACTGAAGGACCAGGCAATTATTCCAGTCCTCTAGATCTGGTTCTTTATAGCTATCTTTCTGGAAATTCTGAACAGTTTACTTATTTTTTCTGATCTTAGAATCACTTCCACTATTTCTGCACTGTATGACATCCAGGTCCAGGTTGGCCTGGAATCTGCTGTGGGTGAGTTGTTGCTGTTTTAATACTGGAGATCAATCCAACTCTGGGTTTTGTCTCAAATAATTTGCTAATGTAGTATTTAAAAAGGTACAGGAGAGTACCTAGAAAAATTACTTTATCTCTATAAGCATATCTCAGGTCCTAGGTTAGCCTGGACGACATTCACAGCTATGGCATAAGTGTGTCACACTTTAAGCCTATAGTCTAGCCTATTGCTGAAGTGGAATGTTGGCTGAAAATAACTGGAACCACCCAGAGGTGACACTAGGTTCAGTAGAAATCCTCTGCCTTAGAGCCATATGTTCAGCCCTGGCACTAAAGTTGCTCCATAGGGTCCATGCTCAGGCTGTCCTGGTGTTAGGATTCATCAACCCAGCACAAAGTCCTCAGGCATGGTCTCATGCTGACTACCCTGTTCTAACCCCCGTGATTAGGCCTTATACCACGTTCACCTGTTGGAAGTTGGAGTAGCGTCAGTGCAAAAGACACATAAGCTTGGCTACATAAGCTGTTGCTAAGCTGAGTTGTTCTTGAATCTCACAAAATACTTGCCCAATCACATGAACACACAAGGGCCCCTTGCTCCCATTGGTGATAATATAGGGAAAACATGAATCTGTCTTATTGAAATGCCCATCTTTGTACTGGAGCTGTTCAAGAACACAGTTTATAAGGACTGGCCTGGTGATAACTTCGCTGCCAAAAATTGGGGATAAGTGGTAGAGATTGTCCCTAACTGGTAGAGGTAGTCCCTTGGCCATCATGACTAGAGCTGAGCTGGGTTGCAGCTAAATCTCACAGCTGTGCAGTCTAAGGAGGATGACTAGCTTCATCAGACTTCAAGGGTGGAACTGATGCAACCAAAACTTGTGTCTGTTCTAAACCAGGTATTCAGCTGAAACCAGAGCAGTTCTAGATACTCTGTGTGTGAGTTCTGACCTGAACACAGGGCTTAAGGTTCTCACCAGACATACTTGGCATTGAGTTCTGAGACAAAGCCCTTTGCTAAACTAGATATTCTCCTCCTTGGTTTGTAAAATCATCCCCTTTAATCTTTTTTAAAATTTGATGGTACATGTTTAAAGTCAATGAAGTTTACACTCATCATGGGGAGTATGTGCATGTACATAGCAAGGCTTGTTTCTTTTACTAATCCCCTTCTCTTTTGCACCCACCTCCCTCCATCTCTAAATCTCCTTTCCATATTTTCATTCTTATCATTATTATTCTTAGTTCTTGTTTGTGATATACATTGTTTACATTCATTGTGGGTATTTGGTAGCTGTACATGACATATCTAAGATCTTATAATTTCCCCTCCCCCACACCCTTCTCTTGGTCTCTTAGGCCTGGTCCAAGAGAGCTATCCTTGCTTTCTTCTATCATTTGTTTTCATTCTTTGTACTTATTCAAATGAGAGACTGCACACGATATTGAAGCTTATGCATATGATTTATGTCACTCAACATATTTTCCAGATCCATCCATTTTCCTACATATGTCTTGAACTTGTTCTTCTCTATAGCTGAGTCGTATTCCATTATGCATAGGTACCATGTTTTCCTTACCCATCCATCTGTTGATAGGCATATAAGCTACTTCCAGGATTTAGCCCTTATGAATGGTGTTGTTGCAAGCACTGGTGTGCATGTATAACTGTAATATACTTTAGCTTTTGGGGGAAAATATCTACAAGGGGGCTAGCTGGATCAAGTGGGATTCCTAATTTAGTTTTTCGAGAAATCTCCATACTGATTTCTGTAATGGTTGTGCTAGTTTAAATGTCCACCAAATATGTAGGAGGGTTTGTTTTCCACTGCAGTTACACTAGCCTTTATTATTCTTTGACTCCTTGATGTTTCACTTTCTGGTATATGATGAAAGCTTAGCTTTGTTTTAATTTGTTTGTACCTAGAGGAGGTGGGTGGAGGCAATCTCTTTATTGCCTAGCTTAATGCAATTTCATCGGCTCAGTCTGCAGGTATAGACATGGCAGTTGATGTTGAGCTTTTACCAGCACTGAGTTTTACCACAGTAGGCCTGGTATTGGGCTTCAATTCTAAAGCTTTGATTTAATTCTCATTTCCTCCCCCAGTGATCCCTCCCATACTACACTGCCTACTGTCAAGGAAGTGGGACACAAGTAACTTTTTCCTTCTCACTTTCTTCAATGCACGTTTTTGTTTTGTTATATAAAAATCAGGCCCAATAATCTCTGATCTTATTTCCTTAGCTTTTATCCTTTTAGGTCGGTCTGTAAATACCGGGTCAACTTTTTGTTTCTGTATAGAGAGACCACAAGAGGCTTTTACTCAGCTGTCACCTTACTCCACCCCTCTGAGAGGTCTGAGTCATATAATTTTCAAAGTGTCTTTAGAATAATTTCCTATTAATTCAATTAAATCTATAAAATTAAGTAAAGAGAGTGGTCACATTTTGTAGCTGGAAGGGATTATAGAAATAGTTCAGTTCCTAAAATTTGATCATAATTATTCTACTTCCTCCTTTAGTGGTTCTTGGTAACTGACCCTGTTTGAATTACAAACATAGTTCTATCTGTCCTTAGAGACAAAACTCAAAATACTTTTCAAGTATTTCTCTCCTGTTCCTTTGAGGTGTTTGTTAAGAGTCGCTAGTCCTTGTTTAGAAGATCAAAACGTTAATTTAAAGTGTTAATTCTGAAATCTCTTGAATCAATCAATAAGCTTGCATTAAGAACATCTTTCCTCTCATTTATAATTTTTTGATTCTAAGTGGGAACTACTTTTACTGTGATCTTTACTTTATAGCTACAAAAGAATCTCAAATCCCACACCACCCTATGTGGAAGATAAGTAGAAACTCCTTGTATTGTGAGCAACATCTGGAAATCATTGTGAGACTATTATTAGTTAATCATTTGAAGATTGCTGGTAGGAAAAAGAGAGAACACTTTTTATTACCAAATTAAGCATACTGTCCAAACCTATGGGAGCAATGGATGAAATTCTTAATAATGAGAAACAGGTTGTATTATTAATAGAGGGTTATGAAAGTATTCAATTGAGCATACTTATAAATGAGGAAGTGAGTTTCCTTTTCCTGTTCTCTCCCTCTCTCTCTCTGTCTCTCTCTCTCTCTCCTGTTATGCTTTGATTATTTTTATTTTAAGGTCAATTTATCAAAAAGTAAATGTAAATACCAATAATTAAAGGTGTACCCAATTTACATATTGCAATGCCTTTTATCTGGATTGATGCAATGCTCAGTAAATATAACTGTATTTGTGTTAAGGTTTAATTCAATTAGCAAAAGAGCAATACTTGGAAATCCACTTGCTGGTGACAAAGTGGCAAGTTTAAGGCACAATGATACTTTTGATATCTTTTGATGATGAAGTATATGGAAGAACTGACTGCTCTGCCATGTTGTATTTTTATTCTCTGTTGATTTAATTCATGTTCATAGTTAATGAGATTGCTACACACAGTATGATTATTGAAGTTTTGAGGTTGTGCCAGTGACTCTTAAATCATAATCATCAATCTTTTGATAATGAGTGCTTTCACTTTTTACATTGCATAGTGTGTTAAAATTTAAACTTACTGAAGCTGGGTGTGGTGGCGCACACCTGTAATCCCAGCACTCAGGAGGCTGAGTCAGGAAGATCATTGTGAGTTCGAGGTCAGCCTGCGCTACAAAGTGAGTTCAAGGCAGCCTGAACTGCACAGCGAGACCTTGTCTCAACAAGTCAAAAAAGAAAATTTTTTTAAAGTAAACTTACTATCAGAATTGCAACTCCATGGAAAAGTACATTCTAACAAGTGTAATAATCATGCATAAGTGCTTCATTATGTGCATAGGGGTAAGTATAGATATAAAGATGTTTGTGAATTTAGGCTTAATAAGTTAACTTGTACTCAGTAAAGAGAAAAGTCTTTCTTACGCAGACAATAATACTTGCTCTAATTGTCAAGGAGCATATATTTGTTTTAGCCCATCTTAATGACAAAATAAGTAGATTTAGCACTGATCATGCTGTAGAAAGCCTGTGTTTAAAAAGGTTAGTTCCAGCTGAGGTGGATCAGTAAATGTTTCACTGAAAATGCAGTTTAGAGTTGGTCTTTGAAATTTAAATGGGAATTAGACAAAAGGTATAGGAAAAGCCATTTTGTATTGTTAAAAATTGGAAAAAAGACTACAATACTCCAATGAATTTCAAACAGGGTGTACAAGACAGGTAGAAGAAGTTTAGAAAATAGGAAGCACTGTGAGAAGGTGAAAGAAAAGCGACTTTGGTAGGCCCAGCTTCTAGCTTTCCACCTTAAAAACCTTCAAAACATGACACATATCTTCCTTTCTTTCTGATACTACTGGAACAGATAAAGAGATTTACTGTCCTGAGAAGTTTGTTGATTTCATTTCTTTCTTTCAAATATTTTCTTTCTCCTTTGTACTTCAATACCAACTTTGTTACAAGCCATGTATTCCTTCTTCACTAAGTAAACAGGAATCGCTGTGGCTGTCACTATGCCAGACAAGAAGGTAAAACCTTAAGTGTAGTTAAGTACATGCAGTGCTGAGTTCTCAGTACCTAATACATCCTCAAAAACACAGAAATGATGGGGAGAGAATTCTATTCTCAAGAAACTTGTCTTATATGACAGTAAATGAAATTTCTATCTAAACTCATGTTATTATCTCAAAACATACATTTTCCGTGACATCTTGTTACTACCCACAGAGAAATGCGATACCCATAAAACTAATATCCTTCATAAAAGAAATTGTGCCAACAGGAAAACTGGTCAAGCCATTGCCTTATTCCTCTTTACCAGTTAAGAATGTGCTTATTTATCCCTGTAAATTTAGGAAAAAAGTACCGTACATAGAAAAGATGTTCAGTAAGATGTTTAAAAACAAAAAATTGAAGGATGTGTCTATTGGTGTTCAGTAATCTTGAAAAATATAGAGACTGAGTCCACACACACAGACCAAGAACACTGGAATTAATTAATTTGGTCATGGGTAACTTCAAGATATTCATTCAGTAAATTGGTGGACACGTATATGAGATCAAAGAGCTAAAAACAAAAAGAAATTCATTCTTCTATAAGCTACCCATGTACTTCTAAAATTCACTGTAGGACACACAGTGTTGCAATAAATGCCAGAGTATTTACAGAAGAAGCCAAGTCAGGGACATGACACTTGAAAACTTTGTCCATTGTTACATTAGCACAAAATAAGACAAACTTTAAAACTATAGCAATGTAATAAATAGTGTAATACACTTTTAAACCTATTAATTCAGAAATGAATTAAATGTAAAATATAAATACAGAAGAATATAATATAGAAGGAGTTAAGAAACATATACCATGTAACAAACAATATAATAATTGACAAATGTAACCTAGGAAAAGACCTGAAATTCATGGTGGGTGACTGCAGAAAACTGTGGCACAGATTAGGAAGGGTGTGCTCAGAACACACCATGGACTAAGGCACTATGGATTCTGAGGTGTGCACGAGTGGGTATTTTGCATATTTTTCTGTGAATAGGTTCTTCTAGGCATAGTTTTCTTTTATTTAGTGTTCATTATAGAAAACTTCATGCATAACCAAACCTCAAATCTACATTTTGCTCATTGTTTGTTAATACATTAATCATTTTGGAAAAGGTCCCAATTTTCAAAACAAGCACCATGGCTGAACCGACTGTAGGTGGTACGAAGTTTGGCGACGCCTGCAGCAGAAGGAAGAAAGAGAAACGAGTGTTGCAAAGATGTCAAAGGAATGACAGCTCTAGTGCTTAGAATCAGAAGAGACCAAATTAAAACGTACGTGATTGATAAGTTCTTAAAACACCCTATCCAGGAAGATTTGTGTTCTGTCAGAAATCAAAACTTAAATCGCAGAAAACAGTCTATTGATTGCACGTAAAACACATGAAACAAGAAGTAGATACCACATCAAGGTTCTTTCCAGGACTTCTGCAATCCTGTCCACAACTGTCACTCAGGTGTAACAATAAGTAAACTCGCTCCTGCATGGGAAAACGTCCTGTATTAAAGTATTGAAACTATTTTTCAAAACTTTAATTCTCTTCATGGGGACGAATACTTTTTCTTTCTCACCTTATATCAAAGGCATTAAATATTGACAAGTCTAGAATATCTTATTAACAAGAAAAAAATGTATTCAGTTTTTTTTTTTTTTTTTCTGGTTCTGCTTCCAGATCGTTTGGGCAAGAAAATCATGTGTTACCTTTCCCGTATTTAAAGCTCCACTCGTTTCTATTTTAAGGATACGGTATTTAGCGTAAGTAGTTGTAATGTAGATGGGATTTCAGCATTACTTTTTAGAAAGATTGGGAATCAATCTTTTTATCAAGGCCAAATACAAGAGCTTGTTTTCTTCCCCATAAGTGTGGTTTTTTTTTTTTTTTTTTTTTTTTTTTGAGACAGGGTCTCACTGTGCAGTTCAGGCTGGCCTTGAACTCACTTTGTAGCGAGGTCAGAACCTTGTAGTTATTTAGTGTTGAAGTTTTAGTGCTAGAGCAATATTTTTTTTTTTTTTTTTTTTTTTTTTTAACGTAGAACTAAGAGGTACAGAAAAAACAGAGCCACTTGACAAACACTGTTTGACATACTTGAATTAGTCATTTCTAAAGTACAGATTTTGAGTTTTGAAGAAAATAGGGAGTGATCAAGCCTCCATCTTAAGATAATAAGGTCATTGTTCCTTCAAAATATCTCTAAGAAATATCATTTAGACTGCAATGCATGTATTCTGAGAGCAAGGTAGTTTTTTCATATTGGAAAAATTGGCATATTTATTTAATTGAATATTAATTGAAGAATTGAAAGAAAATGAAAGACAGATAAAAACATTTCAAGTTTTTACACCAAGCAGCTCCTAAGCATGCACTAGCACTCGTAGATCTCACACAGCACTCAGCAGGACTTTTCTGCTGTGCATCAACCCCAGCACTGTATTCTGAGTGCCTGCAATAATCCGCTAGAGAAATTTGTTGACCTGGTCTAATTTGCTTATGAGATTTTCCTTCAGAAAAGACAGTGAAATTCAGCTCAGTTTCTAGCACTTCATGTAGAAAACTTCATTCATTTATTCATGAAGGTTGTGGATCTTTTATAACAATAATCAGGCATTTTTTCTCAGCTTTAGTTTATTTTTATTTGAATATTTAAGTTCAAAGATTGATTTAGAAATCTTCTGGCACACAAACATACACACACACACATATACACACCAGTAAAGATCATCCAAAAATGTGAAAACGAATCATACAGCTCAGTAACTATTATGTTAGTTACATGAAGGCTAAATTCTGCTTTTATAACTTTAGCAAAGTCTTGGACAGGCATATTTAAATATTCAAATCCATCAGTAGTATAATTCTGCTGCCAAACCTTTGTTACAAATAAGCTTATCTAGGGCATATGTTTTTCAGATTATGTTAGTCTTTTCTAGTGGTAGTCATTTTTTATGAAAAGTCTTATTTCAGACTAGCTTAGATTGTGTATGGAATGTGTAGTAATGTATTAAAGTAATTGAAAATGAGAGATATAGGCAAATAAATATTTCCCATAAATACACATCATAAGTGATAGGTAATCTTTTCTGTTGAAACATTTTATCTGAGACCCCAAGTTTATTTTCATTGTTTCTTTAAAACCTCATATTGTTTTACAAAAGAAGTTCCAATTTCCACTGCTGTGGAACTGTTGTTAATTCAAATAATGATAACAATAATTTCAAATGATTTTTTAGAACACAAAATTAGAATTAAGGTTTATTACATATAAGTAACAGAAGGGACTTCATCCTAGATGGAAGCTACATCATAAAAGTCTTATTTTTAATGTGAGAGATACTGAACAGATCTCAGTTTCAATTGTGAGTTTCATATAACAAAAGTTGGTATGTAAAAATGTGAAATAATCGAGAATAATTTACTGAATTGTTGTTTCTCTAATAGTTGTATTCGTATACCTTTTGATCATAATGTTGTTTTGAAAATCTCCTCCTTAATGCTTTTATGAGTAGGAACAGTTTTGTCAGGTTATGTTATTATCCATTCTATATTTAAACGGGATTTCTGGGGGATCTAGTTTTATTTGTGGTATACTAAGCATTTTTATGAACTCTCAAGTAGGAGAGAAAAAGCTGGAGTTATTTGAGGCTGGAAAATTGTTTGAGTGAAGTATAACCTGAAACATAATCTGCAGACCACAGTTCCTCTTTATTTTATGTATATTTCAAGGGAAATTTAATTCAGATGTTTCTGATTAATGTATACTTAGCTCATCAAACTTGTTGTGCAAAAGTTATTTGATTTCCAGGGAGCCTTTTTCATTGCAAGACATTTTACTCTGCACAAGGAAGTCCGGTTTTAGTTGTATTCGATGATATACAAACTGGAAGCCCTTCTGGTGCAGTTTTTAAGAAATTTATCTAAGTATATCTTGTTTTATTTGATGAAAAATTTTAAATCAGTAAATATCCCTGCCTCCTCACAAAAGCAATAAAATAAGTGATACACTAAAAGTGACTTAATCAAACTCCCTAAATTAGAAAAATAATTTGTGAATTTGTATTACTCTGAACTATACAATTTTTGACTACAAAATGGCTAACATATGTTAGAAGCAGTAATGGAAATAAATTGAACTAAAAGTCAAGCTATCTGGTTTCTAACTCAGTTCTGCCACACATTTTCTAGATGATTTTAGAAGAATCACATTCTTTTTCTTTATCTATGAAATAAAGAAGTTAGTTAACATGGCTTTCCTAGAATAATTATCGGTATGTCTAATTTCTCAATGCAGCATACATTTTAACAGCAGAAAAAGTATACAGACAGCATTCCAGAGCAATCAGCTTTTACCTTAAGTAGTGATCTTAATTAATTAGGTAAGATTATAACAAAATATGTATGAGTTAAAATTCAGCTAACAAAATATTTTCTTTACTTTTTTCTGCTGCTTATTTTTATGAAAAAGAGGCAAAAAATTATTACACAGACTGAATTGTGGATTGTTTGCTTTTTTCTAGAGTAGATTATGTTGCTTATGCATAACTGTCTACAACTACCACATGAAGAGACTTTACGTTAGAATAACAATGACCTTCAAGTGCTAAAAATATGAAGAATATTTTATTAGTCAAGATTGGTTGTTCTTTGAATGACATGAACATCTCTGTCACTTAAAGCAACAAGAGGTTGTTTCATGGTCACGTTACAAGTCCTTGCGGGTTGTCACAGGCCTTTGCTCTGTGCATGACTGAGGGTGCCGAATTGATGGACACTTCTCGTCGAGTTATATTTCACAATTCTTGTTCTTGAAGGAGAGAAGTAGCAAATTGTTAACTTGTTCTCAAACTACTACAGAAGACGACTTACAACTTTTACCCCCATACTAGTAACCAATGTAAGTTATCCAGTTACGTGTAACTTTCGAAAGAGTGACAAAGCGCAAGACTACACGTTTCCAGGAAATAATTAAAAGAGACAACATCAGTGACTTCCACAGTTTTACATACACACATTGCTACACTCAAGAAATTTAAATGATATTTGGTATAGCAGAAAAATTTTTTAAAAATTGGTCTTTTTTTAGTTAAAAAGTAAAAGATTTTTTTCTAATTGAAATGATTAAAACACCATATAATTAGATAACTTCGTCAAATTTATTCCAAATATTAATTAGAGTTGGTGCTTAAAATATTAAATTTTATTTGTGTTCCTAAGGTTAAAACATTTTTTCTAATATTTCCAAAATCTTTTTTCATCTGATAGTGACACAAATGGGTTTACAAAAACCGTAATTTTAAATAATGGTTAATATGTCATTAATCATACTTATCTTTACTCTAGGCCAACAACTGATAAAAGCTTTTCCAAATTTATCTTCCAAAAAGAAACAGTATACTTATGTAGTCTTTGCTTACCTATCTGAAAAGCATTGATATATTCTCATTCCAGGTCTATCAATTTAACTCATGACCAACTGGAGATGTTTTCTGATAGCTGCACAATTACTGAGTGCTGTCACACTGTCCTCCTCCTGTATGCTTCCCCAATATATGCTGAAGTCTCAGTTTTCAGTCTCACAGTTTAAGTTGTAAATACTGTACTTACACTTTACTGTCTTGTTACATTAAAAGCAGACAGAATCTCTTGACTTCTACTGTTGTAAGATGTGATTTCTGTGACCCTAATATTTTCCAGCTCTCATCCTTCATGCCCCCACCCTGCCTCTTCTCTTTAATGATCTAATTGTTCCTTCTTAAAGTGAAGTTATTTATAGTTTGCTTTTATTAGAAAAAGTTTTTTGTGATATGTTGTTTGACCGTTACATCTAAAAATCGTGTTTCCATCCACTGAGGAGTGGATAAGAAAATTGTGGTACTTTTATATAATGGAATATTACTCAGCTCTAAAGAAAGATAAACTCGAGGCTTTTATAGGTAAATGGTCACAACTACATACCATACTCATAAGTGAAATAAATCAGACCTTCATGTGCAAGCACCACATTGTCTCACTAGTGTAAAACTTGAAAGAGTTAATAAAAATTTGGAGGTATGATAGACATTGTGAAATGAAAGGAAAACGCTCAAGGGTAAAGAGCAATCGGGATGTGAGAAGAGAGAAGGGAAAGAAGGAGA
>NW_004955407.1:4768065-4823127 GCF_000276665.1 Chinchilla lanigera
AGTTGATCTACTGTCTTCTATTTCTTTGCTGAAAGAAAGTTAATGAGTCCTTGATTGATCAATATTGCATGTCTTTGTTTTCATGAGAAACCACTTTGAAGATATCAATATGTAATACAAGAAGCATTGTTAATTTCCTACCACTTTGTTTATACCTCTATATTGTTTGTATTCTTCTTTTATTATTTTGTAAATGGTTGTCTGTTAATGTTTTCCTTCTTTTATTTTTAAAATAAAAAAACTAATGTTCACAATGTGCTGTCCATTTTAATATGGCTACTTATCAATGATTAAAGTAGCATAACATTTAAATATGTTTTGCTTCTGTAGTCTATGAGGTGTCCACCAGGTAACTATAGTAAGTTATCCAGCACTCACCTACTTTTTAAAACACTGAACATTCTAAAATGCACTCCTGCTGTCTAGTGAATTATTTGGAAGGGTCAAAGTCCTGCTTCTGCTTGTTTGAAGTAGAAAGGAGGATGCTGTCTCAAAGATGTCCTACCCTAAACCAATGGAATCAGGAAGAAATAATTTGAATATTACTCAGAGATAATATCCCTTACTCATGTCTTTCTGTGTTGTGTTTGGTATTACTATTATACATACAGACCGGAAGGCAGCATGTGCTGGGTTGAAGTTAGTGCTTCTTTCTCTGTAAGACTTTAAATTGTTTAGAAACGCAGAGCATGTCTTAAACATCTCAATAAATTCTATGTCCTAACCTTGAGTTAAAAGGAATCAAATCTTTTTCTACGTGAGGAAGAAGTTCAAACCCTTCCCCAAATCACATATTCCATTGTTTTAAAAATATTTTAGCATATATGCTAATTTGTTTCATTTATACTATAAGTTGAACTTAGTTTGCTGAAAAGAAAGTTTTGTGAGGGGTTGGGGATTTAGCTCAGCGGCCAAAGCGCCTGCCTGGCAAGCACAAGGTCGTGAGTTCGGTTCCCGGTATCGGAGAAAAACCACAAAAAAAAAAAAGAAAGTTTTGTGTTACTGTTTTTTCTTGGTAAGAATTTTTTGTCTATGTGTGGTAGTCTGAACCACTACTGTGAAAATAATACACAGCGCATTAACTGTTACCTTATTATTTTATTAAACTTTGTTTTATTTTGTCATAAAATAAAAAACAGTATTTTATGTATTCTAGCTTTCTTATCCTCCTCCAATGCTCAGGGAAGATGATATTATCCTCAATTCATAGGTTAGAATAAGGAAACTGAGACTATGTAATTTAAAGTATCAAATAATATAAAAAGGACTGGTCAGATTTAAAAGTTCATTCCAACAGCAAGGCTAATATTTTCCCTTTTTTTTTTTTTTTTACTGTTTCACACATAAGGAGCTTGGTATAGGAAAAATGACCAATAAATGTGTGGAGACCATCTTTTCTTTTAGGACTTTGGAAGAAGACGTTGTTGCAGTTGACGGCAGTGGGGTCAAATGCACAGGAAATGTGGAGTATGACAAACTCCGGGCAACGGTAGGAAGTCTGAAAACAGCAAGTGACTCAAAGTGGAGGTTCTTTAAGGGCAGAGCAGCTGTGCATCACTTGCCAACCTAATGCTACACAAACATCAAACTGTGGTACAGGGGAAGGACTGAAAACTCAGGTTTTCTAAAGGTGATGTGGTTACGCATAGCCTGTTGCGCTCTCATTCTTTCCTTTTATAATAGTTACTTATCAAAGTGGCAATGTAGCATCTATCACCTTTCTAACCTAAACGAAGTGAAAGTGAATATACATTGCAAAATACCTTTTACTTCAAGATAATCACAGTTTCTAATGGAAAGTGGAAATTATGGAGAGCAGAGCAACTTCAGTGCATTGTACATCGCCAGATTTCCCTTTCAGCTATGCTGTAAAATACAAAAAGAGTTTTTTTTATGCAATGGAGTGCTACCCAGCCATAAAAATGTACAAACTGGAGACTTTTATAGGAAAATGGATATAACTCGAGACCATACTCATAAGTGAAATAAAGCAGGCTCAGATGAGTAAACATCGTATTGTCTCACTAACATGAGAATCTGAAGGAATAAATGAGATCCAAAATGTACGATAGATATTGTGAACTGGAAAGAAACTGTTCAAAAGAAAAGACAAACTGTGATGAGGAAAGGGGAAAGGAAGGAGGGGAAAGAGAAAAAATATATTTATTCGCAAGATAGGTAAGATAGTAACAGCTGGTTTCCCTTAGTTCATTGAAAACATCATGCCTATAATTTTACTCTGAACAATTACTATGAAGACAATAATACACAATGCATTATGTATTGTAACTCTCGTACTAATCAGTTTTGAAACTGTTTTATTTTTATTGTAATGCTTTTTCTCTTTAAAATAAAAAAATTAAAATGGGAGTCAGCTTTTAGGAGGCAAATATATAGTTTCAAGATAACATTTACACTCCTTTTAACTAGTAAATCCTTAACAAAGACACAAAATATTAACTAAAAAATATAAAGAGCTTTGGAGATTCATTTTCAGAATTTGAAGCTTTACTGCGTGTTCGTGTTTATTTTCTTGTGGTGTGTTCTTCTGCTTATTTTCTAAACAGGAACGGCAGTGGCCCCCTGTTCTTGCCTAGGTGAAGTTCATTACTGTCTTCCCACAGAGCCTGTTTGTATTTTTACACAGCTCCGTGATATGTGCTGTTCTTTAGGTTTCTCACACATTTTCTTCTATATGTAAAATATATCTTTGCTCAGGTCAGGCTCAGTTTGAATTCTGGACTTAGTTTTCACAGGGTAAGCACCACCTTTCTGACACAGCTGAGCTTCTGTCCACAGCAAATGCAATGGCCTCGCTGGATGGTATCACTGAGGTCACAGACGAAAGTACTGAGCAGCTTGTTGTATTGCTGATATTGGAAGATTTATAGAATCAATTCTGTAAGTTCGTTTAATTCTATCATTTTGGAGCAAGTCATTGTCACTCCCAGAAGACACTGACAAGGCTGTATAATGTGGAGACAGGTATATCTGTTTCTCACAGCACAAATGTGATTGCACTATAAGGCCCCGTCACTGTTTCCAGAATTATGCCAAAGGTCTGAATATTACTCAAGCCATTCACTTTGGACTTCAAAGCTACAATTAATAGCAGAAAAATGGTTAGTTACACAAATTGAGTATTTTACATTGAACTTGAAAATGTATTTTGATAGTCTTTAAAGGAACCAAAGAAACATACTAGATCTGAATTATAAAGGAGCGAAGTGAAATTTATCTTTATTTGCTCAAAATAATTGTTCAGATTGCTCCCCTTGGTGAAGAACTGTATGATGCAGTGAAAGACGGCGAGAAATGTTAAGTCATATTTGGGGCTCCAATAAGTGTAACTATTGCAAAGATGTTCTGACATAAAAGAAAATTCAAATATTATATCATAGTTAAATTACTCCTGTCAAAGTAAAAAATAGACTTGAATCCTGATGCTTTTCCCTACTTGATAAACCGAGTGACATAATTGTTTTAAGTGACTCTAGCTCAGTATCTTTACTTGTAAAGTGAAGTAGTGAGGGAACTTATTTTGAGTATTCTTCTAAGTTTTATAATTTAAAAGGTAAAAATAAAAGTGAACAACAGACCACCACGTTGAATGCATTTGGATAATACACACTTGCAGAGGTACACTGTGTTCTGTACATCAGGATAAACTGCATGAACATTTGCTTTCTTCTCTTCAAAGTACAACAATAAACAGAAGGAAATGATGTATTTTATAAAATAATACGGAAGATATTGCTTGAGAGAGCCAAGAGCCGAGAATGTATAGAAGGTGAATATGGTATAAATCCAGTAGGAAGTTAAATAAATAAATTCATAATGGGCTCTTCCGTAGTGGTAGACATTTAGAGAGATGGGCACAAGGAGGGCACTCACCATATCAAATTTTGCAGAAATGATCATTTATTGCCATCTCACTCAGAATATCTAATCTTTAACCTAACTTAAAAATTTCTTCTTATAAGACTGAATAGCTACGTTCTCCTCACAAAATACATACATATTTCATAAGTCTTTAAGCCGTAAAATAATTTTTAATAAATATGTATCTGTCTTTCAATTCAGGGTGTGACTACAGTATCTGGAGTCAGTGCTTGCTACAATGGCATAGGAGTCGCACGCCTGCTTCTCTGCTCGGGGTTTATTAATGGCTAAAGGTGGATTTCCCTTCTTTGTATCAATGTATAGAGTAATCACCACAGTTTTAAAAAATATATAATTCACATTTTAAACTATTCCCCCACAAGTTCAATCTCATATTTTTGGATGGAAAATAAAAGCCTTCTATTTTCTAAAAAGTGCTTTAAATCTATTTTCCAGCTTTGAGAGAGGGAGAAGGAGAAAGAGAGAGAGAGAGAGAGAGAGAGAGAGAGAGAGAGAGAGAGAGAGAGACAGAGAAGGCACGCTTGGAGAAGAACAGATATCACCGGCATGGAAGCCGAGGCCAGACTAGGGTAGGTTTAGCTCTTCAAGCCACAGAAACCATGATATCTATTTATTCACCAAATTGGTTATAATTTTGAGTTTAATGAAGAAAAATTATCTGAAGAATCATGCCATGTAAATATGGTTTTTATTTCAACTTTTGCCTGAAAGCATGTTTTTGTGCATAAAATGTATTTCTTCATTGAGTGATTTCCCACATTTGCCACACATGCCTCCTTCATCCTTGGAACTTGTACATAGTTTTATTTTATAAACTTTGACAGAAAAATTGGGGACTTTTTACCAAGTAGATAATAAAAGTAACTTCCTGTATTTCTCCTTATTACTCAAAGAAATCTCAACTGTGCTGTTTTCTTATTTCCTCAAGTTATACATGAGCCCAATATGTGCTCATTAATTCAGACACACTGAACATTTATTTTATTTATAATTTTTGCTCCCTGGTATTCTCAGGAGAGGCACATCTCAACTTTATGAGTGCCTTGGGGGTGAGTAGTTATGCAGCCATGCTCCAGTCTGCTTCGATGTCACCCACTCAT
The DNA here is from genome assembly GCF_000276665.1 of Chinchilla lanigera. NCBI lineage: Eukaryota > Metazoa > Chordata > Mammalia > Rodentia > Chinchillidae > Chinchilla > Chinchilla lanigera. The sequence goes on from NW_004955407.1 coordinate 4,773,069, forward strand.
AATGTTGAACACTCAATCTACAACCCACAGCAACACATCACAGTCACAATTCCAATCACGCAATGTCCTCCTGCCGTATTTCATGTCATCCCTTTGAGCAGGCAGTTCCTGATTAGCCCCTGGATTTCTCCTGCTTTTAATGTCTGGGCCCGTTTGGCCACTGACCTGGTATAAATGGGGTTGGTGAGTGTGTCTCTGGTCTCCTGTAGCTACAGAAGTCTCAGAGCAGACATAAAACAGGCCTGCAACCCTACAACATCTGAACAGCGTTTCCTGTCTGTACTTCTCATTTTTACACTTGGCATGAGCTGCCACGACCTTTACCCTGTTCTTTAAAGGGATTCCTTTTAAGGGGCTTAAGAGTGACTTGGCCCCCAAGTTTATAAAGTCCTCGGCCCCCACTGAACTACGACCGTGCCATATGTGCAAAGTGCTGTGAATGCTGATTTAGTGGTACGGGCAACAGTCCACCAGAACTGCACACACAGACATCACTGCAATTATGTGACTTGAAGACACTTGTGCACCCCACTGATCATTGCCAGAGTTATGAAAGTCAGGCTCTGAGCACTTATCTGCCAACTCAGCAGAACTGTGACACCCCCCCCATGAATTAATGATAGCACAGAAAGTAAATTCTACAGCTACTTGTTACTGTTATTATGAAAGTCTACATGGGACTTGTCCTGAAAATAGTGTCCCAACCACTTGCCTCTGAATAAAGCCATATGCACTTACTGCATCTTATCCTATGCACGTTTTCTGATTCACATGTATCACCATGTGTATGAGGCCATTTTGGTTTCAAACTTCATAAATAAATGGATGTTTCTTGAGTTTGTTACACACTCCATTCATAGGTGATGCTGAACAAAACAAACATTTGTCTTTGCTTTGGAGTAACATGATTGAATGTTGCTAAAGTGTTTGTATCACACAAAAAATGATCCTTGGAGAAGAAATGCAACGCTAATTTTCACATTTCCAAGCTGCTGCAGTATAATGCTTCACTATCTAAAATCTCTGTAAAGATAATAAGGATATTCATGTATAATAAACTTCGCTGGCTCTAATTTCAATAGAAGTCAATGACACAGATATAATATTTTATTCCAATTACACATTTTTCTTCGTTTTGATTACTTTGAAAAGACTATTTTAGCTGTCATATTAGAACATCAGTGGAGATCTTGTTACATACTCTGATAATTATAAATTTAATGTTGATTATTTCTTAAAATATAGATCTATCTGTTTTATTATTTTCCCTATTATCCTAGAGAAAATGGGATGATAATAATTATTGTGCTAATTAGTGCACAAGAACCAAATGCAGTAATAGTAAGAGATTAAGGATAGTGAGAAAAAACAAAAGGTTCTTGTCTTGGTTACTTTTCTCTCGTTGCTGAGACAAAATACCCAACGCCCAAAATGAAGGAAGAAAAGGTTTATTTTGCTTACAGTTTGTGGAGGTTTCAGTCCATACTTGGCTGGCTCCGAGGCAGAAGGTAACAAACCAACAGGAGCAAAGGGGAAAACGGCAGCCGAACAGCAGCCGAACAGCAAAGCAGCCAGAGCAAAAGGGAGGAATGGCAAGCAGCTTCTTTTCCCTGCCTTACTTTGTAAACAGGCTACCCCCACCTAAGGGGCGTGTAGCTCTCACATAATCTCCATGCCCTCCTCTTCCACAGGCTCAGGATGTATACAAAGTAAGTGTCCTGGCTTCCTGCTAAGTTACTTAGCCAAACCTCTAGACTCCCCAAGTTGACACAATGTTTCAACCATAACAGTTCTTCAGGTAATCCCTCTCACAGACCCCTTCAGAGAGACTGCTTGATGGATTCCTCTGGCCATGAACACAAGAAGACATAGAGTCCTTAGTGTTGCTTCCTTGTTTTCTCATGCACTGAACAAAATTTTTGTCAAGAACAAAATTCCAAAGGCCAAATGTTACTGAGGTGAAAAATAAAAAACTCATAAATATTTTTTCTTGTTTTTGAGTATAGATTTCTGTAATTTTTATGCATGGTAGACTTAGCAGATAGTTTTAAGGAGAGGTTTAAGATAAAAATAAGGGGGGCTGGGGATTTAGCTCAGCGGCAAAGCGCCTGCCTGGCAAGTGCAAGGTCGTGAGTTCAGTTCCCTGTACCGGAGAAAAAACCACAAAAAAAAAAAAATAAATAAAAAATAAAAATAAGTACAAAGAATAAAATTTGGTTACTCAGTGTCAAATGTACATCACCAGAGTATTCAAATTTTATTTTGAACTAAGCCATGAGCAACTATACAACAGGTCTATGTATACATATGTCTTCCAGTACCTACCTAATAGAACAACAGACATAAGTTATCCAAAACATATTTGCTAAGTTTAATTGAATTCAATAAAAATATTGATTGAAGTTAACTGCCTAACATGAAGAAAAATAAACCTTTTTATGTAAACATTTGTCTTTAAAATTTTTTATTATACGATTCTTAACCTTCCCTTACATTATACTTCCCATTCAAAGTTGTTTTTTCCTTCAAAGATACATTTTTGTTGAAATTAATACTTGAATTCTTCCTTCCTTGCTTAGAAAAATTATCAATAGCCAGAGTTAAGTGAAATTGCAACATACAGATCTGTTTTCAGAGAAAAAATAAAAACCAAATTTTATTTATTTTAAGGTTTAATAGATTATTCTTGCACTACCTTTAAAAATGTTATTTACATTGGAAATATGTATGTATATGAGAGAGAAAAAGAAAATATGGGAGTGAGAGAGATGGAAAGTGTGATCTATTATCTAAAAGAATTTAATTAGTACTTTGTTATATTTGTCAGTAAAATGTGATAAATTTCTAATGTCATATAAAATAAGGAAAACTGTTTCTCTGAATCAGAGTTGCTGAAAATCTAGTCAAACAATCCCAAATTTAAAATGACTAAGAATACATACATAGCAGTAATAGTAAAAGTTTACCCTAGTTGTATAAATGCATTAATAGGATTCTGACACTGTGAATTATTATTTAAAAAAAAACCTAACTCTCCCTTCAACTATCAAGTTAGACTTTTAAAGTTTCAGCAGGTAGATTCTGTAGGCATTTCACTACCTGTAAAAAGCTCAGAGAAGAAGGAAAATACTTTAATCAATATGCTTGATAAACTCTTAGCTCACCTAAATGAGAGGAGGGCAAAACATAACTTCGAGCATTTCATTTCATTGACCACTAGTACGTCTTGGATGTATAGCCTGTTTGACTTTTTTAAAGTAGAGCATCCTAAATAGTCTCCTCTGGATGGTCTTTTCAAAGGCCACGTAAATAAGCTCCACTCTTATTCCTTAACCCCCAGGGATGTGAGAGAATAAATTAAAAGTTTAAAAGAGGGCTGCTTTCTGCATGTTTTTAGAGAATGGTGACATAAAAATGCATGATCTTCAGCTATGACCCCTAAGCATTGTTTCTCAGTGGATGGTATCCCTCCCTCACATTGTATAGTTGAACAAATTTAAACAAAACTATCTTGTGAAGGAGCAGTGACAGAAAATGTGTCCCTTGACACCTCGTTCCATCACAGTGCCTCATAGGACAAGCACTGTACCGTGGTGTATTACAGGGTAAAGTGTGGACGTCCTGGGAGCAGGTCTGCCAGCTCACCACCTACTCAGTTCCCATGTCCTGCAGGCGTGAACAAGAACAGGCGACAGCCAGCTTTGCCTAGAGATGTCAAAGATGGGATACAGTGGGTTTACTTCTGTCATGAATAAAGCTTCAGGGCAGCCTCAGTGATTATTTTTTTTATTTCATTAAACCAGGTAAACATATGGTCAGTGAATCTAATATACTTCCATGTAAAAACTTTCTCTTGATTGGCATCTCCTACATGTTTTTCCTTAAACAGAAAGAATGATGTCATTCCTAGAATATGTTCCAAAATGGTTTGGTGGTGAAGTTTGACGAATCTTTTCTTGCTTTATTATCCCTCAGTGCTGGGCTGATCTTTGGGGACTAATCTTTCATTCAATCACCAAACATCATGATTCAATAATATCAAAAATTTATGATTTTATGCTTTTTATGCTTTCACCTTCTACTTTTTCTTTTCGCATTAAAAAAAAAAAAAACAACACTTGAATCCATCTTATCCATTAGTAATTATACAAATATTTTTGGGATGGCCATCTTCACGTAACCTAAGATCTACAGTTGCTTTACTTCCTTGTCCTCTTGGTCCAGATTCATTAGGAATCAGTGCTTGATAATAAATATGAATTCATGGTTTTCCAATGGAGTCATGGGACTCAGAGGACAGTAACAGACAGGTAGCCCCATGCTACCCTGATATAAAACATTGAAAAGCAACACTAGATGGCTTGATTTAAAATAGCAAAATGTTTTAAGGCTGTCTTCTTGGAGATTTTTTTCATCTGATGTAGTTGTATAATATGTAATATTTACCAGGCTTACAAACAGGTAATTGTGCTCTTCTTTGCTTTCAGATTAGGTGAACTTCTCTCACATGCTCTTGTGAACCAAAAATGTTTTAGAAATGGCATGTCTGGCATCTGAGAAATGGGAAGATATTGTTATAATATTACCCGTGACAGAAAACTGTCAATTGAAATATGAAACAAATTCAACTCTTCTTCAGATAATTGCTTAGAAATTGTTCTAATTTCTGTACACAGGATGGTCTTCTGAGACAGAAGCCTGAAAATGTGATTTAATTCCTATCTCAGTTTTGATTTTCTGCCATGTGATAAGAATGAAGCTCTTGCCTCGTGAAGAGCCTCTGTATGCTGTCTGTAGTGGTTACACTAATTTCATTCCCTGAGGACAGTGTACAAGAGTTTCCTTTCTTTACAGCCTTCACCAGCATTTACTATTTTTTCTTTTGTTTTGTTTTTGATATTAGCAATTCCAACAGAGTGAAATGGTACTTCATTTTACTTTTGACTTCAATTTCCCTGATGCTTAATGATATGGAAGCTTTCTCCACAAATATGTATTGGCTATTTTGATTTTTTTCTTTTGAGAAAAGTCTACTCCAGTCACTTGCCCATTTTAAAAATTGGATTGTTTGTTTTCTCAGTTGTTTTATTGAATTTCTTTATCTACTAGGTATTAACCTTCTGTCAGATGAAGAGTTGGCACACACCTGCATTCTCTCTCACTCTACGTTGGCTGCTTAATCTTTTGATAGTCCCCTTTGTTGTGCAGATGCTTTCCAGTCTGATGTAAACCAATTTGTCAATTTTTGCTTTTGTTTCCTGTGCTTTGGGGATTCTAGTTAGGAAATCATTGCCTAGATCAATGTGCTGAAGTTGCTATGCTTCTGAGTGTATTGTCAAAGGAATTGAAATCAGCTTGCCAAAGAGGTATCTTCATACCAGATTCATGGCAGCAGTACAGATGCACTACAGCTGAGATATAGAATCAGTATAGGTGCCCTCAATAGATGAACAGATAAAGAAAATATGGCATGTATTACACAATGGAGGATTGTTCAGCCCTAACAAAGAAGGAAATCCTGTAGGTTCAGCACCGTGGGTGCACCTGGAGAATATTATGTTTCATGAAGTAAGCCAGAGAAAAACAAGCACTGCGTGTTTTCCCTTTGTTGTAAAAACTTTAAAAAGTTGATCAACAAATAGTATTGTTGGACATTTTTTATATATTAATTTGTTGTTTCTACCTCTTCATCTGAGAAGTGGGTATTTATCTCAGATGCCCAGTTTCAGAGAGAGTCTTTAAATTTTGGAGGGATCAGATTTTCTTTTTTCAATTCTTTATAGGAACTAGGTATTAGTACTTTGTCTGAGGAGCAACTGGGTAAAATTTTCTCACACTCTGTGGATTGTCTTTTCACTCTGTTGGTGATTTCTTTTGCTGTGCAAAAGGTGTTAATAAGATGGATCCCAGTCCTTGAGTCTTTGTAGAATTTCATCATTCAAGAGACTTATATTAGAACAATGCCGAGGTTGCATCTCACTCCAGAAAGAATAATTATTATCAAGAAATCAACCAATAAGAAATGTTGGTAGGGATGTGGAGGGAAAAGGAACTCTTCTCCACTGTTGGCATGAATGTAGATTGGGGCAACCATTGTGGAAATCAGTGTGGAGATTGTTCAAAAAACTAGGACTACAGATCCCATTTGATCCAGTTATTTCCCTGCTTGGTATCTTCCCAAAAGAATTAAAATCAACATACCACAGCAATGTATGCACATGGGTATTTATAGCAGCATCATTTGTAATAGCTATATCTTGGAAACAGCCCAAATACCCATCGACTGTTGAACAGGTAAAGAAGATGTGGTGTTTTTTTATACAATGGAGTACTACTCAGCAACAAGGAAGGACAAACTTGAGATATTTATAGTTAAATGGATGGATGTTGAGACCACACCCTTAAGTGAAATAAATCAGGCAAACATGTAAATATCATATTGTCTCTCTGATGTGAGAAACTGAAAGCGTAAATAAGAATTAAAATGTATAATATATATTGTGAAATAGAAATAAAATTGTTCAAAAGAAAGGAAATGAGGGAGAGGGAGGGAAAAAGGAAGGAAGGGAAAAGAAAGACAAAAAATACAAAATGGAAAAAAAGCTTTCGGAAATAAGGATAGGAAGGGGTCAGAAGGCAGGACAGGAGAATCGGGGGATAAAAGGAATCAAGATGTATCATGCACAGGTAAAATTCCCTATGGTGAATGTGATCATTACATTTATCTAGATTGTACCAATAAACCTAGTTATAAACAATAAATAAGTGAATAATATATAAATATTATTGTGATTATTACAGATTGAGGACCAGTGGAGGCGGTGAAAAATGGATGGTTATATTTTTATCAGTTCACTCTGTATGCATAAATGCAAATCACACTGAGCTTCATTAATATGGACAATTAATACTTGTTTCTATAAGTAAATAAGTAACTACCTCTCCATTAAAAAAATGAGACATATTTTCAAAGAAGGTTTCACTTGTACACTATATAATTGTAGTATTCAGGAACCCAAAAAGATCTCGTTAATTAAGAATCCTGGTAAGATTGTGTGAATAATATTTCCATTGACCCATGGTATGGCTCAACCATATTTGACATCATTCATCTACAAATATTAATGGATATTAGTATTTAGGAATCAATATTTGTCTTAAGAGTTCTGACTATAGGAACTCATTGCTTCATTGGCTGGTACACTATCACAATAACCTGATTCACATAAATAGGTAATAAGCAAGGCAATAAATAATGCAATACATTAAGCATATTAAAAATATAAATTCTTATAATTAACGAAAGCTAATTAAACCAAACATATAATTGTTCACATCTATAATTGACATAGGGCAATGCTGGTGAACCTTTTAGAGTTTTGATTGGTATAAAAAGCCTGCTGTGACACACACACCATAGGTTTGCGGCCACTGATATCAAATACTATGAATATGTCCTATCAGTAAAGTATGTAGCAAAGATGAGTTATGACCATGTTATAGTGATATATAAACAATAGAATGTAAATATATTTAATATATAATAACTAATATAACTATAGTATATATCTGAGAACTATTGGATGAAATATATTCTAACATAGCCTCAGAAGCATTAAAACAAATTATAAATTTGTTTAGAGAAAATAATTGGTTTGTTGGAAAAGTAATCCATAATTGCAAAATCATAGAAACAAAATTATCTATAATGGGAAAAAGCAGGAGCTGGGGATTTAGCTCAGTGGCACAGTGCCTGTCTGGCAAGCGCAAGGTTGTGAGTTTGATTCCTGGTACCAGAGAAAAACCAAAAAGAAAAAGCAGTCATTTTGTGAATATCAATGAAAGGTTGTAAAGTTTATATGGAGTGGCAAAGGGCCCAAAAGAGCCTTTTAGGAAGAATAAAGTTAGAGCCCTGATAATGTCATCTTCAAGTTCACTCTGAAGCTATAGTAATTAAAATATGGAACTGGCAGAAGATTAGGCAAATAGATCAATGGAAGAATAGAGTGGGCCTCTACATAGACCTATATAAATATAGTCAGTGGATATTTGACAAGAGAATAAGGGCAAAGACACCCTGCATACACTGTATACATAAATGGAAACTTGTAGACAATCTTATGCATGATGCTATACATATAAAAGAAAGAAATGTAGACATGGGAATTACACCATTCACAAAAATTAATTTAAAATAGGTCAGAAGCTTAGATGTAAAATTATATAGTGTAAACATTTTAGTCTATTTGAGAATTTTCTATACTTTTTGTCATTTGTCACTTCAAAGAACTTTCTGTGAGAGACGGGTGCTGTGTTCAGTGATAACTAGTCAGGTCAGGTGTGTGAGTGGTAGATGTGGCAGTGGGCTAGGCAGTTGTTCTCTGAAATGGCTGCCCAGCTGCTAAGAGCGCAGTTAACAGAGAACAATCAGATGTCAGCTCCTTCGGATTCTGCCTCAGCTATAGATGCACCACCTCTCCCAGCGTTATACCTTTCCTAGGGAAGCCCCTGTGCGGGGCTAGAGTGAATGTAGGAACAAAGACATGGTTGTTTCCACTCAATGTGAACAGCTCTGACAGGAAATCTTTTCTCCAGAGCTCTGCTCCTGGATTTGACTCATACTCGTCAGACCTGCCACACAGTTTGACTCCTGCCCTTTCCCAGTTTTGTCCTCTACTTCTTTTATGTACATTGACCCCAAATACACTCTTGCAGCTCCAGTTTCTGCTAAGAGTCTCTTTGGGAGAATGTTGTTTATGTCCTTTCTAAGGATTGCCTACCATTTTTACTAACCACTGTTAAAAATTGTCAGCTATGGTTGTACCTTTGTGTATTTCTCATTTTATTCCATCAGCATGAATTTTGAAATTGTTATTAAGTAATACATATTCAGAATTACTGTATAAAGTGAAAATTACACCATTAGTCATTACTGAGTGACCTTCTTGTCATATTCTTTGTCTTGGACAACAATGTGTCTGAAATTAGTAAAACATAGGACATCTTTTATGCTTATAATTTCTTTGACAGATCATTATCAATCTTTGTAGTTTCAGTGCATTTATTTATTTTAATGTGTTCTTTTAGGATAAAAGAGTTATGCAGTGCTTTTTAATTCTCCAAAATATACTCCTTACTTTTGATTGGATTGTTATGTTCATTATGTAATTATTTATGTTTTTGATTAATCTATCATTCTGCTGTTTATTGTATTTTTCTGTTTGACTGTTAGTTTTCTGAAACCTTTTTGGATTATGAAACATACGTTAGCATTTTGTTTTATTAGTTGTTAGAATCCTATAATTTAACAATTATTTTCACATTGGTTGATATGAGGTTAACTATAAGTGCCCTCAACTTTTCATTGAAAATAAAAATAATAGAGAAGGCTGAAGCATCTCCATATAGAACACAGGGGGAGAAACATTAATTTAACTACACAGAAATATACAGCATAAGTTTGCTAAAGGGGTTAGAGAGTACTAACTTAGTTCATTTTGAAACATAAAACTGCGAATGTAAATTGTAAAACTATGAAACTGAAGGAAATGTGCACAAACACTGTTCTCTGACTGGTAAACTTGCTTTTCATTGAGGCGTGGGTTTATACTACAGCAGTCATTATTCTAGGTTGAAAATTAAGAAAATTATCAATGATAGTAGCTAGATTTCCCAGTGTCGGAGGTGAAAGTTAGAGGTAAAGAAAAAGGAAAAGCTAGTATTTTATATCTGAAGCATCCAGGTCTGGATTAGAGTCAGACACAGCAATATGGATACATCTTTAGTTTAATATTAATGCAAGTGGATAGATATAGAAATAATTATATATGCCCCTGTATTTTCATGTTAGTGTAAGCACATATTTCCCATCTTGATCTTTTGAGATGTACTAGAAGAAACAATAGAACAGCAGCAGTAATTGTACACAAGGTCTGTACACTGGTTTCAGATTCCAGTGCCCAGTGAGAGGAAATAGGCTTCCGTGGAGAAATGACTAACAGTGGAAACAGGAAATACATGAACTGATCTCAGAACACCATTGTATCGCCAGAAATTAAGGAAGTTCTCAAAAACAAAGCAAAATAAAAACTGATGAGAATGTATCAAGGGGTGATAGAAGGTACATGGATGTAAGGTATATCCCATAATTGCCCTTCCTTTTTGGAAAATGTATCTAGCTGGAGAATAGTATTCTAATTCAGAGCCATACTTTTCCCAGGATTCTTGGTTTACCAATTTATTCTGAGGACCGACTGCTACAGAAGTTCAGCCTCTATTTCTTCAAACTGGCCTCCTTCAATTTGCCCCAGTTGTCTAAAAGGATCCTAGTGATAAGTCCTCTGAAAACACTCTGTGGATCCCAAGTTTATTTTAGGACTTTTACAAAAAGTCAGAAACCACCTGTACAGATCCAACAGCAATGAAAAGTAGACAGAAGCATGAATTAAAACACAAGCATGCATGAAGAATGCAGGCACCCTGTCCGGAAAACCCATTCCAACAGGAAAAGAAACAACGCTCTCCTGAACCAATAGACAAAGTCCCTCGAAGTACGCACACCAAACAAAGCCACTGCCTCAAGGAGTAGAGGTGTAATCTCCCCAGCGTTCGCTTACCATTGGGTCGGCAGGCCCGGTCTGTTGCTACCTACCTGCAGTGGCACAGCCTGTTAATGGTCTCACTCCACCACCTCCAGCAGATATCTGGACCTGTGAACAGGGCTGATGGCCTAAGCCTGCCCCATTTGAGGTGTGTTCACCTAAAACTAGATTCTTTTCAAATGACAATAAATTTCAGATGAATTTTGATTTCCGAAGCTATAGGAATCTCCCTACAGAAGGGCAGAGGTCAGTCCCTCAGAGGCCACAGTTCCAAATTAATAATTTAAAATGCACAATTATGAAGCCAATTAATCTTAATTGAGCACTAGAAAGTGGATGCTTTTAAATACCAGTACTTAGCCAGAAAACAACCAAAGACGTTTTGTGGGACAGGGATAAGGCAGGCAGTGACAAACCGAAGTCAGCTACACAACTGAAAGCGGTGGGAGTTTTAGCATCATTCAGGTGTGAAGGGCCACGGCTGACCACAGCTAGGGCAGAAACTGTACAGTTGTGCCTGACATGGAATCAAGGATTTAGGCATCTGCTCGTCACCTATAAGGTTTGTCGGTGCTCAGCACTCTTCCTGGGGACACTTAAAAAGTTTGACAACTTTTACAGTTGTCAAATGTTGCAATTAGTTGATGGTTCTTTTGCTTGACTCACACAGAAATCATAAATTAGCAAAGTAAAGCTCTGCTATTTGCCCTGATGCCACCAGTTGTCACCAGTTAATAGTAGTTGCCATATGTCCCAGAGGTCCATGCTGCCAGCTGCTGGGTTCTGCTACTGCTGACCACATCATTGGACATGTGTGTGTGCCAGACACTGTTGTTCAGCTTGGCCAGGTGCTGTCCTCTGCCGCTGATCCTCATTGGCTGATGGACTCTGGCCTCTTCAGGCTTAACATCTGCTAGTGTTTATTGCTGTTTCTTTTAAAGGGACAAGTCTGTCCATACTAGTCAGGATGACTCCTGAGGCTATTGTATGACTTTCCCAGCCCACACTACTGGAGACATGAATCTGAACGGATTTACAGGACCACTAGAGAGAGGCTTCATCCTCTGAACAAGACCTGTGGGGTAAAACAAGATGGTTAGTACCAGAGGGAGCCTCCTACACTAACCCAGGAAAGTGAGGAGAGTGCTGTTTTTATAGCATCAGTTAACCAGTAATTGCTCCAAGTGTAGGTCTGTGATTGATTCAAATATAGTTTTGCTGCTTGGTCCACAAGCAGGCTGGGGATTAATTCAGTTGGGTTCAGGGAGTTCTGGAGAGCCCAGATGTCACAGCAGTACACAAGATGTTTGACTGACAGGTGTTACATCTCTTCAGAAATAGGCCCAAACCAGCCTTTACAGAGGGGCCAGCTTGGCTAATCACAGTTCACTGAGACTTGGGAGGGCTGAGGATGTGGATGATGGGCTCAGGTCTAGATCTCTGCTATAATCTGAGCAGTTTCCCACAGCTTTCTCAGAATCTGCAGCAGTGTCTGCAGCAGGGTGACTGGCGGAAGGGCACTGTGGATGACAGCCACGCAGAACCTCCTGTAGGCATTCTGGAGACAGCAGCCACTAACTCACTGGGGAGGACACAGGGGAAGATTGTCCCAGTCCGTCCAGGCGAGGGGAGGACTGAGTGGGAACAGGGGGAGCACAGGGGAGGGGCGTGCAGCACTGGGTGGCCACCCCCATCCCCGCCCATCAGGGGAAGAAGGCAGAGCTTGGCAGTTCTTGGCTGTCTCAGAATGGTCCGCCTTCAGACCTTTTTCTCTCTTTTTCGCTGTTTTTCAGATTGGACTATTTCTATTAACCCTTCTCAGAAGATTTGGAGAATTCCTTTAGTTTCTAGTTCTCTATGGAGATCCCTATCTGCAGACATATTAAAATGGAAAATTGTATTAATTTTTTTTTTGTATTTTCATCAATCCTTCAAATATACTCACACTATATTCTTTTATCTTTTTGTCTACTAAATTCAACATATAAGTCACTTCAGGGTTAGCTTTTCTTGAATGGTATTGTTCTTGGATATGGATCGTATTTATTTTGTTGTCTATATTTAGTGAGATTTCACGTACTGTTATCTTCTCTCTACAGAATGTTGATTTTTCTACTAGACAAATTACTGAGTGGTCATGTTGAAGTTGTAGGCCCATGTTTTACATTTTCAGGAAGGTTGCTCTGTAGAAAGTTCAGTATTCCTTAATCACTACAAACTTGATAGATCTCAGATTACAAATTGGTCTTCACTTCAGGTCTTGGAATTAGACCTGTGAAGGTAGGGTTAAGGGATGCCTCCCTCCACAGAGAGGTTGTTACTTGTAAGCTGGCATCTTTTTGTGTCTCTCTCCAATGCCAGCGGCCTTAATGAGATGCTAATGATGTTTCTGCACACTGCCCGGGCAAGATCCCCAGTACCTGCCAGTTCTTTTTCCCTCTAGAAACAATCCCACTATTAGCCACCACCAACTGTTTTTTAGTTAATCAGTCCTTATGTCTGCACCCAACCTTCAAACAAGTATGCATGAAGGACCCTCATACTGATGCCTGCACAACTACTTTTTCTTTAAATGTACTGGCCCAGACATACCTGCCACATTAATTACTATTTCATGTATACTGTGCTTTCATCCCAGTGAGACTGGTCCTTCTTGGACTCCAGTTTCATTCACTTCTAATTAGAATTTGGCCAGAGGAGACATGGAGTTTTCTCTATTAGTGTGCATTGCGAGAGAATAGAGACCTGTGCTGCTTGTCAACACTTGCATAATATCCAGCCCAGAGAAAGTACTCAATAACTCTACTTTGAGTAAATAAAGAATTCACTTGTGTTGTACATTTTACCCTATTTTACGTTTGTTAGCTCTAGTATAGTTTGGTGCCATACCAATAATTGCATTATACTCAGTATTAGAAATCTTCTTAATAAGCCTCAACCTTAGCAACACTTCCCTCTTCATGATAACTCTCTTTCCTATGCACTAAGCCATAAATTAAACTTACACAATTTAACTTGAGATTTTCAAAGACAACATTTTTGCATCTTTTACAGGCAAGCTAAATTTGAGAAGAAAAAGAAATTTTTACATCACAAAATAAAATCTTTAAAATTCTTCACTAGACATCATGGTAATTTAGCATTTTTTGGGCGTTCTCTCATTGAAAAATTCTTCCCTGTTATTTTTTCTCTCTAGTGTCTAATTTCCTCACATTTATTCTAACCTAACTCCTCCTTAATAAATTCATGTTCATTATAATTTGATGCATAGAAATTTGGGTGCCTGTTTTCTTTTTCTGTTTATTTTTGTAGTACAACTACAGGGTCTCACTTTCTATAAGAAAGAAGCTTAATTTCCTAAATAATATTCCTTCCCTAAGAATTTTGGTGGTCATTGATAAAATAGCTGAATTCATAAATGCATATTTATATAACTTCAGAAATATGAATTTTCAAATATATTTTCAAATATATTTTCAAATATATTATATATATATATAAAATATATATATATTAGTTGCACAACACCTGCCTGGCATACACAAGGTGACGAGATTGATTCCTGAGATTGACCCAAAAAAAGTGCATTCATTGAAGGCATTCTATATTTTATGGGGTGAAGCTTTGAAAGACTGAAAATATAACATAGTCTATTCTCTTCATGAATTCTCTGTTCAAATCTGTAAATCAAAATAGAAAGCAATACATCAAGTTTTATACTGACAAGCTTGTACATAGAGGTTGCTGTGGGAACATGGAGGGGTTAGTAGCTCAGACGGAAGGGTTATGATTTGATTTGGTAGAGTACAGCATGATTTAAGCTCCAGTGTCTCTCTCTGATACTTTACTTAATCCTCAGACTATGTGGCCAAGGTATTTGATGTCATCCCTCTCTATATTTTTCTTTTATAATTTCAAAGGCATTCTATGTGTGTCTGATGCTAGACCACAAGTTCTGGGGCATTGTCTCTACATTCTCAACATTTTCACAGTGTCAGTATAAAATAATATTATACTTGGAATGAGTGCATAAATAAATGTACATGAAGGGCTTGTAACTTAAGTTTTCTGATGCTTGAAATATAGATTTTAAAAAGTCTTTATTTTGCAAAATAATAAATATCTTCAAAATACATTAATGTTTTAAGTGTTCATGATTTATTCTTCAAAAAAGTCAAACACATTTCCTTTGCTTTTCTTAATACTTGTATAGATAACAGTATGGTCTTAACTTTTTCAAGACCTATGGAAGCTTCTGTTTTCAGATCTTTGGTGTATTTAAGGAAAATTATTCATCTTTTGTGTCATTGCTTAATTTTTTTTTTTTTTTTTTGGTAAAGCCAGTGTAGTTAGGTCTTTGAAAATGCTACTCACTGATATCAAGAAAGAGACCACATGATCCTTCGACTGACTTCATATTCATAATTGCAGTCTCAGGGTGATAAATAAAGTATTTTCAGGTGTGCTAGAAAGAAAAGTCAAAGCACCTCAGGCTGAGCCAACAATCCAAGACAACCCTTGCCTGATGTTCCTGCCTTCTCTCTGCCTTGTTTATAGCTCCAGCACACTTTAAGTTTCCAGTTCAGATACACCAATACTGAAAACCTCATATTTAGATAAGTAAATAAGGTGACAGGAAAGATTTTCATTTTGAAAGTTATTATAATGAAGTCTTACCGTCTGCTTCTGTAACAAATTTACTGTTTAATTGTTCAAAACCTGTTTAGGAAAGTACATAACTTGAAAGATTTATAATGGCATATAGAACTGTCAGCAGGAAGAAACACCAGGACTCATTAGTTAGCTCCCCAAATTCTAGGAAGGACTGGATTCACGCCCACCCCAACATATGGATGGCCTTAGGGAACAAACCTCCTCAGTTCATTCATTTTCTTACCTAGCTTAGTGCCTTGAAATGTTAAGTCACAAAATGTGACTTCGAGTTTTGATGTAGTTATTTGCTGTATGGTGTTATACTTACAGAATCTTCCTACATTTTTGTTTTTCTCTATGATGACAGTGGTCACAAACTGGTGAAAAATTTCCTGAAGGAAGAGTAGGTTTGGAAAACTGGCAAGACTTTTGACTTTTGTGAAGAACAACTTTGAAATTTATAATAGGATGTCATCATAATTCAATCATTTCATTTTCAGAGTCCTTCTTAATAATATTGATACCTAGGGGGCTGGGGATTTAGCTCAGCGGCAAAAGCGCCTGCCTGGCAAGCTCAAGGTCGTGAGTTCGGTTCCCGGTACCAGAGAAAAAAAAAAAAAAAAAATAATAATAATAATATTGATACCTAAAGTTTTAAATATTTGTCTACAATTATGGTTTGAAAAATAATTTTGAAGAGTAAATACTATTTTTGTTCTCCCTTTAATGAGGGATTCACTACATATCTAGGCAGCTAGAAGGAGGAGAAATGCTTTTACCGGTGCCCACCTCTGTTATGAAGAAGAAAACAGATTTTCTTCACATAAAGTAAATTTATCCTTTACAATTATTAACAGCAAACGCACTAGAACCTCTGAAGCAGATGTGAGTCTTCTGCAGTGATGGCAAAAACACAATGAATGCATTGATGGAACTCACCCCGACATTGCTCATAATGATCTGCTCTTCTTTGGTATCTCATCCCTGATGATTCTATTTACTAATTATGCTTACTGACATTTATACTTTGGTTCAAACTATCAAAATGTCACTTAAACTCATTTTTCTCCTCTTCATAACCCAGAGGATAATTACCACCTCCAGCTTTATCAAGGTGTAATAGACAAAAAACTGTATATAATCAAGGAGTACAATGTGATGTTTTGCATACTTAAACATCCTTCAATATTTCATACAAGCAAGTTGATGTGTCTGTCACCTTACTTAGCCACACTGTGTGTGTGAGATATTAATGCAGCTTATCCAACTTGCTTAACTGAAGTTCACACATGCTTACAAGTGATTAAATACTTCCTTCTTCCTCCAGCCCCCTATAATTAACCATTTATTATGAAATGTTTTATAAATTTATATTTTTAAGAGAGTAGATTTTATATTAAGTTTTCTTGAGACAGTAAAATAAATTTTAACAGAACAAAACAAATCAAGGCATAGCAACAGGTGATCCTTTCAGAAGGATATAAAGGTTTTATATGCTTTAGACTCCTGAGAGTGTATCTACTGTAAAAAGAAGACCACAAAGTATCATCCCACCTCTAGATTTATGCCCATTCTAGGGGCTTTCTATTTTTAATCCAGGCTTAATATGTCAGTTGTTCTAGCCAATGGTTCAATAGCAAATGTGACATAAACAGGGATTTGCTTTACCTCTGGTGTACTGAAATTTTACAGCCAAAGCATGAACTAGCTAAGACAGCCAACTGAGGCATAGGAGACCTGTGTCACAGCCGTCTCTCTTACCTCACACAAGTGCTTCTGAACACTTCCCACACCCGTGGTGGAGGCCTTTTGATGACAGCCACTTGCTAGGACATCCATAAGCAAAGTTGGTCTCTCTGTTCTATGGATTTAGATTCACACATATGCAGACATAAATAACTAACTTCTTAAAATACTGAATGCTGAATGAGACAAGTTATTAAGATATTTTCAAATAACAGGAAAATGCTTTCTTCAGGCTTTAGTTGTGAAGTCTTTGACAGAGTGCTATGATGGTATTTGTAATTGAATTATTTATATATTTAAATTAAATAGTTGATCATTCTGTAGTATAAGTTCTAAATCTCCATCTAGGGAATATGAATGCCAATAAAATAAATGATAAGTATGACAAAAAGGACCATTAATGTCTATTTCCTTAAATGCCTACATAAAATGTTTATGCATACTCTCTGGAATGAACACATTATTAAAGATTCTTAAATATGTAAAAGGACATAATTACTATGATAATTCAAAATAGAATATTTTCTATATTATATATATATATATATATACATATATATATTCAAAGCACTTAAAACTGCCAGTGCAGTTAATTCTACATTACACCGCACTGTTGCCAACCCCTAAATTTAGTATGAAAATAATATGACCCCACTGAATTTATCTCTCAATACCTAAGTTGTTGTGTTCTAAGTTAGGAACTTTGGGCATTTAATTTGCTGAAGAAATTATATATTCAGGTACATAGTATGTCTAATGTTTAAGTAGGGAATTCTTATGACCTTGGAATTCATTAGGAGAAAGTGTACTTTTGTGTAAGTGTTTTTGCATGATCCTATAATGTAGTAATATTTCAAACATACATTTTTATTATAAATAATTTGGAATATTTTATTTATATATTTTAGTATACAAAGCTTTTATATTAAACCATGAATATGTGATATACCTTTGCTTTAATTGTGATGGAAATACATATCAGTCCATTAACATTTCTTACAATTACTAAAATTTGTTTAGTTCCCAAGATATAATGTAAAATACACATATCTTTATGCTACACTTCTATCATGAACCCTATGGAAATGTGGAGTGTAAGAATAGTAATACATACACAGAAAAAAATTATAGACCAATAACTACTTCTATGTACCAAAGACAGTATTACAATAACTTTTCTTTTTAAAATAAATTAACTCCCCTCTTGGCTCCATGAAATTTTAATTCACACTGGGACATGTGGGCACCTGTTTATTTACAAAACCATCAGCCATAGAGACAAAGATTCAGAGTCAAGACCAGAATAAAATAAGCTGCGTGGACTCCTTTTAAATCCAACTGTGACTTTCATCTTTGTCGAAAAATAAGCACAACATTTGGTAAGATTGGAGGCTTCCAAAGCACGCAGGTCCAAGTTGGCGTAGAATCACCTTGACAGGCTCTGAGATCAGCAAGAACTCTCATCTCTGAAAGACTCTTTTTGCTAAATTTAACTTTTCCGGTGCAAAATGAATGAGCTTCTCCTGCAGAGAAGGAAGAGTCCCAGGAGCAAGAACAGGAGGAACAGGGCTTTATCAGCTCTTAGATGCATTACATATTAAAGGCAGTGTAACCCCAGCCTGTACAAGAGAAATGCAGAGAGCAAAGTAAGATATTCCTGAAAATGTGTAAAGATAAACTACTTACTCTGCTTTGCTTTTCCTCCATAACCTTATCAATTCCATTTTCTTCAAAGGCAATTGAATATACCTATCATTGTAGAAGAGTGGGGTCATGACTGTGTATCCCAGCTTTCACCATTCTGGCTTTGCAGGCTATTTCAGTGTTGGATTCCATGCTTAAAAGGGACTCCACTCTTCTTTTGCTTAAAATAAATATATTCTTGAAGCAGAAGGCAAATAAATATGTGAGTAAAAATGTTGCGGTGTTGGCAAGCTGTGACACCACCAGGCTGAGTCATGCAGCTTGAACTTTGAAGTCAGGATGTTTTCATCTTTACTTAGTTTCAGACTTGCACGGAGGGCTTTTTTATTCCACGTCACACAAAACATGTTGGCGGAAACTTGATGAGATACTGTAGCCTAAGTGTGGTTATTTTAGGAATTGCCTTGGCTCACTGTAGAAAGAACCAAGCTGTCAAGCAGTGTAAGATCGTTACTTAAAGTGTGTCTCAGTAAATTAAATATTGATGAAAAAGAGCCTGTAATCTCCTTCTGCCTCTGGATAGCCATTCACTTAATTTCAACTTTATTTACTTAAATTCTCAGGTCCTTTTCTTTATCAGATAGCAGAAATCCAGAAGCTTATTATTCTGCCAGAGGTGCAGTTCTGTTGACATGATGTAAACTGTTCCCTTTTTCTGGACAAGCTTGGTTCATTTTATGGTCGCAGCTTTAATATATTCAATTATTATATATTGTAACTTCCTGAGGCTCATCTTCCTACAAGTGCAACGAAAAACACTGTTGTTGCAGAACTGAAATGCTATGGAATTCTACAGGGAAGTCTTAAATTCTTCCTCTTACTCATCCCACTCTTGAGATGTATGTATTAGCCAAAGAGCCATAGAAAGCATCTGTCCCAATGTTCATTTCATAGCTGAGAGGATTAAATCCCCAAAATGTGAAGAAATTTTATCCAAACTTACACCATTAATCAGTGAGATTTCAAAGGAAAAGTGGAGATCCCTGGCTCTTGTTTGCTTTGAAAAACATTCTCCCCAAAGCTCCTAATAGTTTTTTCATTTCCTTCTTATTCCCCACACTAAGAGATGGAGGCTGCCCCTGTTCAACATACCCTGACCATACATTAAACACTCTGCTAAATCGAGAGCTCATTAAGACTTGATAAATACCTAATATTACTATCTCTAAATATATTACTTGACTTACACACTAATGTTACATTTTCAGTTTTCTTCTTTTATTTGAAAGCATGACTTAGGAGGAGAAAACATAGAAATAAACATGAACGTGCCATATTTCTTTAACATTTTTATTAATCTTAAAATTCATCTTTAATTCTTCATTTTTAAAAACTCATTTTTCAAACATTTAATTTACTTTAAAATTGAGAAAAATGTGAAATCTGTTGAAATCTGATGTAATAGGAATTATGTTCTGCAAGGTGTTTGTTACCATAATGTGATGGGATAGCATCTCTAAAGGCTTGGATGTTCCTCTGAGATTGTAAAATAGCCTGATAGTTATTTTTAGTATCTTCAGTTTTTTGTCTTACTGTGGGAAAGAAAACCTTAAATTTATTTTTTCCTGAACTACTAAATTCTAACCTTATTAATTGCCACAGCCCCAAATCACTAGATAGTCAAAACCATTGCATTCTGAATTTTGGAACATGCAAAACATTTAGAGTACTAATGAGGTAAAAGATACAGGCATCACCCTCTCCACTTTATTCATACAAATAGCCACAGATTTTCAAAGGACTTGTCAGTTTGTCAGGAATGGGCCTCAGTGGAACTTGCCTTTGGGCCAGGTGCTGTTATGCCAATGTCAGCATGTAATTCAGTACTCGGATATTTTGAATTAAAAGTCACAGGAATCATGTATATGTGAAGTACAGGGTTGAATATTCTTTATCCGAAATGCTTGAGACCAGAAGTGTTTGAGATGTCAGATTTTTTTTTGAGGGGGTATATTTGCACATGTATCATAATGTATCTTAGAGGGAACCAAGTCTAAACAAAATCAAATTCTGTTGTCTATGTATCTTCTACCCCAGACTGAAGATAATGCTGTGTAGTAGTTCTACTTCATGAGTCACACATCATAGAGCTTTCTATGGCTCTTTGGCTAGTACATACATCTCAAGAGTGACACATCATGAAGTCAAGTACAGGATTTTCCACTTTTGGTGTTCTCTCACTGTTCTAAAATGTTTCAGATTTTGTAGAATTTCAAATTTTGGATTCTGAGATGAAAGATGCTTAACTTGTATTTCAAGATATGGAATTTTTTCTATATTTCAAAAAAAAATTATGTAGTGTCAATATCATGGGCTTCAGAGTCGAACAAAGCTGAGTTGGATGCATTAATGTTGGAATTTAGCAAAAGGAGGTTTTGAGAACACGGCTTTATCTTACTGATTTTCTATCTCCTTCTTTGCCAGAAGGGCACAGATTACCAGAGTAGTTGTGAAATAAATGCAGTTCTTATAATTTGTTTATCCTACTTTCTATTTTCTATAAACTAATTAAAGAGAGTAAGTGGCAGCTACTTTGCTTACCTGAAAAGCTACTGGTATAGATTTGAAAATACTGTTTATCAGAATTGTTTTTGTTCCAACTACATGGATATAAGCCAGCACAACTTACTGGACTTTTATGTATGTGAGATTTGGGAATCTAATTTTAATATGTGTTCCTCTCTGTGCTCCAGTCTGTAAAATTGATCCTCATGCCACGTGAAAATACTGTCTCTTCAGATGTGTTCTCCCTTTAGGTATTTTTTCAGACTGTGATCACTACTTTTTAGAAGGTTTGATCACCAGGCTTATTATTCAGATTAATTTTCCATGTAGTCATAGGCCACAAACAGTAGAGGAAGTGGTAAGTAGCAAGCTGTGCTTAAAGGAAAGCATAACCACATGTAATGGAAGGAATCAGGTTTGCTGGAAGTAAAGTTCCTCCATTCTAGGCCTGCACTACCAAAGCGATAGAAGATGGCAATCTTCTCTGGACTGTGCGTACCATAGCTATGATTATTAACACGTGGCCAGGAAACATTCGTGCAATGAAAAGCTAAATTCTAACTTTTATCAAATTTTGATTTTAATTGAAGTATTACATGTTGTATTTGATTCAGATAGCCAGATGTGGGATCTGCTGTGTTAAGCATTATCATTCCAGACAATATAGTTTTTGAATAGTAACTTGGTGTTTAAGGACCTAAACATCTTTTGTTGAAGGGATGTACTCTTGAGGGGTTCCAGAGATAAGAATTAAAAACAACTTTCAATAAGCAATCTAAAGGTAAAATTGTAAATATCATTGCTTACTCTTCAATTTATGTACCTTTTACTTCCTGAAGTTTTCTTTCTCTAAACATAAAATTGTCTATTTTATTTTGCCTTTCAATTTGTTCTTTCCTGTTCAAGAAGCTGCTTTCTACAGTAGTGAAGGAAGTAAGAACCTCTAAATCAGGCATTTCAAGTAGCATGTGTCAAAGAAAAATACATAATAACCAGGGCCACATGAATTATGTGCTCCATAAGCCAAGTTAAACTGGAAAATTGTCTAAGTGTAAAGGGTCAACTCTAATAAACTGAACATAATCCCTGTATTCTCTACTAAAGAAAATTAAATTTTAATGATTCTAAGAGCTCACTATTCAAGAATGTCACTGTAAATAATCATGTAAATGACAGTTAAACTCCGGAATTGAATTAAAAGTTAAACATCCTCTGCAATTGTTCAAGTGTGCTGGTTGCTTGAGGGAAACACTTAGGCATATCAGAATATTGACAGTTAAATCACCACACTGAAAGAAGCCTGAAGACCTGCAAAATTGGTCAGTGCTGAATGTGTTGCGCTATGTACTTACAGAAAATTACATTACAGATATTTTGGAATTTATATCCTTCTCTCCAGTTGTGTGCATTTCAGGCAGACTGCTTCCCACTCAGGGGGAAAAACCTATGACAAAGTTTGATGATATTTGTTCAAAGATAAACTTCCAGTGCATTCATGCTCACTGTGTGCTTTTATGACAGAATATCTGAGTGAGTGATAATAAAAGACAGGGAGAGAAAGAGGCGGAGAGAGCAAGAGAGAGAACACACCTGATAAAATGATCATCTCGGGGAGGAGCTGAAGCAGTTTCCCAGCTTTCCCAGCCTGAGCATTCCAAGGGGGCCAATTTGCTTTCTATTCTCAAGAAGTAAGAGCAACTCGGATTTTTCAACTTCAGGGTAGGCGCCTGTGAATAAAGACAGAACAATATGAAACAAAATAAAAGGTGTTCCAGGACTGATTATTGCTGTCTTTCATTAAATCTTTTTGGCTTACTTGGATGATGGTTTTCTGAAACTATGATTTGATGTATCTAAAAGCTGATATAAGACCAGGTATAAGATGTTCTAGAATTGCTGTTAAAACTGAGTTTTATGAGGAGAATTTATTGGTGCCTCAAAAAGTGAATGAAGTGTTTGTGTCAAGATATTAAAGAAGAGACTGAGGCAAAATCAAACAAAATCATGGGATATGTGATGAAAATTACAGGATAGAGTTTCCTAAAGTTATATATTAACAATAACTATTACTAAAAATAAAAAGTAAATGTAATTACTGGCATAAAGCTTTTTCTCAGAACTCATAACTGTGTGTCAAAGTTGAGTGCAGATAAAGAAACCTAAAGTGTGAGAAAAAGGGCACTGTGCACATGTCCTGTGTTATTAGATTCCACTGCCCCACACAGAACAGACATGCGCACACACAGGAACACAGGCACGCCGAGCACGTGCACACCCCTGCAGCTGGCGAGCACTTGTTCTCAGATCCCAGTTCTAACATCCCAGTCTGATGCGATCCCTTCCTAACCACCCAAGATCAGGTCATATTCCTCTGCTAGGCCACACAACAGCATCAGGAACCTTTTGTTGAGCACGTATTTTAAGTTTGAGCATAATTGCTTCACGATCATAATAATGCAAGGTGAACTCCTGAAGCTCCAGAGACATCCCTTTTTGTTCATCGTTGTATCCTTTCAATTTAACATGGACTGGCCACATGCAGCGTTACAGGAATGGGTCAGTAAGTGCTTAAAATAAGGTGTGAATAATGCAGATTTCTATAAGATTCCAAAGGTCTATGAGAATCACTCACTCCTGAATTCAGTGGTTATGAAAAAGCTTCACAGGAACTGTGACAGCCTAAATGCATCTTTAAAATATACTGAGAATTTTGACAGAAAAATGTATTGCAGTTTGATCAAGTTTTGGTTTAGCAAAAAACTGGAATTATATCAATAAGTAAGAGACAAGTTTTGGAGTCATTTTCTAGTGCAGACTGTGTCTCCTCTTTATAGCAATTTTGACACACTATCTTCAGGAAGAAAAAAAGCATAATTTCGCTGTTTAGCCAGGAGTGGTCTCCTGGCTTCTGGTGTCCTGGAATAGTTTGCCCGCTATTTCATGGGGAAAATGGACAAAACCATATGGTGGCCATGAACACAGATCTAAGCCTTCCCAGGTGGATCCAGCTGCTTGGATATGGAAACTCTTAGTATCCAAACCTGTTTTGTTTTGGTTTTTGTTTGTCTTTTCTGGTCAGAGTACTTTCTTTTTCAGATTTTATTTTTATCAGTGAGTTGAAAATGATCCTCATTGACAGAAGATGAATGAATTTATTAGTAATTTAGAAACATTCTTAAATTCATATTCCAGTGATACACAGCTAAATAACAAACATAACAGAAGACATAACTAAGGTAATACAGCACTAGTCTTTCATAGGCAAGAGAAGGGTTAAGCTCAGCTTGAGGAAAAGACAAGCAAATCTGTAAATGATGAGTGATGGAATTGGTACACAGCTCAGGTCTCCTCATTGATACTAGCCATGGGTCTTGCAAATGAGAGGCTCATTTGACACTCAGGAACAACAGGGACAGACTACTGACACACACAATGTCATGAATGAGTCCCCAGATATTAGGCTGAACAATAGAACAAAGTTCCAAATCATAAATACAATGCTATTTGTTTATAAAAGTTCTAAAATAGTCAAAACCATATATGTTAAAAAAAATGAAAATATTCAAGTTTAGGATTAAAATAGGGATATTTACGGAAAAAGAAATAAGAAAAATTTCCAGGGTAGTAAAATGTCATTCATGTTTATTAAATCCATGAAGTTACACTTTTATCTAAGCTTATTGGACTAAAGAACTAAAGCATATGCTATTAAAACTGTGCAAATTATACCGCAGTGAAAAGTACCCTATTGCCATAGTCATGCAATCCACTAATTCTATTTAAATAAAGGAAAAAAAGAAAGATGAACTGTTTATCACAGTGTGATATAGTTAAATATTCAGACAGACGATAGGAAGACATGAACTTGTAATTTCTGTACTTCAGCTGGGCGTGGTGGTAAATGCCTGTAACCCTAGTACTGTAAGAGGCTGATGCAAGAGGATTATAAATTTTAGGTTTAGGCAATGTACGGACTTAGCAAGACTTTATCTCAAAATATAAATAAATAAAATAAATAAATAAATAAATAAATAAATAAATAAATAAAAACATTTTTAAAGAGCTGGGATACAGTTCAGTGCAAGAGCCACAGTTTCAAACCCCCGTACTGAAAAAGGAAATGTGTACTTCTAGTTCATATTGAGCATAATTTTACTAGAGCAATAATTGTCCATTTTGATATGTAAATTTTGTGTGAGTGAATGTGTGGTGGGCTCCTGGCTTCTGGTGTCCTGGAATAGTTTGCCTGCTATTTCATAGGGAAAATGGACAAAACCATATGGTGGCCATGGACACAGATCTAAGACTTCCCAGGTGGATCCAGCTGCTTGGATATGGAACCTCTTAGTATCCAAACCTGTTTTGTTTTGGTTTTTGTTTGTCTTTTCTGGTCAGAGTACTTTCTTTTTCACATTTTATTTTTGTCAGTGTGTTTGCAGTACATAATGATCACATTCATGGTAGGAAATTGCTTTATGTCCATAGCTCACCTCAGTTATTTTTCTACTTCTCCTTCATACCCGCAACCTTTTTTGCCAGCATCAGATTCATTTATTTACCTCATAAATCCTAATAAAGCTAATTATTGTACATATCAGATTATCAGCCAACTAAAATATATTAATCACAGAACCAACTAAAAAACAAATTGAAACATAAGATAATTATGCTAAATTAAGGTACAGTTTTTAGATACATTACCTATACTGGATTACAATAATTTTTTTCTCTGCTTTCTTTCTCTTCTGTTTTTTACTTTGTATTTTATTTATATTTAGTTTCTTTTACAAAACAGACTATACTATTTTTAAGCTTGTGTATCAGGGACCCAGGCAGTGAGCCTCCAATCTCCTCCTGCCAAGTGTCATGGGGCATGGTGAGAAAGAAAGAGCAAGAGACAAAATGGCAGAGCAGCTGGGATCTGGGATGACTACTTGTGTGCAAAGAACAAAAGGCCACAAGACAGCCAGAACCTCTGTATTTATTGACTGAGGAGGAGATTTAAGAAGGGGATTATAAGATGACTCAAGCGGGCAGAGATGAACTTATGCTAAGAAGGTTCTTGCCCCAGAGTGACTTTTAATTTAATGGGTGGGAAAAGATGGTCCTTCCCTAAAGAGGTAATAGGAAATTTCAAAAGGGTGATACTGGAAATCCCAAACCTCTCTTCCTCGCTTAGGGAAGTATGCATAATTAGCCATTGTGAATTTGTGGTCCCCGATACTTGTGTGTCTGATGTGTTTTACTTAACATGATGGTCTCAAGGTGCAACATTTTCTGCAAATGACTCAAATTTATTGTTTTTTATGGCAGAGTAGTATTCCATTGTATATAAATACCACATTTTCTTTATCCGTATAACTCTTGATGGACATATAAGCAGCCTGCTAGAGTTATCTATTATGAATTGTGCTACTATACATATGGATATACATGCATTACTGGATCATAATGTCTTTACTTGTCAGAAGGAACCTACAAGGGCAATAGCTGGGTCAAATGAGACTTGTAATTTTAGTTTTCTGAGAAATCTCCATACTGACTTCCATAGTGGCTATACCAGTTTACACTCCCAACAACAAGGAAGGGTTCTTTATTAATTACTTAAGTTATAAAAGGGACAAAACAAGACTTATTTTGCATTCCTTTGTGAAATATATGATGACATCTAAAGGTTTTTTTCTTTCTTTGAGAGCTTTTCTATTGTGTGATAAAGGACAAGCCAAGTAAAACAGTCTTCCTTTTAATTATCTTGCTTAACAATCTTTTTATTTTGTATTCAATTGAAAAATATCTCCTCATGTGCTTGTATAAATTTCTAGAATATTCAGACAACTTACTTTAAATACGGTGTTCCCTCTGCTCGCACTATCAGCGCTCATCACCAACCCTCAAATGTAGAATAAAGACAAAGGAGACAGAGGAGATGAGCACTCCTTCTCTGCTGGTAAGCGCAGGTACTTGATGATAAATGTGCCATCTCTGGCAGGTGTGTTTGGGTCTAACTCCAGTTAGGCTAGTGATAATTTCTGGGCATATCAGTACATTACTAACATTCTCTACCAGAAAAATCACTGCTCTCTGGGTTTTGGTTTTTTCTGCATTTTAGTAACTCCAAGGTTTGTCTTTCATACTCTCCTCCCTCCAGATGTTTTAAAAAACTAGATTAAAACAGAGAATATTAATTAGGATTTGTCCAAATATGTTTACTTTGTGCTGGATTTTATTTCCTTGATGCGTACAACTCTTTCCTGCCTGTGTTGTGTTTCATGATTGCTCTGCACCAGAAATGCCTGTTTACAAGATTATAACAAATGCTATCTTCTGTCTGTTTTCTTTAAAGCTCATTCTGACATTTAAGAATATGTTCTTTCAGTTAAACATAGTTTTCCTATGAGGCTCGTCATTAAAACTGGCATTTGTCAGTTAGTAAAGCACAGGTACAGAGTATACGCTTTTAACAACAGAATGGGTGCTCTGAGACAGAATAATCACGAAGACTTCTTCAAGTCAGTAAAACAATAGGTTACTACTGTAAAGAGAAGATTATTTTCTTCTCTTAGATGAGAGAAAAGACAAATTCCTTCTTTTTTTCTTTTATTTACATGAAATAGCTAAGCTACTCTGTAAGATTTCCTTCCTGTATATCTAAAACAATTTCTCAAAAAAAAAACTTAGTTGGCAAACATATTAAAAAACAATAACGTATCACAGATCTACTAGTTTAGCTATTGTTACTTTGGTGTTGCCACCCGATTGACCTGATCAATTGAAACACTAGTCAATTCAAATCAATTACTGAATTTTAGAGTGGTTCAGAGACATATTGCACTCAAAATCATAGGTGGTATATAAATTTATGGGTAAAATTTTGTACTCTAAGCTTAAATTAGTCACAGAAAGTGAAGAGAGAATTCTGAAGTTGAATCCTTAATATAACAGTGAAATAATTTTGACTAGCTTTTTTCATACAGTTTGGACTTACTATATACAGTAAGTGTCCTTTTAGATATACCTAGAAGGAAACTACCACAATTTATTAACTATGCACATATTTCAAAATTGGAATCTGTTCCTGTCTTTTTCAGTAAAGAGTGCTATACAATTCATTTAGTCTTAAATATGCACTATTTTCATTGCTCATTTTAATCTGCCTTAGAGGATAATTTGGAAAATGAACCATATTAACCTACCTCCCAGAGATAATTATTAAGTGTATTCCAAGAGTTTGAAATCATCCCATTATGTGTGTTTCTATTTTCTTATTACCACCTGAGCCAGTGACAGATAAAGTATTAAGAAGGATGAACTCTTACTCCAAAACAATTCCATCAAGTCTCCAGCACATAATGCAATGACTAATACTGATGCCTTTGATTAGTATGTAACCCCATATTGAAAGGTCAGGGATTTCTTAAACATTTTCAAACAAATGATTGGCTTTTTTACAAGATTTATGTAAAACTAAATTATGTCTCCAAAGCATGGTATCTGTACTGCTGGTAAGATACCCTTAATATTTATTCAAAGGTAAGCTTATTTTTCAGGATAAAAAAACAATAAAGGTTTCAGCCAGGAATGACAAAAGGTATCTCTCATTTCTCTGCCTTCTCTAGCTAATATTTTACATCCTATCATTGTTATATTTATGCTTAACACAACACTCAATACAGATTGATAAAGCATTTTTCACTAATACCTACACATTAGTAAAACAACTTTGATGATATATAATTGATAAAAAACCCACAGGTATTTAATATATACAATTTGACAAGTTTAACTCTATGCATATACCTATGAAAACATCATGGCACTTAAGACTATGGACATTCCCTTATTTCCGAGTTCTGTCCCATCAGTCTATTTTACGGGTGTGTGTGTGTGTGTGTGTGTGTGTGAGTAGACATGAGCTCTACTCTCAACAAATTTTTTAATGCATACAGCACTATTATTCACTATCGATACTGTATTGTAGAGCAGCTCTGAGGACCTAATGGATCATAAATAAATATAACTTAGCACTAATTTCTCTTCCATCTCCCCAGCTGTTGGCTCCTGGAAACTGCAGTCCTACTCTATATCTATGAATTTGACTATTTCAGGAAATTAGGAGGAATGATGAGCATTTGTCCTTGTGCTTCTGGCTTAATTCATTTAGTACAATGCCTTCCATTGTAACAGGTCCATCCATGTTGTCACAAATTGGATTTCCTCCTTTCTTTTAAGACTTAAAATATTTCACACTATATTTTCTTTATTCACTTGTTGACCAACATTAGGATTGTTTCCATACTTCAGCTACTATGAATAATGATGCAAATAGGAGTGAAGACATGTCTTTGAAATTTAATTTCAAATCTTCATATTTTCTGAGAACTGGGATTGAAGAATCATGTGGTGGTTCTATTTGATATGCTTTGAAGAAATTGGGTAGTATTTTCTGAAGCAGCTCTACTACTTTACCCTTTTATCAAAAGTATAGAAGCACTACAATTTCTCCATATTTTAATCAACATTATCTTTTGATTTTGATAATTGACATCCTAACCTGTATGAAGCAATAGCTCATCCTGCTTTTGACTTGCATTTGCCAGACAATTAACAATTAGCACCATTTCACTTTCCTGCTGGCTATTTGTTCTCCACTCCTTGAAGAAATGTGCATTCAAATCCCTTGGACATTTCTGTTGGGTTATTTGGCTTTATGCTCTTGAGTTGAAAGTGTTCTCAACAGAGATCCCAGGTTTAAACCCGGCATATTTGTCAATGAACATTTTAACAAACCAGCCAGGTATGCACAATGGAAAAAGAAAGTCTCTTCAAGGGATGGTGGAGGGAGAATGACTGTCCAGGCAGCAGAGAAGGGAATTAGCTCCCTACCTTACAATTTGTATAAAAATAAACTCAACATGTATTAAAATATTAAATTTAAGATCTAAAATTCCTAGAAGAAAAAAATGGGAAAAGTTTCCTAACATTGGTAAAGATTAGTAAAGATTTCTTAGATATGACAACAAAAGTATAAGCAACAAAAATAAAAGTAAGCAAACGGGATTGTATTAAACTAAAATTCTATACAGCATAAGAGACAAAAATAGCATAGACACCCTAAAATGGAAAAAAGTAATTGCAAATCATATATCTTTTAAAAATTAATATCAAAAATACATAAACTGGTATCTATAATTTTGCAATAGTTTCTGACTTTTTCTTTTTAAAACAAGTGTGCTCACAAACATGAAAAGGACCACAGACTTTAGGGATATAAATAATAAAACAATTAACTTTCTCATTAACAGGATTCATAAGACATTCAAGTTAAAAAAAAACAGTAATAACAAGTCCTTACTTTTGAGTTGTTAAATCATACTGTGTTGCCTGTCACTTCATGTTATAACTTGCCCTAAATTCACAGCATCTCAGACCTTCCCTGCACTGAAAATAAAAATGGCCTTGAGAAAGCAAATTAGATTTCAGATGGCTGATCAGTCAGCATAAAACTAAAAACTCAGGAAAAATGATATTATTTAGATACCCTCTCAATAGAGCTATATTAGAATATCTGAAGCTGAGAAAAAATATTTCAGAAATAAAACACGTGTCCCTAACCCTTACCTTAAATGCATCATAGTGTAGTTATCAAGTTTAAAGCTAAAATGTAAATGTTATATAGAAGGAAATAGGTTTTAGCAGCTGATTGGTGAGTGGATAGCAGATGAGAAAGGGATATTTAGAGAACATTTGGAATTCACAATCACTTTGAGCATCCACTGATAACAAAATTGCAGAAAATGTCTAGAGGCTATAGCAGGAAGCAAAAGAAATGCAGACCATCACATATGGCTACAAGTGGAAAGATAAGAACCAGGTATACAGAGGGATCTACAGTAAATTCACATTCCTTGGAGGTGAATTCACTTTAAATCGCTTTGAACAACCAATGCTCAAGTTTAAAATTTTCTGAGTTATTTTCTATAGAACAACACTGGGGGTAAAAAATAGTGCTCCCATCTTAGCGTATCTCGCACTATAAACAATAACAAACATTTATGTGTCTCTTTAAAAATCCTTAGGTTTAGTGCTATTTCATCGCAAGGGCAGGTAGGTAATTAGAAACAATTACCTTACTGAAGGCAATCAGAAAACTTAACTTCTTCTTTTATTAGTAAATGAATGAGACTGGACTTTAAAAAATGAACAATATTTTGTAGTGTTAAATTAATAATAAAATTGAGTGGAAATTAAGTACAAAACTTTCCATCTATCCCACCTCTATGAGTGCACACTCTTTCTCTGTGCACCTCTCCATTTCAGTGATACATTAGTTAAAACCTGAGACCTACGCTGACATGTCATTGTCCCCCGAGTTCTACAGCACACAGTGGGTTCACTATTAGTATTGCACATTCACAGATTTGGAGAGATTCATAATCTCTGTTTCTGTAGTGGTACCGAACAGAAGAAGTTCACAGCTCTAAAAATTCTCTGTGTTCTGCCTACTCACCTTTCCCTCACCCCAACCTCTGACACTCATTGCCTGTTTTGTGATACAATAATTTTGCCTTTCCAGAATGTCACATTGTTAGAATTAAATAGTATGTAGCCTTTGAAGTTGACTTCTTTCAATATGACTTAAGGTTTTCCCATGTCTCTTAAGGGCTTGGATTTCCTTTTATCCCTGAATAATATCCTATTTCTAGATATACCACAGTCTATTTACACATTCACCTACTGAAAGATTTCTTGTGTGCTCTCGTTTTGTCATTTATGAGTAAAGATGTTATAAAATGCATACATTTTTCAAAACACATAATTATAGGTATTTACACGCATGTTTATTTTATACATACAGTATGTATGCGCACATCTATCTGTACTATAGATGTATATATATGCATATGGTATTGAATGCTTCCCCTTCTCTGGTAAAGTTAAGCCGTGCTACGTAACTTGCTTTGGTCAGTGAGGTGTGAGGAGATTTGTAATATGCAAATGTGGATGGAAACACTGTAAGCCAGTACATGTTTTGTTGTATTCTGCTTTTCCTAATACAGTAATAAAAGGAAGCATTTTACATAAATGGTCCACCACCGTGGATCCAGGAAGAAGTGCTCGCTCTGGACAGAGCACGTCTATGCATTTTGGACTACATATTGGACTAAATATTTGGACTATGTAATTGTCCAAATATTTAATGATATTAAATAATTGACTATATAATATTTGACTGTATAATATGCAATATATATACTGCATATTTGGACTATATAACTTACATGTTCTGTAAGTTAGAAAAATAGTAAAGACCATGAAAGTAGAAAATTTTTTTTTTACAAATACTTATTAAACAAAATATTCATTGCTTAAACTTTTAAAATAAATTTTTCTTGTGAAATCACTATTAAAAACAAAATGGGAAAAAATCACATGATCTCACCAATGACACCTACATGTTATTGTTTTGAGCTTTCTGTAAATCTTTAAATGTTCATATAATTTTTTTCATTATTTTACTCTTTCTCATTATTTAAACATATGACTTAAGGTTTTTCTCTCACTCTCCACCAAGATATATAAATGCAGAAATGTGTCACATATAGGACTTAATAAAATTAAGGATGAAAAAGTAGGTGCATAAAATTTATATCAAAACAAGTCTAAAACATAGAAAACTTACAATTTTAGAAGTTTATAATAGCTCACATGTACTAGACAATACAACATTTCATATAACTTATTTTTCCTTAAGGAAACACCAATAACATTATTCAGAATTGACTTCAAAGTAGATAAAACATTTTAATTCCTTCTCCACTATTCAAAGTGGTGCTTCTGTTTTACTGGGTACATGTTTTTATCACCAAGGGAGTTTTGTGGTTTATTGGGAAGCAGATACTTCAGCCTGCAGGTTAGATTTCCTTTTGGGAAAGGTGGGGGAAGGAGGTATGTAAAATCTCTGGCTAAATACTTTATTGACTTTTAATTTTAAATGATGTGATCTATCTAGTAAATAATGGTGTACCCCAGAAGGGTAATGTCAGATGACAGGGTGGAGCGATGAACTGAGTATATTCTGCTTTCCTGATGGTGTTAGAGGCATTCACTAAGCATGTTATTTCTTCTATCACAGAACATATCTTCATGCAACTTCAAGTATTCCTAATGCGAATCAAAGTCCCATCTCATGATAAATGGATCCTCATTCTTTGTTCTTTATTTTGTGTCCCCTTCAGAAGGCTCCAACAGCTAGAGCCCGATGTAGCCATTCAACAGTGGAGCGTCGATGTCAGTTTATCTTTCACTTCATCTCCCCTTCTTTCAGTGGTGTCCATGGGTTTTCCTAATGTGCACCTTTGACTTACAACTTTGTTTTGTGGTTTTGTTCCTATCCTATCAGAGGGAGCAGCCTTATTCAATTTTTTGTTCTACTCAAGGTCTGAGCATGTATGAATCAACTTTCAGTGCTCTGGATACACATTTGGATCGTAGATGGTTCCTTGTAAGACGAAAACAACTATTACAAGTAGCACAATTCATATTTACCATCAAGATAGCTTTGTTTTTAGTAAGAATTTATATTTCAAGTTCAAATTTGCTTCTTAAAAGTAACCTAGTTACAGAAGATATATTCATCATTTCATGTTTTTAACCAGAATTGTTCATTGATTGGCTCTCCCTCTTCTCCATAGAGAGGCATTTGAATTCCTCCTGCCTTATGTGACTCTATGATATGAAAGGTAAAACCACAGGACATAACATCTGTTCCTCCCAGTATCTACAAGGTGAACAATCCCGTGGGTGCACTGAATGTCTCTGAACTGTCCAAACATCAGTCTTACTCATGCACCACATGGATTGGAACCTGAAAACAAAGCCTATTTTGAAACATCTTCCCTGGTTTATGATTTTTGGCAGTTTCTCTTCAAGTATCTTTGCCTTTTTCAGGGCAAAAGAAAATGTTGTCCTTTTTTCATACTACTCCGGTAACATATGACCTTTGGTGGGACTGTCTTTACTCTAGTCATCCAGAAGTTCCTGTACGTACACCTTGTCTGTTGTCAAACTCTCCTGATGAAACAATCACCTGAGAATGCAGCCAGAAGAATTCCACCAGCTTTCAATGCAAAGTGCTTTACAGAGGAATGGGTCTTCCTCCCTCAGATCTATGTTAGTGTGTCTGGGAAGTTTTTCCCACTGGGTCCTTGCTGTGCAACTAGTTCATTCTTAGAACCCACATCTAATTTTTTTCTCATTTCCTTCTCGTAGGATTTAAACTAGCTCATGGTGGGCAAATCAGCATCTACATAAGAATTCATTAGTTCCAAGTCTTTTTTTTTTTTTTTTTGAGACAGGGTCTTGCTATGCAGTTCAGGCTGGCCTCAAGCTCACTTTGTAGCCCAGGTTGGCCTCGAACTCACAGAGATCCTCCTGCCTCAGCCTTCCAAGTGCTGGGATTCCCAAATCTCTATTATTCTATAAATGTGCTGCCTTTCATCCTCCAAAACTTTTGTTAAAATGTATCAGTGATAAACAAAATGCTTTAAAACTATTATCTCTATTATGAGTTTCAGAAGACTTTTGTAGCTCAAAAGTCAAGAACTTTACTTTTTTCTCTGTCAATATTCAGTTCAATCTATGTTTCTTGAGTTATATTCTTGGTCTAACATAATTTTTGGCTGGACTGAAAAGACAAGATGGAAATAAAACAGGATACTATGAAGGAAAAAAACACATTGATGAATATAAAAATATTGTACTGTACTTATTTCATTAAATATAAAATTGTTCTTGCAATTCTCTTAGTGTTTTCTACTTATTGTTTGTGGTGGTTGAGGAATAAAGTAAAATTGCCTGTATTTCTGTACCTTTAACCACAAGTCCCATCGGATGGGAAGTATGCTGCTGTTTCTGCCAGTTGAGAATTTTTCTCATCATACTGACAAGCCCTTCCAGCTACTGCCCTCGTTTCCTTCTTTCTCTTTCAGACTTCTCTAAGGAATCGTCAAAACTCTGAGTTCCTACCTTCACTATCCTTATCTTTTCAAACAAAATATTTACCCTAAGAACAAAGTTAAATAACTAAAATATTTTACTATGACAAAATTTCTCTTTATAATCTTATATGATCTGGTTATCCTCTACCTCTTTAGTTATACTTCATATCACATTTCCTACTGGGTTAAATATCTAGCTATATATCATTCTTTCATGTATTTATGTTCCTCCTTAACCCTGAGCCTTTACACATTCAATTTTCTTTGCCTGAAATCCTCTTTTTCACTCTGCTTCTCTATGTTAAATATTAACTGAATTGACACAATTGAGAATATATGTCTTGAAACTGCATGCCTATTATAAGACTATAACAATTACTTTTAATATGAGTTTATAATTATTTGATTAAATGTTAGTTCTTCTACTAGCTGAAAGTTTTTGTCTGTTCAAGAATTTCCTATTGTTTTCTGGTAAACTGGTGTGACTGCTGGGCTGCAATAAACATGTACAGAATAAAGCTCTTCAAGAAAGCATTTTGAGGAGTATTTTTCTAATGTACTAAAGAGTCTGTTCAGAAAATCACAAACAGAACTGCTCGTCTATGTTGCAAGCTGCATTTTTTTTTGAAATGGCTTCAATCTAAAACTTCTAATATAAAAATCATTATTATTTTATGATTTTTTACAATACTCCCAAATTGATAGAAAACAGACACTTAAACTCTATATTTATATATACTTCCCTCTTCAAAATATTATAAGTCTAAGGCACAAAAAAGAAGGATTGCTTAGGTATTGAGCTGATGAGCAATCTTAGTCTCTTTGATTTAGCACAGTTTAATACACCACCAAATGAATAGTACAAAACATCATAAGAGCCCTCCTTTGTGAATCTACACCATTAATTTTATATTAACATGAAGAGATTTGTTTTGCAACAAGTTAGTTTTTGACATAAAATACTAGTTTTTAGAGACAAGTCTCACTAATTTCCATACTTGATTAGCTCATTATTGAGATATTACTGAATATTTAAATAATTTCCCATTTTCTGTTCATATTAATTACAGTCTGATTAAATTTACCTACACGTGTAATAAGTACATTAGACAACTAATACTCAGGAAAGGTGAGTTTTTTCAAAAGTGCTATAAAATTTCTCCCACACACACTTAAAAGCAAACAGTTGAAAAAGTTTAGATTTTTCTAATCACTTTTAAGTAGGAGAAGTTCAGTAGTTTAAATTGCTAAATGCATTCCCAATTCATTGCTTAAGTATATTTATCATCAGGTAATAAGAAGAATATTAAGTTTCATCCAAAGATTAATCTCTCCAGCGCTTTCAGACCTTGTTTGACATAACCACTCGACTTCCAGAAAGAATGTCGTTGGCTTCTCCCGTCTGTATCTCTTCCTTCTTTCTAACTCCTAATCAATTTCATTGTACTTGCTGTTTATTTATTTGGTTTCTTCCCCTCATGTGGAACAAAAGGGAAGGCAGTAAAAAAGCAAGATATTTTCATTTGCTTGTCACTGTAATAAGCTATCCGAACACTCTAAGAGCTGGCAGAAGTTTGCATACCCATTCCTGAATATTTTTCTGTTTACCAGAGGCTACCCCTGAGAACACTCAAATGCATTTTGGGTAATGCATCTTTCATTGGATTCTTATTTCTTGCATACCCTAAGATTAAGGCCAATATCTCCACACCTTCCAAAAGTTAAGTTCAAATTATCCATCAAGGAGGCATCTTGATAATGTTAAATGTGATCACTCATCATTTTTTTTATTTCGCCTGGCTTTTCATGGGTTAGAGCAACAACTTGATTATTTTTTATTTGAATAATCTCTAACACTGCAGGCTTATTCTTACTCAGTAACTCCTCTCTTTTCCCTACCCTTAAAATCATAAGCAATGCGTTCCTCCATCCTCCAGACCTCCTGGGCCATAGCCAGTCCATGGTATCCACTATAGCAGGGAAGAGTACTATACCTTCCCCCTGCCACCACTGATGCCTCTGTCATTTATTTGAACTAAAAATGTAGATCTAGTCCTCTGATCCTTCCCATGGGGTCAGCCTAGAAGCACAAAAGAGTTCTCTGTGAAAACAAAATCCTATTTTTTCTGTCTACTTCCAACAGATTGAATTATCATTATCATTTAATGAATTTTCATTTATGAATTCTCATTTATAACTCCAATATGTATGAGTATCTAACTGATTTACCACTTTGACATTTGCACAGGAAGATGTCTGTAGACATCTACTATGCTCTGACATTCAACACCTATCGTGCTTTGACTTTAGCCAGAAAGAACCCAGAAAGAATAACTAAATACTTTTGGGCAAAAATATTTTTGGAATCAAACTTTTCTCAATGACTGGCTGAAGAATGTTATTATTTTACTGCTTTGGTTAAATACCTGCAGACTGACGCAGAAGACTGCAGCTCTTGATAGAAATTCTGTCATCCATCTAGAAGTATCCTGAAACATTGACCATCAGTTTAAAAATTCATGCCAATTAAGTATTTTGTTGTTTTAATTTTATGTTTCTGATTACTATTGTGACACCTTAAGATTTGTTTTTATCAGTGATTTCACAAAATTTTTAAAACATTCTTATTAAATTTTGTATTAAAATAGTGTAATTTTCATTTTCAATTTCAAACCTTCTAAAATCAAATTTTAGAACCTCTAATCTTAATACCATACTTGCCAATCCCCCCACATACACATGAGTATTTGTAGCTTGCCCTGTGTTCCATCTGAATATTTATGCTACCCTCCTCTTTAGAGATGCCCTGGTGTCTGGTCACTCCACACCACACTTCCCCATGGTCTAACTTCTTACCAGGTTTTAATAGTGTAAGGCTGGTATTCAAATGGGTGGATCTACATTGCTAAAGTGGATATCAGTCAACTTGTTATACAGATTTTTAAAAATGATAATACCATTAACAGCAACAACAATGGTAATTAGTACTTTCACGGAGAAGTATGCTAAGTGCTTTATTTTCTTTTCCTCATGTATGCCCCAGAAGAACCATCTGAGATCTCATTACTTTTTCACAGAAATGACCAAAGATTAAGATTTGGGAACTAGATAATAATCCTAGGGTACAGCAGGCTGGGTAAATTTCCCAAAGATTTCACATCTTAGTTCAAAGAAAATGTAAATATGTTGCCTTACATGATAAAGGGCACTTTCAAGGTGTAATAAAGTTAAGGATTTTCAGAAGGAAAGACTAGCATTCTTGCATCTGGTAATCTGAGCAACTGCCTTGGGGATAACAACGTTTAATATAACAACCACTGTTAATTCCGTTCATTTTGTTTTGAAACCCTGTATCATTTTCATGGTTTTTCGGTTGTTTTGTTTGTGTCTATGTTGTTATTTTGGCTTTTTTCAATTCTCTTTAAAATAAAAAAAAAAACAAAAAAAGCAGGGGGGGACCGGGAATTTAGCTCAGCGGCAAAGCGCCTGCCTGGCAAGCGCAAGGTCGTGAGTTCGGTTCCCGGTACCGGAGAAAAACCAAAACCAAAAAAAAAAAAAAAAAAGGAAAGTTGATGCTGAATTTTTGGAATAGGCTGAATAGAATCACAAAGATTCGCATGAGAATAAGCAGTAAGGGTCAGAGTCAGGAAGATCTTTTGAAGAGTCAAAGAGGAGAACAATTTAAAGATATCGTGCCGCTGGCTTTGAAGACCGGGGAAGAGGCCATGTGAGAAGGAGCAGAGGAGCTGAAAATCAAGGGATTAGGTTCTCTGCTAGAGCCGCTAGGTGCGGGAGAGCTCTGATAATCCCTCCTGTAACACTACCTCCTGAACCGTCAGAGAATAAATGTGTGTCACTTTAAACCCCTGATTGTGATCATTCTTATAGCAACAATAGGAAAGATACACAGGGTCCTGTAACTGGTGTAAGTACAGAAGCATCGCTTTTAACTCTTCAGCATTTGATTCTAAGTCTCTAATGTCCTGGTTTATCTTCCAAACACAACAGAATAAATGAAAATGGTGTGACCATATTAATTTCACACATTTTACTCCATTTTTAAATCTCGTGGTAAATAACTCACCCTGATATTTTCTTTTAGACATGCTTTTGAAGTTAGCCAAGATGTTACTTGTTGTGATGCTAACTTTAGCTTTGTGAAGTCTGGGGTGTTAATTTTTCAGCTGGAGTTCTCCATACCTCTCACTCCTGTTCCCCATGGGCCCTAGGCACGCTGGCCGTGAACCATGTTATCAGCACTCAGGTCAAAAGCTGCTTCTCTTGAGTGCTCTCCTGACTGTCTCAGTATCTGTGACCTCCCCGTCCTGTGTGCAGACTTCTTTTACAGCTTGTCATACTGGCCGTGTGTTATAGTTATCGATGTCGGCTTTCTACTAGATTGTGAGTCGCCCTGAGTCTGTGGATGATGTGTCTCTCTTTTTCTACACCATGATTTCCTAACCTAGGATACAGCTTCAGGTAGGTGATCAATAAAAATATGTCCAACTGAACTACTACTGCTCAGAACTGTATCTCTATAAGCCAGCTCTCACCTATTTAATAACTTCTACTTTTGCCGCAAGGCTTTAATAAATATGGTGCAAGCCCCAAAATGCACTTTTGGGTCAAATATATTGAGTTCAATCCTCTTCTCCACAAATATTGCTGAAATGAGCCTGGATTCCATCCCAGTTTCTGTCAAAGAGAACTTTATAGGCAACTCCTGGCTTTGGCTAAGGCCTTTATCCCAGAAATTCAAAGGCCATTACAGCTGCAAGTGCTGCAAATCATAACAGAAAAAGAGGTTCTATTACTAAATTATGTGAACTTTTTCACATTCAACACATCAATCATTCTCCTTAAAACTGTAAATTCTCTCTATACTATGATACATTTATGAAGGAAAAATATTTTATATCATGCTAGTTAGCATGAGAAAACTTCTAACATTTTATAATCTTTCCAAAATTCTTATGTTACTATGTTCCAAATGGAAATGGCTCATTATCAAATAGCATTTCCTTAATTGTTATAGTTGATTCTTTGCTACCTCTCAGCACTATACTAAGCTGTTGTGGACACTGACTTGAATTTTTCCCACAGAGAGTATCATGAAACCCTGGACTAATCATAACACCTGTTCTATTTGCCTTACACCTTAATTTATACATTCCTGGTACCATTTAAGTGGTAGCCGAAAACGTTTTAAATATGTATTTACCTCATGGAATATTCTGAAAGTCTTGTAGTTGCAACAGAAAAATTTTATACATGTAAATAAAATATATATTTATAAATGTATACATACATACCTAATCAGTGTGCTTTAATTTATAATTTATTAATACATCCATATTTGAAGAACTCCAGTTTAACTATATCAGCATAGAAATTTTGTGGTTGTATATAATTTCTAACATTAAAATGTTGTGTTTCCTTGCTTTGGACAAATTTTTCAACACTTACCATTATGCATTTTATTTACAAATGCCCTATCCTTGCCCTGGCCCTGGCTGCCAGCAGAATCATTCTCACAAGTCCTTTGCTTTAAGAGTATACTCTGGATCATTCATGGAATGGCATCTTAGGAAATCAGATTTTCAAAGTCCGTTTTCTCCTAAAAGTTCCCTTATGAAATATTTCTACTCCTTCACAACCACAAGGTGTCATGGTTAAAGTGATGTGTGTTAGCTTGAACATGGGGCAGTCAGCCACTGGGGAACATTCCTGAAGGAACTATTTTCAGCACATACAAGAATGATCCTCCTTTGGAAAGATTAAATAGAGGGAAGATGAGGTCAAATATTGTGGTGACCCTTAGGATATTTGGTGTTGATATTATTACCAATAAATTTTCAAGTGCATGTGTTCGCAAATTCGTAATATACTGCTATTACTGTTTTGCATAAAATGATAAAAGTAAGGAAAGTGAGATGCTACAGGTAAATAAGTGTAAGGTTTTAGTGGAGTTGGGTTTCATCTTCATCATCTGTAACATAAGGGACTCTCTTCTGTCACTGTAGTGAGAATCACAGCTGATGCTTCACCTATAGGTTAGGATACGCAACGAGCAGTTCACAAGTGGAGTTATTATTGTTCCTTGCTGTCATTTATAAAGAGAACGATTAGGCTTATTTTTCTTATTACTAATAGGAATTATAGGTATGATATATTTTCATTATTCTCAAAGTATTAACATTATAAAACACTGATTCATTTGTAAATTGTGATTTTTAGACGTACTGGAGGATCATCAGCAGGAATTGTCAATGTAAACTGACAAGAAAAACATTAAGAGAGTAAGAAAAATGCAAGATCTAATAGCCAGGGGGCCTTAGGGAGAGAAATAAAGTTTAAAGAGCAGTTACAAATATGTCTAATGTATCCACGCTTTTTCCTCATCCTCCTAAAATACACAGGAACTCAGCATTACTTTCACATAGTAGCATTTGTACATATGAGTACGAGTAGACACACATGTAACTAGGTTTATTTTCACTACTTCACTAAAGTTCTAACATGGTATACAGTTAAAGCCAAATATAACCAGATCAGTTTAGGTTACATTTTTTGGGCCATACCCCAAAATACTTATTACATGTAAATGATCATTTACAGTGTATAATGTTATATTATTAAAACACATAAAGAGAAACTGAGTCAGGATGATCACAAATTCAAACCCTGCCTGGGCAATTTAACAAGACCATATCTCAGAACCAAAAACAATGATGAAATGGGGGGCAGATGTAGCTCAGTGTGAAGACTCTGGGTTGCATCTTCAGCACTGCAAGGAAGAAATAAAAGCATCAAGAAGAGAGAGCTAAAGACACAAAGAGTTAATTAGATGACCCATTTCATGTGTATTTCTTATGCAATGTAACCAAACCTAAATTTATGCTACTTCAACTCATGGAACACAAGTTATCCATTGATACTGAATTGTCAGCTCATATAGGAAGTCTTCATCAGACAGAAGCAGCCACAATCAAAGCTTTCTCCTATGCCTTCAGGGCATCAGAACACTAACAAGCATCCTGCAGTCCTGGGACCTTTATGCCTTTCTATCTGTCTGTCAATAGTATGAATTTCTTAAATATAGAAAATATCTGTTCTTTCCTCAGTTCAATGAATATTTGTTGAATTACTTGCTTTAAGAAAAGATTAATTTATGAACTAGAATAGTGATTTCTCACATAGAAAACAGTTTTTCAACATAATTTTCTAGCTCCTAGAATAATTGTATTTGCAAACGGTGGCATCTCTTTCTTACTATAAAAATATATGCTGAGAATGCAGTCCAGGCCAAGAGCTCTGTGTGGTCTCGAAGGATATTTCATTCAGGCTGTGGTAGAGCCTGGAAAATCATCTTTTCTTTTCTATAGAGTACAACTTTCTAATGGTGCAAGCACTAATTCCTCTCAGGTAATATCGTGGTTTCATCTCAACATACTAAAAAGCAAGGACTTATTTCTTTACATCTTTATTCTCTCTCTATTCTATGTAAAGTGCCATACTCGTGAAAGAGTCCAGATTTTAAAATGAGTTAAGATTAATTAAATAACAAAATTCCTGATTTACCACAAAGTTACAAAAAAACTTTTTGGATGTTTTCTCTAAGCAATTAATCGATGTCCTCTGGGTATGTTCTTGTACTTTCAGAGCGTGACATTTTATGACTGAGAGCACACGCTTCTTGGAAACTTCAGAGACCATCCTGATCTTCAACGATGCAAAACTTCAAGATTTTTTTCTATCTTGTAGACTTGGAAAACAATTGTTAAGAAATCTCTGTATCTCCATGTATATTTGTCTGTCTCTTTTTTAGAAATTGAACAATGAAACGGTTATTTTTATGCATTTAAAGTTACAAAACTGAATGAATTCACTGATTATTTTGGTTTCAGGTAAGTTTAGCATGGAGGCCAAGAGGAAATGGAGATGGGAAGCAGGCTGAGCTCGCTGTGATTTTCCCACCAGATCTGGTCCTCTGCCTTCCAGCACTTCTTAGAACATCTGTAACTAGTGAATTGGGACAAAATAGTGAAACACAGCATTCAAATGTATGTGAGCAGATTTTGGATTTCCTAATGGAAAACTGAAATAAATATATTTCCTATTTAGTGAACTCTCTTTCAATTGGCAGAATATTATAATTTAGGCCGGCCATATATAAAAGAAACTAAATACTTCATCAGTAAATGCTGACAGGAACAAATCAGCCAAGCATAAACATGTTTAACAAAGAAGGTTTTGGGTGCCCTCAGTAAAAAGCAGAAGTCTTAATTAAACCCAAATGTTTAATGTGCACCCAACCAAAATATTTACCTGCAAAAATTAACACTATGCTTAGCCATTTCAAATATTTGGTCTGAGAAAAACATCTCAGTTTTCCAACCATGTCCTAGCAACTATCAGCTGTTTAATATTTTATTCAACTTGATCATCTAGTAATATCTCTGCACTGTAGCAATATTCAAGTCTTTTGATTATAGTAATTTACTGTATATCTACTATGATATTGCTGTGAGAAGTGCGCACACTCACACACACACACACACTATTCCCCAATCATAGTATCTTCATTTTTGGAACTCACAATGTAGTAGGGGAGGAGGAAATGGTAATGCAATTTACTGCTTAAATCAATTGGGTGGATTTTAGTTTCTAACAGTAATCTTTTTCTTTTCCTCATGCTCATTCGGTTTTAATAATATGTGGGATGAGATTATTTAATGAGTAAATTATTTGAAAATGAAATTACCCTTATAGTTATTCTTAGACTATGCTTATATGCATGAGAGGATCAATCACCTTTATTCCCTGAGTGAAGTACCATTTATTTCTTTTCCACAAACAAATTGGTAGCAGGAAGAGTGTGGACATCCATAGCAACTTATCTCCCTGTTGATTCTGGTTTCCAAGCTCTGTCCTTACACCAAAACCTCTACTCCAAAATTAAAGCTGCACAT
The DNA here is from genome assembly GCF_000276665.1 of Chinchilla lanigera. NCBI lineage: Eukaryota > Metazoa > Chordata > Mammalia > Rodentia > Chinchillidae > Chinchilla > Chinchilla lanigera. Next base: position 4,817,247 of record NW_004955407.1, read on the forward strand.
CCAACTACCTGAACTATGTATGTGATGTCAGGGCTTAGACACTTTGTATTCAAAGGCTTCATGACTGAGAAAAACATTATGTGTCTTTTTATAAAAAAAGAAAGAACCTTAACAGCACTACATTCCAATTGATTTGGTGAGATGAATGCCATTTACACTTCAGTTTGCACCTTTTTGAAAATGCTCCTAAGGGAATAAATCTACACTTTCCAGAATGATTGTGCATAAGGAAGGCTGGGTTGCTAAGAGGAAGTGTTAGACACGTATGGGAATATATTAGTTACAGTCACACCTAAATCTCAATGATTTCCAAAGTGATAGAGCTGATACGTACAGGGGAGTTGAGAGAGTTGGCAGAGATTAATTATTCTTGACTTTCCTCTTGTTAGTTCTAAGTGGGTAAAACATCATAACTTATTTGGGTGAGGCATTAAGCTGTAAAGCTTTGTGCAAATAAGTAAATGCAATTATTTATTAAGGTCACATAAATGTTTCTTGTACAAAGATTACAATGTCTTAAAATTGAACTATGAGTACTAATTTATGCATAAACATTATGTCGGATTTTCAAGATTTTGGTAAGACTCTTCAGCCTTTGTAATAGCCACATGGTTGTGCCATTTGCTTTCCTACAGTGATTTGCACTAAAGTCCTCAAAGAAAAACAAGGGAAAGAAAAAGAAGTTGAACAACTTGCAAGACAATGTGCTTGTCAAAACTTGGTATGTAGGGGATGGAAAATAAGTAATTAGATGAGTAGAACCCAGATTAGACAAGTGTGAAAGCACTCCTAAAGAAAAACAGAAAGTTTAACTAATCAAACAAGAAGAGGCCTAGAATAGCAAAGGCAATCCTGGTCAACAAAGGCAAGGCAGGAGGCATCACAATTCTTGATTTGAAATTATATTACAAAGCTACTGTGATAAAATCGGCATGGTACTGGAAAAAAAAAAGAAAAAAACAGACCTGAGGACTGGTGGGACAGATTAGAAGATGTGAACACAATGACAAGCACATTCAACCACCTTATCTTTGACAAAGGGGCCAAACAAGTTCACTGGAAGAAGGATAGCCTCTTTAATAAGTGGTGCTGGAAAAACTGGCTCTTTACATCTGAAGACTAAAACTAGACCATCACAATACACTAAGGTCAAATGCATCAAAGATCTAAATATTAAAACAGAAACACTAAACCTTGATGGCATTAGCAGAAAAAACAAAAGGCAAGTATTGGAATCTACCTGCTCATAGCCCAGGAAGGCAAAGTTTGAATTAAAAAAAAATACTGTGTTCAGAGACAGATAGATTTGGGTTCAAGTACTAACTCTGCCATGAATTATTTGTGTAAACATAAAGTAACTTCGGAGCTGTCACCCAAAGAGAACCTACTGATATAAGACTGGTTGTGTCAGCAAATAGTATACTGAGGAATATTATGGGAAAAGTCAGAATTCCTCTATCAGGAAGTGATTTAAACACAGTTTTGTTTTATGGAGAACATGAGGTTATCTTGGAAAGAAAATTAAATATATATGCCCAACTATTTTTTATTAAGTTATCATGTCATTCTACCTGTGTCGCTTCCTTTGAATTCAGGAGTTGATCCAAATGGAGGAAACATGGTAAAAAGGAAGTAACTCAGTCCTATGTGAATAAACTTCAACAGTCTCCTGAAAACACTCAAAAAGAGACTTCCAAAACCCCTATTAAATGCTTTGGGGACAAGAGAAAAGACTGCCAACTTTTACAGTCAGTTCCTAAGGAGTTTTCAGTTTTGAAGCAAACCTTAACTTTAAGAAATAAGACATCTTCATTTAGTGTTGAAAAAGTGAGGAATTTTTCTCATAAGGAGTTTGAATAACTCTTACAAAATTATATTTTGGTAATCCAGTTTTACATGGATCAGAAACATGCAGATTAAGTTTCTCTAGAAAGAAGCTATTTAAGAAAAAAAGCAAAATTTGTTGTGCTAAAGAGAGTTTGGCACTGGACCACCTTGTGTCTGCAAACAACCCTCAAAGACTTGATGAACCCTCATGGCAGCCAAGTTCTCAAAACACATGAGTGGATGATGGTTACTCCGATGTAAACTAAATCTCCTGGGGGATTTACAAGCAGGAGAATATTAACTACAGGATCCGTAAAGAAAGGAAGTGGTCAGAAGAAACTTCCCTTTTCTTTATACTCAGTTCCATATTGATTTTATCCCCTCCCCCCTTAGAAAGTGTATGTGTGTGTATGTGCGTGTGTGTGTGTGTGTAGGTCTATCTGTGTAAATCTCTTAATTTGAGTCTTTAGCACGATGGATGCTTATTTCAGTATGTTTGTATAGTATCCTGCATGTATACGTTAACTTTAAGCTTTTTTTTGTTTTGTAATATATCTTAGATAGAGGTAAAAATCAATCTGTAGTTCTCCAATAGTTTATAAAATATTCATAATTTTATTGTGAAACAAGCAAGTAGGGGCATGATAGAACCAAATGGTGACAGTATGCAAGATAAGAGATCAAATCCCTTTGAATTTCATGCAGAATTTACCATGTTCATCTCCCTCCACTTAGTTTTTCATTCCGTTAGCCTGGCTTCAGAGTCTCCAGTATCCTTAAATATATTATACCCTGCCTTAGGGATAACTTTTCTACAAGTTAGTTTATGCCTCTTGCAATCCTTGGCATCTGCAAGCCGGCTCTCTGTACTTACCTGCCTTATACAGTCACCATAGCCTCAGAACCTCTGAAAATCATGAGTCATTCTTAAAATGTGACATGATTCTTTTTGTGTTATTGAACTGTACTCTTACTCGAGTCAGCTGTGTTCACACCCTCTCTGAGCACTGCCTCACTGTCCCGGGCAGAATGGAGAATTCTTTATCTTGTTTTTCAGTCTGTTCCCCCACTATTTCCTTGATGAGCAGAGAGGATCTTGTAGTCATCTTACTGTGCCACAACAGTAATCTGGAATCTGGATGAAAGGGTGTCAAATAGTAGTTGTTACTTCCAGAGCAAAATAATTAATAATCGATTTTACCTTGCCTGGCTGTTTCTACTCTATCTCATATTTGGAAGCATAGTGCTTTGAGGCATTAGAGGATCGTGTGGTCACATCGGTAAGGCACATGGGCCACCAGACAGAGAAAAATTAATCCAACCAGAAATACCAGTGTTGGACTATTAGATGAGCCAGAATTAAACTCTTCTTTTTTCAAGACACTGACATTTTGGAATCTATTTGATTCAGTGACATTACCTAGCATACACAGAACCAACAGGCAATTCAATCCATACTGAAAGAAAAATGAATACTTGAGCAGGTAAATAAGTAACTGTGCTCAGCTTGCCAAGAGAATTCTTTTCCTGAGTTTGAGAAACATCAGTTTGAGACTTTATTTATCTTGAACTTTTCATCTCAAGCACATCAAAATGAGGAAGGCGGACCTATTATCAGATTAGGAAGTTAGACCCATTACCAAATTCTGTAGTGCTCCAATAGTTTATAAAATATTCATAATTTCATTGTGAAAATGTATGGATTGGAATTTTAACTATCTGTTGCACCTTCTTGAAGTTTCACATTTTCTTTGTGTTCTAATACATAACGTACCACTGGGACACATCACTGTTACTGCTACTCTTGTCAACAAATCTCTACTGACCACTTCCAATGTGCCATGCAGCATTACAAGCCTTGTCTATGCACTCACTTATTTAATCTCATAACAATTCTATGACAAATCCAGCAGATAATGCAATTGAAGCATCAAAAGATTAAGTAACTCCCACAATCAGGCTCCAGAGATTATATTGCTTACTAAGTCTCAGTTAAATTGACTTTGCACTACGATGTGTGAAGGGTGAGGACAGCTGAGGGCACGGCATTAAAAGGCTGGAGACAAAGAGGAGAAATGAAACTGCCCTGTCCAGGGTAGGAAATTGAGTCAAAGAGTTGAAAGCAAGTTTTATTGAATAATAAAGTAAATGTTTTCAGCGATTTAGAATATGTTAACTAAGTTTTAAAGTAGTTGATAAGCATTTTATGGCAGCTGGTGGAACACAAAGACTACTGATTTACAAGGTGTGCTGAGGAGGCGGGTATGATCACGCCCTCCAGAACACCTGGAAATGAAAGCATACTGTGACTACACAGACTTGAGCGGAGGGTGCTTTTAAATGTTAGCAGTTAAGGTTGTAAGTAAACAAATGCTCAGCAGGAGCTGTGGAGGGTGCCTGCTTCCATAATATCAAACATTTCTGTCGCTTTATTTCAAATTAAGCAAGAGCCATTAGTTAGGAAACATAGTTCTCAAGTGTGCTAACCATATACAAATACGACTCAGGTGATTTCCTCTCCAGGGGCTTAAAATCAAGTAAAGGAAAGAGGAGCGAGGCCAGCAGGTCTTGTGGTTTCCATTGTTTCATTTGGCCACGGTTCCAGGCCTTGGCTTGTTCTGTGCACTTATGGAAAAGCAAACCTCAAAGGTTTGGCTGGACCTTTACAAGCTGTTTGTGAAATTCCCAAAGATAGAAAAATAAACCACAGAGTTTTGGGTGAAAAATGCAGCACTATGTTTTTAATGGAAATTCTCATAGTAACTATCCTCCTGCAAGTGTGAAGTTCCCACTCTCAAGATTTTGGCTTGCAGTTTGCAATACCTAACTTATTTGTTCCCTCTGAATAAAGCTCTCAACAACAGTGGAATAAAAATTAAAACATGAAACAAGTACAGCAAGGTAGCAAAGGTCACTGACATAGCTTGCAACTCAACACATAAGAATTTTTGTCCTAATTTTGCCTCTGTGAATGTAAGATATGATTTTTAAAAATCTGCCTTTGTTTTAGACAGCAATCAGCAGCAGCATTCACTATATTTTTGATTAGTTATAAAGAACTACAAATCTGAGACATTTGTAAAAAAGTAGATACACCCAGAAAGCATAATGTTAAATAAAATAAATCAGATGCACAAGTTCAAATACTGTATGGTTTCCCTCATCTGAGTAATGGAAAGTACAAATAAAGAGCAAAATAAAAAATATTAATAAGCTAACACAGGAAGATAGCTCCTTTGCAAAAGGGAAGTGGTTCAAGAGACCCAGAGTGGGCAGGGGAGGGTACACAAAAAGCTTTAAAGTGCATGACACAAATGTACCAAATGTCTAAAATGAATGTAAACATTATAAGACTTTGACATGAACTAGAAAGTTATAGTAATAATAATGACAATAGGGAAAGGTGATCTAGAGACAGAGGGAGGGAGGTGAGTGGGGAGGGAAAGGGTATAGAAAGAGTCAAGAATCATTAAGTACATGTACACAAACCCTAAGATGAGATGAGTGCATACTTCATGTACAGCAAACATGAAATAATACAATGAAAGTTTTTTAAAAGGCAGTAGGAGAGGAGAGGGAAATATATGACAGTGGGAGGAGAGACAGCAAGAGAAGCACACTGTGCTTTCTCTCTTTCACCAACCCCAACCAGAGTTCCTATTAGTCAAACTTAACCAGAGGCAGTTACCAAATTACCTGTGGAAACGACGACTACAAGAAATGGAAGGGGAATGATTTGAGAGCAAATGATGAACACAATTAATTTTAAATTTGTACTTTACATTGATGTTACAGTGTTACAGATTTTACTCTCTAAGCTAATTCCATTGGTCTCTCTTTTAATGGTTGCCCCTATGAAACACCTATATGGGCTTCAGATCCCCAATGCAACAAAGTTTCAAAACCTGTCCCTAAAGGGCATTTCATAGGGAGTCTATAACAATGGCATCACAAAGAGTAAGATAGGGCTGGGGATTTAGCTCAGCGGCAAAGCGCCTGCCTGGCAAGCGCAAGGTCGTGAGTTCGGTTCCTGGTACCGGAGAAAAACCAAAAA
>NW_004955407.1:4823227-4848456 GCF_000276665.1 Chinchilla lanigera
CCGGAGAAAAACCAAAAAAAAAAAAAAAAAAAAACAAAGAGCAAGATGTTTAAGTGCTGTGTTATATAAATAGCAGTCTCATTCAGTATCACACATTGCTCCAGATGGACCACTCCAGTTTGTACTGAACTCAAATTAAATATTTTTGGTACCTTCTTGCTAACAAATAAAAGTGATCAACTTGATGTCATTTGTTTTGCTAATCTGAGCATAGAGTACATACTTATCATGGTTTTAACTGCAAAATTCTATCCATCAGAATGTCTCCAAGTGTATGTTAACAATCTAGCTTATTTCTGTGTTGTTTAGTAATATACTATTATTTTTCTAATACAGTTCTCGTCTTTTGATTCTGTTACTCTCTTGTAATACCCCTATTATTCTAGTTCATGTAAAATTGCGTATAGTGATATTAAACATTGTATTTGTTGGCATTTGTTATAACAACTAATTTTGATGTACCAAAATCTAATTCTTTCCTGATCTGAGTTTGTATGTCTTGTCAAAAAATTTCTCTAATACAAATGCATAGAATTACTTTGTGTACTTTCTTTAAAATTCTATATATTATTACCTTTGCCTAGGCTATTATTATGCATCTTTGCCTCATTTGAGAAATTAACTTGTTTTTGCTACTATTAGTAAATCAGTATTGTCCCATTGTCCCATACAATGTGAGAAGTTTCACTCTTTTTTTTTTTTTTTTCCAGTACCAAGAATCGAACTCATGACCTTGCGTTTGTCAGGCAGGCGTTTTGCTGCTGAGCTAAATCCCCAGCCCCTGAGAAATTTTACTCTTAAATGAGAGTTATTTTCACACCAAGTTTCTCTACAGCACCACACTGTGACTCTGGATTCTTTACTTGGTTCCATGGGAATATTTATCTATGATTAAGACAGTATTACGCTGTCTTAAAATGATAAACACATTTTATAAGCATCTGACAATGTGGATAATCACTCCTCCATCATACTTGCTTTCATTTCTGGAAATTTCCAGCTATGTATAAGTCTTTCTTTTTATAATTAAGTTTTCTAGTGTGTTTTTAGAAATTATTCTTAAAGTCCAGCAGCAGTATTTCCAAGTATACATGTTCTATAATCTTCTATCATTTCATATTTACCCCAAATGTTTACTATCATTCCGGTCTTAAGTTCCAGACATCTGCTCTTCTATAATTCAGAAATTATAGCTTCTCATATATTTTTTAAAACATGTTTTTGATTGATCAATTTTTGTCAACATTCTATGCAGATTCTGCCCTGTTCCCAGGCAGTGGATGACTTGGATTCCAAATCAGTCCCATCTCCAGATGTGCAGCAGGGTGTCCTTGTTGGCTACCTCCTCCCCAATACCATGCTTTTGTTTCAGCCCTGCCTGCTGTGTTGGCAGACTCTGGGGCTGAGAGGTTTCCTCCAAGGGGGAGCAGTCCTACACTTGATCTTAGCCAAAAGGCCGAGAAGCGACGGGGGAGCAGTCCTGAGAGGCCAGCCAGCAAAGGGGCTGCTCACTTCCCTTGTGCATGCACACAGGCTGAGCACTTGGTTTCTTCCTTAAAAATTGAAGGGTTCACAAAGAGCAGTGGAGTATTTATTTTGTGCCAGGCACTGTGCTCATGGCTAGACATTTACCAGCTTATTCAGTCTTGCAAAACCCCCATGAGAGAACTGCCACCACCATTCACACTTTGTAGATGAGGAGCCGGAGGCAAAAGGAGGTCAAATAAACTGTCCAGATTCCCTGAGGCCAAGGAAAGCCCATCTTAGTTACCCATTGACGCAACCCTTGGCACCAATGCATTTCCTGTCCTGTGCACAAGTGTGCCTCTCCCTTGGACTGTCCAGCCACTCAGAGGGAGCGGATATCCATCTCCTAGCATCACTGGGCTGGATGCCAAGACTGCTCAATGTTACCCACCTGCACAGGTAAAGCAGAGACCCAGGACTAGGTTAGCGTGCTCAAGCTCATACCCTTGTCCTTCTGGAGACGTCTTCCCTAGCAAGGAGTAAAATTCTGAGATTCTCTAGGCTCCATATTGGAACAATGAAGTAGAAGGATCTGGACACAGGATCCCAGCATCCCTGACAAGGAACAAAACTCCAGAATGAAAAGGCAGAGAGGGTGAGAGAGAGACAGAGACAGAGACAGAAACAGAGACAGAGAGAGGCAGAGAGAGGCAGAAAGTCTTGTATTTTGTTTCTAGAACCCCCTATCTATACCATTAACTCATTCATGACAAATTTATTTTTCACGGCAACTTTTTTAACACATCGGAACAGCCTTTGTTGGACGCAGAGGATTCACTGAAAATAAAAAACATAAAAGAAAGACTCTGTTTCTTAAAATGAATGTCCCTGCTCTTACTATAATCCCTCAGGGCACTTATGACCTCACCCCTGATGTTTGTTTATGGTTGAAGCCATGTAAAACATCCCCACTGGCTTCATGGTGGCGGGGGGAGCAGAGATTGAGGTTTGGACACAGGCGCAGTTGGCGTAGCTGTGCTCCAGTGGCTGCTGTGAGACCGGGCAGTTCGGGACAGTCCATCACTTTGGAATTTCAGTAACTAATTCAAGTATTTTCACCTACCACACATGGCAACAAAAGTTACTAACATCATTTTAACTGATGCTAAATCCATGTAAATTATAAGCCAGTATTTTTTTTAATGAACATTTTCATAAGGGTGTTATTCTGATAAAAGACTTCCTGGACTGCAAAATATATGTTTTTGACTCGGTGGCTTCTTGTACACGAAGTGTAGCAGTGCTTCTTAGACAGTTAGAGAAACTGGCTAAAAGATGGCTCTCACTCATCCTATCAGCTGTGTGGACGATAAGGTCGGAGGGTTAAGAGATAATAGGAGGTTTACCATGTAATCTCTTCTCCATTTTCGAGCACACATTTACTTTCAAACTGTTAAAAGGTGCTACACAATAATGCTCAGTGTCTAATACAAATAACAGTAGAGTATAAACTCATAATAACTACAGGAAATACTAGAATAATAAATTGAAGGGATTCAGGAGAGAAGCAGGAGGATGCTACACATATCATCAGAACGTTTGGTGGTACGAAATACTCCCTGAAGTAATAAAAGGAGACCCCGTGCTCCCAGAAGAGCACGTTATGCTCGGACAGCTCGTCTGTGAAACGTGCTCACCCACAGGCAGTTCTCTCCTCTGCTTCACGAGCTTTCTCGGTGAAAATAGTGACAGCATAGTACATTGTCTTCATTGGCCAGATAAAAATATGTTGGCCTCACAAATTCTTTATGGAATTATTGACCCAGAAAATACAAAACTCAGAAAGATGCTGCTTTTGAGTTTATTTGTTATGCATCTGCCAGACTGCTGCCTTCTCCTGTGCTACCCTGAACCTTCAGCAATGTCATAAAAGACAAATAGTGATTGATCTGATTTGATCAATCCCAATCATCTTTGCTTAGTACTTTGCTTAGTACCCAGTGTCGACCAGGAAAGGTGAACTTCTGACCTGCGTCTGAGCTGCTTGTGCTTGTGTCTGTGCCCGTCTATGCCTGTGTGGTATTTATAGGTTCCTGAATTGCTTTTCATGAAGTTTTTTTTAGATTTTTATTTAATTTATGTTCTCTAAAAAGAAAATGAGAGTATAGGTTGGTTACACTGTGCAATTCTTGGGCAGAATTTTGGGAACAATTAATTTTACACATTTCTTGACTGCAGCAAATGCTGCAGACAAACCTAACACCTAATGTCTTTCAAGGAGATGAGTTTTGCATTGATCTGCTAGGCTGCTGCCCCAGAAAGGCAGACAGACAAGTAGGCAGCCACTATGAAAATGAATGTACTTCACTGTATTGTGGAAAATCGCAATTAAAAAAAACCCCAGCAGCGAGATCATTACCAACTAGTATAGATTTCTAGAAAAATTTATGGCATGTTAAATAAATGAATTCACCAAAGAAATGAGTGTCAATAGATGTTAATATTCTTGTAAGTATTAATACATTTTGGAATTCTGGCCAAGGAAACGTATTTAAAATATATTTATTTTTTCACAAAATCTAACTCACCTCATTTCATCCCCCTTGTATAAATTTCAGCACATGAGAATGCAATCAGTGCATGCTTTCTTCTCATCACCAAGTGTTGAATATCTTAACAAGAATAAAATTAAATCATTGTGTTATGTAATATTTATGTACTTATTCCAGTTTTATTAAATGTTAAGTCACTCAGTATATAATAATAAAAAGCTATACTAAAAGTCATGAAAAATTTAATATTTGTGAAGGTACCTAATATGTAGATGAAATGCATTTCTTGGATACATCCACGCATGCTGTACTTCCTGCATATTATTTTTTCTTTGTCATTATTCAAACCTTATTGCATACACCACGAAAATGTCACCAATCTGATAAATATGGATCAATGAACAGTCAAAAGTATGACCTTTGAATAAGGCAAGTGAAGGAAGTGAGGAACACCCATATTTCCTGTGTGATTATTTAATGCCAGGTACTCTTCTGGGGAAATCATATATATATATATACTTAAATTCTAATAAATCATAAACTACTGTCATTATCTTTACTCATAAAAAAAAACAGTACTGAGAATTTTTTAATGCCAAAAAGCATATTTACTACTAGATATAGGGAATTCAAATCCAGAGTCACCTTCTATCTCTTTCTCTCGATGATTATCTTGTATTGGGCAGACTTTTCTGTCAGAAAACTAAAAGAAGCCTAAAATTAAAACAAGCAAAGAACAGTTTAGAGGAAATATGGACCAGACAAAAAAGCTACATTTGAGTGGCTAAGATTCAAAAGAGAAAGGAAGCATAATGACAAAAGTTTTAACAGTTGCTATTGATTGTTTTTTCATTTTAATGGTATGTAACTTCCCAGGACAAGACATGTAGGCTGGACAGCAAATAATACCATAGAATTTTGTTTGGCCGATTCACTGGGATGGGATAGGAAAAATAATAGAAGTCATGGTTACCACAGCGGTTACCAAGTACCAGCTACTTGAGTCAAGTTCAGTAAGAAGAGAGTCACAGAGGTATCAAGTGCCAATTAATGTACCTGTCTCCTTGGGTCTTTGCCAAGTTTTAATCCTTGCATGAAGAGATGAAAGTTTAGAAATTTGGAGGGAGACTGTTGGTGAAGCCTATAAGGCTCAACAGAGCTTTTAACAAGTTCATAGTTTTAGAGTATAAAAAAAAGTACTTTTTCTTTTTACCAAAAGGCAAAAGAAAAAGAAAAAAAAGGAGACTCCGTAGGATCCAGAATCTCTCTAAAAATACTGGGAATCTATTCTGCTTTCAAAGAACCAAGGAGTATAGCAGCCCTACCAAGTCCTGAAATCAACTTAGAAAAGCTTGACCCACACTGGGTCGATACGCCACCTGCCTAGAAGATGAATATTGTTACAGTTTACATTAGATACCCCCTCAAGCCTTGTGCACTTATAAGTGAGTGCATCAGTCAGGGTTTAGTAGAGAAAGAGCTGTAACACAAGATATACAAATGTACAAGAAATGACAAGTTTGGCTTACAATGGTCAGCCACAGAGTTGGATGAGGAATGCAGAGGGTGTCTGCATGCTGGAAATTGAAGAGCCCAGCCCCAGGCCTGGAGCTCACTGCAGTTCCCTGCAAGTCCGTATCAGGGAACTGATGGGTGTGCAACGAAATGCTGAAGAATCTACACAGAAGGCTGGAGAGGCTACACCAGAAGGCTGAAGAGTCCCAGGCGGAAGCCAAACAGTCTGCACCAGAAGCCAGGAGATGACTAAGCTGAAGGCAAAGACTGGAGCTCCTCTGAAGAACCAGCAGTCAGTCCTTTCTCAATTCCCTTTTTTATGGGAATAAACTCGCCTTGGGTGGTGGGGGTTCCTCAACACCTACACCCTCTGCATGCCTTCCTCTTGCACAGGCTCAGAATGAATCCCAAGTAAGCACCCTGACGCCCTGCTGAGTTACATGGTTAACCTTCTAAACTTCTCAAATTGACACAATGAACAACATCCCAGAAGGGTAAGGGCCTGTCCTTTTCACCCCAGGATGTAGAACTGCTGAGTCACACAGCCAAACCTCTAGACTTCCCAAATTGACACAAGGTATCAACCATAACATTAGGGCTGTATGATACTCATCACTGGATTAGATCACTGCTGCATTTACAGGTGGGTATGGTGGTGGGAGGTGAAGTCTGTGGGAAGTGGTGGGCACTGTGTGCGTGTCCTGGAAGGATGTGTGTCTCTCCTCCTCCTCTCCCTCCTTTGATGTCTCTTTCTTTCCCCTCCTCATGTTGTGGACTGTTTTCCCTTCGCCATACCCCCCTGCCTTGGAGCCAGCCTACTGCTGACAGAAACCTCTACAGACTGAGCTAAAATAAGCCTTTAACTTGTATCAGATATTTTGTCTCAGTCATCAGAAAGTACTTTAGACAAATATAACGTGAAATCATCAAGAATCTCTACATGGTTCACACACACTGGTTGTATTTTAAAAACCACCAAGCTTTGGTGGGAACAGAAATAGATTATCAAAAACCAGGAAAGACAAAAAAAGAAAGAAAAGGAAGACAGTAGAAATAAATAACAGTGTTTGAGATGTATGAGTTAACAGAAAAAATATTTCCTACAACTTTGACTAAAGTTATGGGAAGTTAAAAAATATAACAAAAATAGATGAAATGTGGAAGAGTTTAAACAGAGATTTCACATTGAAAAATGAAGTGAGGATTTTTAAACCAAAAAGTTACATTTTTGAAATAAAGAATGTAATAGAAGTTTTGACAGAAGAATGATGATGAGAATATCACTTAGTAGAATGGAGAACATCAGCTATTTGTCTTTTAAGACTGTTGTGCTTCATATCACTTCTTTTGTGAAATAGCTTAGGGCATTTTGATCCCTCTGTTGGTCTTAGCATAAACATTGCCTGGGGTTTTCTGGGGTCATCCTATTAGCGGGTCTCCTCTCACTCTACTTACCTGTTCATTACAGTTGCTTCTTCTTCGGATTTATATCTGGCTGTGTCCCCAAACCTCACGCACCCTGAGGTGGGTCTTGGGGGAGGAGATTGGATTACAGAGATATGAGACTTAGCAGTGAATTAGTCCACTCATTAGTTTACAGCTAAATGAGACTCAGGAGGTGAAGCCTGGTTGCAGGAGCTAAGTCAGTCGGGAGGAGCCTGGGAGGGTCTGCCTCCTTCCCTCCTCTCCTCCCTCCATCACTGGCTGCTTCAGGCCCCAGAACCATGAGTTCTTTCCCCTCTGCAGCAACCCTCTGCCCTGGCACTATGCCTTAGAGCTTGCTGGCTCCAGAGAGACACGGCTACAAACTGTGAGCCAAAGTCTAAAACTTTCCCTTTAGAGGTGCAGGTGCCAGGTATTGTCTCAGCAAGGGTAAGGCGACTTAAGAAATCTCTTCTCATATACATATATCTGGCTAAAAATGATAAATTTAAGAACTATTCTTTTTGTATAAAATTAGTTGAATTATGTAACTTCTTTGAGTCCTTTTTACATTGTATAAAATGATGCAAATGTGTGATTTAAATATTATTAAATAATAAATAAGATAAAGTTACTCTTTTTCAAAGAGTAAAACAACAACATATTGAAGAGTTGAATGTTCTGGTAAATTAACTGAAAACCCATAGATTAGTTAATCTGAAAATCGCTGCATCACAGTGAGAACCGGAAAGAAGTTGATATCAGATATATTATGCTCAGATCTCACTGAAAATTTTACATGTGTGATAATATTGGTCTATCAGTTTTCAGAATTACAAATTGGATAAAACATACATATTAAAACTCAGAGGCGGGAAAACAAAAAAGGCTTCTATGTAAACTTGGTGTTATCATTAAATCTGCCAAAAATATAACTTCTTATATCCTTGATCATGCCATAAAATATTCTAGATTTTTCATTACCCAAATATTGCCCTCATTTCTCTTTTGACTTCTGACTCTGTATATTTTGAAAATATCTTACTGTTTTACTTTCTCTTGATCAAGTAGAGAAAGATATAGAAAGGAAGTTCATGCTGGGAGTTTGCCAGAATCATATTGATTTTATAATTAAAGGCTATTTCCTACATGAAGCATTTAATTCTTTGATGCTCAGGTATTGAAAATGATGTTGTCAAGTTAGAAATATTGTAAATCATCATCTTCTTCCTTAAATACAATGTTATTGAAGTTGGCTTGAAGTCAATAAGGAAATCATTTGTGGAAAGAAAAACCTTTTTTATTCACTGTCTTAGATATATGCAAGGTGAATTTTGAATTTGATATGTCAGGAATCAAAAATCCTTTTCTTAAAATAAGGACTCTATTTGAATTAATGCTGCTTTTGTAGTGGTAAAGTAGTTATAGACAATATATAAAAAATGAGAAAATCTATACTCTAATAAAACTGGACTGACAAGACATAGGCAGCAAATCCATGACAAATCCAAATTTATCAGTCACTGTTTTAAGTAATTAAAGAATTGCTATGATCTAACATTGAATGTATAGGCAGGAAAACACATTACCTTCTTAAGAAAAATAATTTATCCAAAACATGTACAGTTTAAAGCATATAACCTAAAATGTTATATTAAAATATAAAGATTACCCAAACTTTATGAAAAATAAAGTTGATTGTTGCCTGTACTAAGGATTTACTGATCATACATGAAATCCATTTCTTTTCCCTTGATAGACCCCCTTGTAGCAAGGTGTGGCCCTATGCCTGCATTTTACCCAACAGAAATGGGCAAAAGTTTTCAAATATGTGTAATTTCTAGTGCTGGGTCATTGAAATCCCCCATGTATAATCCTTTATTATTCTCCATCTGTCAGCCAGATGCACAAGATCAGCAGACTGAGATGCCAATGGATGGGAGAAGCTGGAGTCACTGAGTGACTATGAGAAACCAGATCCTTAGCCTCTTCTTGCCCTAAGCCAAATGTGGTATGCATGACAATTGACTTCCATTTTGCTGATTCGCTGATGTATTGAAGCTGACATTTTACTAACCAGCTTTAACTACCATAAAGCATAAATTAGCATGAGAAACATAAATGTGCGCGCTGAACTGGTGAGTTTGGGGCAGGTAATGAGAACAGAGTGAGGCAGGACTTATGACGCCAGTCCCTGGTCTGCCATGATAAAGCTTATAAAATGGAGGCCTGAGACATGCCCTCAGTGAGACATGTGGTAACTTGACGTGCTATTTTCAGTGAAGTGGCTATAAGGAATAAGAATGTGGTATACTAGTCCTGGCTGCCTCTAACACAGCTCTTGAAATGTTAGCTGCTTTTCATGCCAAGATAGAGGATGGTAGTTTGCAAAACAAAAATACTGATTGTTGGAGGTCAAGTAGCAGGTAAAGCTGAAAAAAGTAATTTAAATACCAAAAGCAAGAAGGATTGCTTAGTTGATCTTGAATCTTAAAGCAAAAGATCAGATGCCCAATGCAGGTTGCTGCCATCACATTCAAAAGAACTGTTAAAATAGCTTTAAGTTGCCTGCCTTAAAAAGAGTAGAAAAGGAGAGAAGAGTAGAGATCAAAGAAAGAGAAAGAGAAACAAGTGGTGAGAATGAAAGAAAGAAATCAGTCTTGAGATTTGTCCAGAGAAACACTGGATGTGACTATTGGCACACATTTCATTAGTTTTTTTAATCTTTAAAGTAAAAAATAATTGAAAAATAATCTATTTCAAGGGAGTTTTATTTCAAAGAATTTACAAACTTGGACTAAAAAACACTTGAGTATTCAAGCCTTAAAACAACCTTTGGACCCAAGGGGAAGAAATAGCAAAGTTCTATTGTCTCCAAATGTGAAGGTGGTGAATAAAAAGAAGCACTCTGTAGACCAAGATGGAGGCTGTCGGAGGACACCTCTCAGCAGGAAACAGGTCAGGTTGGACTTGTCTCTCTTTCCTCCAGTTTCCAAATCGAAATCCAAAACAAACATGTGAAATGAAATGAGGGATGTTTCAAATAGACCCAGTCCAAACAGGAGAAGGCTCTTGGTCAGCACCATGTATACTAAAATATAGTGATGACACAAGTCACTAAATTGCATATATGCATGTGCATGCACAAATACATGTACACATACCTATATGTATGTATCAGTTTTTGTTCTTAAACTCATTACATGCTTGTACTTCCTGCAGTTCATAGTCCGTGATTATAAATGCAGTGATTATAGCGAATGCACCGAGGAGATGTCCAGGTCATGCCACTGCCAAATGCACTCTTGGCCTAGGCTTCTTCTCTGGTGTCTTCTCCATAAAAACTTGGGGTACGTCTTCTGTGTTTTCCATTGCCCTGCTAACTAAGTACAGCAAACACTTAAAAATACACTCATCAGAATGACATAGAAGAGCTATTTCTCTGTTCTGATTACCTTTTATTATTTTCTTTTTTTATATTTTGAGTTTCTCACATAAGAGATATCATAGCATATTGAAGCTGGTAGTTCTGATTAACATTATGGTCTCATGAATAGGAAACAGGGACAGAGATCTTTTGCAGAAGGGAAAGGGACCAACAGAGAGATGGACAGAAGCAAGAGGGAGGGGACGGGAAAGGGCTAAAGATAATTAGAATGCGTTCTGTACCTGTATCACCTCCTCACGATGGAGGCAATCACAATGAAGTATAAATATGCACTGATAAAAATAAAACTTAGAAATTTAAAATATATAAAAAATACCCCTTGTCCAAAAAATCAGACAGATATTGGTATCAGCTTTGGTTTGTCAATCAGGAAACTGCATGTCAAGCTGAAATGATGAAGTAGTTGGTTAAAATGAGGCCAATAATCATTGCCAATGCCAGGAAATTGGATTACTATTCCTGAGATTATAACAGGCTTAAGTGTATAAAAAGCAGCACTAGGCAGATATCCTATACATCTATATAAGAATTTACTTTATTGGAAACTGGAAATATACATTGGCATTCATGCCTGGGTTTGAATAGAGGCTTTACCAGCGACCTGAATTGGGTGCACAACAATCCCTTAATGGCAGCAGCTCTTGTGGAAGAAAAGCTATGATACTGGAAACTATGAAATTATTTGGGGTTGGATACAATAAGATTTCTTGGAGGTATTTCACCAATTAATTTTTATTCCTAAAGATATTAAATCTAGAAAAAAAAGTGTGAGAAAAAGCTGCACCTGTACTTACATACATTACTTATTTATTAAATACCTATTTTTTGCTTGATTGCTACAAATTTATTTTTGTGGCCTGATATTTAAGAAACTTCTACATATGTGGCTGTGCTTTGTGTCAGAGCCTGAAGATGATGAAGCACTGCTGTCGTACAGCTATGGATTAATTCTTGGACAGATTTTTCTGCTTCACTACCTCTTTTGTAGGTGCCAAAAATAATTGCTGATTGTGCCAAGTTGTGTCTTTATCACCTGTCACAGATCTCCATGCACTGTCATATAGCATCTAAGGTAAGTGTGCATTTATCTCCGTTTTTACTTTTCACATCGCACTCTATTCATAATACTCTTCTTTCTTTCATTGGTCTTTGTTATCTGTGCTCTGAGAGGAGCTGGAAGTCCATGTAAGGTTGCCATTTTTTTATTTGCCTTTTCAAATGTGGTGACTTTTTAAAGCCTCATAACATTTTGAAATAAAAAAAGAGTGAAATAAAAGAGGTAATTTTTGATTATTATTTCATTGTCATTTTCCCACCTTTTGTTTTTGGAGCACATCAGCCTATGACTATAGGAAAGAATAAAGATGAGAGGAAGCATGAATTCTGGGCCAGTTCCAAAGCTCTGAGAGTTAACATTAGATGCTCCTGTGACTCGTATTCTGAGAGTATCTGTCCAGGTAGCTCTGTGGATATACACATACGCTCTGTGGATTACATCTGAGCTCTCACTTCACCACCTAGTAAACGTTTGGATGGGTTTATCTGTAAACACATCTAAATAAAGCAATCTCCATGCAAGGATAAAAACCTCTGTATCAGTTGTGCTTTTTTTTCCTAGTGATAGATTTACTGAAGTCTTAATGGCAATTGTATTTGTAAATGGAATAAAATGTATAAATATAACTTATACTAAAATTTTGTAGAAACTCATTGGACCTTTGGCAATTATTTCCTGTACCCTCACTGCTAAACTGCATATAATAACTGTATGATAAAATATCACTGGATACCTAATATTCTGGAATTCAAACATGAGGGTTGTGACTGAAAAATTGCTTTTTGTTAATAGTAAGTATTAATAAATCATTGTTATTTTCATTCTGCAATCCAGAAAGAGATTATATATCAAGAAACATGTGATCAGAATGCCTGAATTGCGGGGATGGGAGGGACAATCATCAGCAGCCTGGGTTCAGCGGAGTTGCGGAGTTGCTGCGGGGAGGCGGATCCGATCTGAAGGGGCATGTCCCTGCGGGGGCGCCCTGGAAGGGTTTATCTCTTCCCAGCTCCCCTCTTCACTCTCCCTCTGCTTTCCTGCTACCATGGGGAGAGCAGCCGCTCCCCGATGGCGCCGCTAATCCCTGCTAACTTGCCTGGGAGCCAGCAGACTGTGGGCTGAAATGTGAGTCAAAATAACGCTGTCCTCCTGTAAGCTGTGGGCGCCATGTACCGTGTCTCAGCAATGAAGAAAGTGACTTGAGGAGCACATCTTCGGCAGTCCTCGTTCAAATGCTCGCTCTCGGAAAACACTTACCCCATCGTCCTTGTTCCAGGCTGTTTTCCGGAAAACAGTTTGGAAGTCTGGAACCCAGGCATGAATGCCAATGTGTATTTCCAGTTTCCAATAAAGTAAGTTCTTATATACATGTATGGGATATCTGCCTAGTGCTGCTTTTTATACACTTAAACCTGTTATAATTTCAGGAATAATAATCCTGTTTCCTGGCATTGGCAATGATTATTGGCCTCATTTTAACCAACTACTTCATTATTTCAACTTGACATGCAGTAACACTTTTGAAGAAAACAGAAAGAATGAATATTACTTTAAGTAAGAATTTAAAGAATCCCAAATATGCGATAAATTTATATTTAAGTGAAAATGTTATAACATTATACTATTTTACTTTCTATGTTAATCATGCATCACTAAAAGTAACTTCATTTTCAGAAACAAGTCAAGGGCTGTATATTTTCTTTCTTTTTCTCCTACTGAGTTGTTGTTCTAGGTCTCAAAATCATATCCGTTTCTCAAGATGAACTTCAATCACTAACTCATACACTGCTGTCTATCCATCCATTTCAGAGTACTAATAAATCTTGGGGGCTGAGCTACATTAGATTTTCCTTAAAAATAAAATCTTATGAAAATACCAAAATGCTTATCAACTAGTAGTTAAGAGATTGAACATTTAAAGATATATGATTGGGTCAAATATATTTCATTTTTGCACAATTGTAGCATATTCCCAAATTACTTTTCATTGTTTTTCACAATAAATCATCATTTCAAATAACATATAAACCTAAATAAAACAAAAACTATAAAACAAGACTGAGTTGTCTAATTTATTGGACTTGTGCTTCAGTATTTGTGTGATGAGTAGAATCTGGGCCAAAAACTCTGGATAAAATCTCACATTTCATCATCTGTAGGGAAGTCGATTGAAGCTGCTCAAGGATAATCAAATGTGCAACTGGAGTTAATAATTTTCATTTAGCTGCAGTATTATTGCTTTATGAATACTGGCTTCTTGCCTTATGCATTATGTATTTTTGTTATGCTTAGCTTGCTTAAAATCACAATTTGAATCATTTGTAACTGAATATTGTAACTAGAAAATGTTCACTCTTCACCCTCATATTGACCCCAGTCTCTTAATTTCTTACATTCAGGTTTCGTTTGTCTTCCTGGTGAACCAGTGCTGAACTTTAAATAAAACTCACAATCTCGCCCCGATTCCTCATCTGTGACCTCTGTCTCCTCACTAAATACTTAAGAAACACGCTTGCGCTTCTTCTCCGCTTGCCAGCTGCGGCGCATTACTGAAGCAAATCATGACTTCAGCTCTCTGGACCTTCCATAAATTTACTCAGTGTAACCAGTGCCACTGTTTGACAATTTTGATGATGCTGAGGGCAAACTTCAAGACTGACTCATCTATTTTGTTCACTGTTTTAATCACAGGGTCTGAGATGGAAAAATCTTCATTTGCATCTTCTCAGTAAATATTTGATAAGTAAATAGCAGCTCTTCAAATTATGGTTATTATTTTTTGTTTCTACTATGTTCCACTTGTAAGATCTTTCAGTAAGTATTTCCACTGCTCCCCTCTTCTGTTTAAATTGTAAATATTTTGTAAACAAGAGACTGTATTACTCCTATACATAACTATATCTATACATCAGAATGGATTACTCTTATAGAATGATACAATGGATTACTCCTATAGATAAATTCTATTGTCCAGCTAATTTTCTGAACTTGCTGTGCCTTCTACTTGTGCATATACTCTTTTATTTTCTATGCTCTATTTCTAGTCTCTTAAGAAAAGCAAAATATGAGGCTGTTCTCTAACCTGTTCCACGTTGTCTTCATTTTCATGTGTTTTTCCTCACTCTTAGTTCTTGTCTGAGTAAATGATCATGTTTTGTAAAGGGAAGGAGATCAAGAGCTACAATGGATGGAAAAGGGAGGTGTGGTGGATTGACAACTGGTGGTCAACTTATAACCCCCAGCTAAACTAAGTAAGCGTGGTGCTGGGTGTGGGAGGCACACCTGGAGATTGTTGCCAGCAGCATAAGAGGCAGAACTGGAGGAGGAGAAGAGGCTGTTAGGAGCTGGTAGAAGTTGTAAAGAGCTGTTGGTTCTGTTGGAGGAGCTTGTCATGCTGGCTTTCCTGATGAACTTGGCTGTTTTCATCCTCTAAGGAGCTTGGGACCTTGTTGGTACTGAGAATACCTTTGGTTCACTTTGGGGGAGCTCTGGTCCTCACTTTGAGCATCGCTTCCTGGCTCCAGAGGGAAAGATGGTACACTGTCGGTCTCTTGGAGAAGTCTGCTACATTGGCTTTCCTGATCGGAACTCGGCTGTCCTGATCATCAGAGGAGCTCAGGATCTCACTGTTGCTGAAGATATCTGTGGTACCTTTCAGGGGAGCTCTGGTTCTTCTGAGCATAACTTCCTGGCTCCAGTGCAGATCCCTCAGCCTGCAGGCACAGATCCTTCTCCCACTGGCACAGACTTTCTAGCTTCCACCACTGATCTTTGGGGCTTCCCAGCACAGATCTGTGAACCAGACATGCATGAGACATCATGGGTTCTGGACCTCCAGTTGGATTGTGGGAGGCACTGTTACGGGCTCAGGTCTTCAGCTGGACTCATGCAGGACATTTTTGTAGGATCCAGGCCCTGAGCTAGATTCCTTGGTCTTAGTGTGTGGACAGACTTTCTGCACTCTTTTGTGTGTCACTCTTTGGGTGACTATTAGAAATAATCTTGTAAAATGTGCCCTGTATTATATTGCTTCCCCTTGCAAAAAATCCTGCAAGTCAACACAGGAGGGGAAGCAAAAGGAATTAGGATGTGTCCTGGACAGGTACCAGTTTGTCATGATGAGTGCAATCATTGTGTTCTCCAAGCATGTACCAATAAACTTCAAAAAGATCCAAATGAGAAAAACAATTACACTCACACAAAAGGAAAATAAATTCCAATTGACTAAGGAAGGACTTACAATTTTAAAGCAATATCCACATTATTATGAAAATTATCACACAAAACTTTATATTTTGTAGTTGAAGACAGAGCGACATGGAGAATATTATCAAAGTGACTAGAGAAATTATGAGTATGTGATGTGTTAATCATTTGAAATAAATCAGTAAAAGAAAAAAGCATTTGAAAGTCATTGAGAAGTCATCTGGTGCATCTTTCTCATTTGATCATTTGTGGGACAGAAGCAAAACAAGGTGAAGGAATACTCAGGTGCAAAGCCTGGATAACACTGTTCCCAACACCTGCTCTGGGTCTTTTTTCTGTGCTACTAAGATTGTCCCTCTTCACTCTCCCCAGTTCTCCTCTTTTGTGAAGGAGCTTCTCATGAAGTTACATGGGATCCAAAGAGGCAATAATTAACAATAGCCTGAAATAATATAGAAGCATTCATCTAGTTGAGAAGATAGAATGCAATTTATGTGAAAGTAAGGAAGTCAAAAAGTAAGCTAATGTAACTAGAAAGTATTCACGCTTCACCCTCATCTTGAACCCAATGTACAAAAACTATAAAACACAACCCATCAGCCAAGGAATGGATAAAATGATGTCATCTTTTTATGCAATGGAGTACTACTCAACCATAAAGAAGGATGAACTTCAGACATTTATAAGTAAATGGATACAATATGACTCCATACTCATATGTGAAATAAATCAGACTCATATGTGTAAGCATTGTATTGTCTCCCTGGTGTGAGAAACTGAAAGACTAAATAAGGACTAAAATGTACAATAGATATTGTGAAATGGGAAGAAATGGTTCAAAAGGAAAGACGAAAGAGGGTAGGGAAAAGGGGAAAAGAAGGAAAGGAAAAGGAAAAATATACATGATCATTATTCTACTAGTTTCTCTTAGTTCATAAAAAAGCAAGATTTTTATTAATATCATTTGGAGAATCTTTTATACACATATCTTGTACTCTGACTAACTACTTTGAAGATAACAATATGCAATGTTTTAACTATCATTATTCTATTATTTTCTTATGATATTTTGTTTTATTTTTTCCATAAAATAAAAAAACATGATGAGATAGTAAGAAGGGAAAAAATAAAATTTTAAAGTATTTTTAATAACATGTTAAAGGAGTGACATTTTTGTTGAAGACAATAGAAAGCCACTAAAATATTTATAGCAGGGTAGTGACAAGCTCACTTCATTTGTTTAGATACAAGCCTTTGAGAGCTATGGAAAGGACTGCTAGAACATGCTAAGTAGCTGTTTACAAGTACAGTGATATTCCTTTAACAGGTGATAGCAATTATAATTTTCCTTAAATAAGCTTTAAAACTTAAGGAATTATTTTCTTTGTTAAACACATTTGATCATTTTAAAGTAGTTTTTCTCTTAAATTATAAAGCTGTTTAATCATCTACAGATAATGATGCTATAATGATTATAATAAGAGTGTGTGAAAAATTCAGTTTTCCCTCTTTGATTACATTGAAAGTAATCTGATTTCATACAGATATAATAACAGGTAGATTTATTTTTGAGCAATTCAAGTATACACAACTATCTTCTTCCTACAAGTTATGCTGTAAAATTTTGATAGTTTTTGTCTATTCTTAGGAGATGATTTTGTTTCTCAGAAATTTTTATAGGACTTTATCTGTAGGAAATTCTTTAATACCATATTTTAAATTATTCTCATACTCACCTTCCAATATTTAGTCTCTTCTAACAAGTAAAGAATAAATATTTAATTTTTAAAATGGCTCATACAACATGAATTCTGATCTGAAATAAAGATTCAGAAAATACTCTCATTTCTGATGCCAGTTTAGTGTTATAAGAGCGCAGACCGTGGGCAAACTCAATCTTATACTTGCCTCTGAGTCCTTGAATTCATAGTTATGACAACTTACATCAAATGTGGCAGCACATAAGAATCATTTGTAGAAATTTCTAAGTATATTTGAATAGAGTTCTGTGTATAGGGGCCAGTGGAACGGGCACTCCATGAGTGGAGAAAGGAAATCTGTATAATTAACAATGTAAGAGAGTACATCCTATACTGAGTGTAAACATCTCCTCTCTCTCCCCATAGAGACTCAGAGCTGGGCCTGGAGGTAATGGTTCCCACCCTGGGCTGGGAGTACAAGGGCACTTCAGGCTGGTGACTCTTGCTTATTCTCAAAAAAGGTAGTTGGGCTGGAGCTTGCACTCCTGGGGATTGCTCAACTTCTGTAGATTGGGATGACAAGACATGGAAAAGAAAAACTGTTTCCTCTTATGTTTCTCTTACTACAAGAACAGGTGAGGACTGGAGAGAGAGCCCTAGTATAGCCATAACGGTCTGCGCCCAGCGGGTGAGTACTCCTAGGGCAGAGGGAGCAGAACAATAAATAGAAAATTAAAAAAGACTGTGATAGGTTGAGAGAACCTGTAAGAAAGGAAAAATCCTTATATTTTCATCCTTTGTTCCATTTTTCTTGGGATAAAATTTGTATAGAATTTACCATCTTGGTGGGTTTTTAATAGTTTTGTTTTTTTTTTTTTTTTTTCTCCGGTACCGGGAACCGAACTCATGACCTTCCACTTGCCAGGCAGACGCTTTTGCCACTGAGCTAAATCCCCAGCCCAGTGGGTTTTTAATATATAGTTGAGTGGTATTCAATACACTTCCAATATTGGGTTAACTATCACGCTGTGCACATCCAGAATTCTTTCCTTCTGATGAAGCTGAAAGTCTCCACCCATTAAACAACAGCTGCCTGCTGCACCTTGCCTTCCCCTAGCTACCACTTTGCTTTTGGTCTCTATGACTTTGACTGCTCTTAACCACCTCATATAAATGGAATAATACAGTGTATACCTTTTTATGACTTTGGGCTGCAGCATAGACCAGAACTGCCTTCTTTTGAAGGGTGAATATCCCACTGAATGTGCATACTGGACCACATTTTCTTTATCTGTTACTCAGTGGTCAGAAACTTGAGTTGTGTCCATATTTTAGCCACTGTAAATGACATTGTTATAACTATGGATATGTGATTATCTCTTCAAGATGAGACCTGCTTTTAATTCTAGATGTGTACCCAGAAATATGTACACTGCATCGTACAGGATTCCATTACATTTTTTTAAAGAAATCCAAACTGTTCTCCATAGTAGTTGTTCCATTTTACATTGTCAACAGCACGTGGAGGTTTCCATTTTTCTACATCCCCACAAACACTACCTTATTCTTAAATTTTTCTTACAGTAGCTGTCCTCATGGGTGTGGTGTGGTGGCATCTCATTCTATTTTTGATTCTCTCTCATTCTCTCTCATTCCCCCAATAAAGAGTAATGCTGGGCATCTTTTTGTGTGCTCAATGGCTTCATATCTTCTTTGAAGAAAGGTCAAATCCTTTGTCCATTTTTTAGTTCAATTGTCTGATCTTGGGTTTTAAGAATTTTCTATTTATTCTAAATATTAACAATTTATCAGATAGATGATTTACAAATATTTTCTATGAGTTGCCTTTGCCTTTGGTGTCATATGCATGAAAGCATTGCCAAATCCAATGTCATGATGCTTTTCTCCCTATATTTTCTTCTAAGAGACTTATGGAGTGGTAGGTGTTCCATTTTGGGTTTGATCAATCTTAGTTCATTTTGGCATATTTGTCATGTGTTAGGATAGCGTCCAACTTTATTCTTTGCATATTCAGTTTTCCCAGCTCCATATGTTGAAAAGATCTTTTTCTATTACATGGTCTTTACACTTTTGTCAAATAATCATTTGTTCACTGATGCAAGCATTTATTTCTGATAAGTGGTACAGTGCAGTGGATCTCTACCTGTTTGTCTGCAACTCTATGTTTAGAACCAGCGTTCTAAAAACAGACCCCTCATATTTGAAAGAGAAAGTTCTTTCTTATCTATTGTGTGAGTCAAATTTCTATTACAATAAGGAAATATCTGATATAATCAACTTATAAAGAAGAAGCTTTATTTTGACTTACCGGTTTAGATTTTCAGTCTATCATCAACTGACACCCATGGTTTTGGACCTGTAACAAGGCAGCTTATCATTCTGGTAATATATGGGGGACAAAGCTTTTCCTTTCAAGGAGGAGAAGTTGAAAATGATAAGGACAGGTGTGGATTCCATATTCTTCTTGGTGGTCATGCTCTCAAGACTAAAATATCTCTTCTCCCTGTCAAAGTTGTCACTGCTTTCCAGTAGCATCAAGCTAGGGACCAGAACTTTATACATAGGCCTTTAAGAGATGTTAGTCCTCCAAACTATGGTGCTTAGCATGACTCCTACAAGCTGAGTGCAGGGTGCTCCAGGACCATGTACACACTTACCTCCACACAAACAGAGATGGGACGTGAGTAGCTACAACTGTGAGGACAGCTGGGATCATTCAGAATAATTTACAATCTTTCATTCACATTTCTCCTGAAAGTTGCAAGAGCTCAGTAGATTCTAAGGTCCCAACATAGTTACTGTAGATAGATTCTGACCGCACAACTATTGTCTAAATGGGGACACAGATTCTTGGGATTTCCTGATTTACACCTTCCCAGAACCCTATGTCTTTCATATTTTTAATGACACTCCTCCCCCACATCCCCGGATTTGAAAAATGACCCTTACATATTTATTTAACTAAATATTATTATTTAACAGTGAAATGCAGTACACTTAGTGAACCCTTCGTGGTACTGGTCATGAAGGGTTTCCCCGCTGGGCCTTTTGTAATCACAGCTTCCTGAAATAGAGCTCTATGTTTCAGTGGGTACTTTTCACACAGCTGCAGTAATATTAGCAGTGAGAAAATCAACTTTACTGCTCAGTTCTCTCAACTCAGCAGCGCACTGGGACATGGGTGAGTCATATTGTTTATCTCTAGGGACAATCCATACAAATGAGATGTAGATTTTCAAAAGAGCTTAGTTGAAAGAGTCTATATATAGCAGTAGGTTCAGCAAAGTTATAGAACTTTTAAAGTTATCTCAGTGTGTATTTTATGAAGGTTAAGCCTTGACACACAGAGACACAGACAGATAGACACACACACACACACACAAAATGTCTACTTTTTCTTAAGTGAAGAATTCTGAATAGGCTAATGTTCTTTGTTGCTTTCCAAATAAAATGCAGTCCCAGTTTACATTCATTTCTAAATCTCTACATTTAATATTCTACATGTTGACATTTAGACATCAAGATCAACCTAAAAATTCCATGTACAATATTTTCATTTTTAAATGTATTAAATCTATGATGAATCTTATGATTCGTTTATTTCCCTTGGCTTACAGTAAGATTTTCAAATGGGAAAATACACACTTTTTAGTGCTCAATTAAGCAATTTTTGACGTTAAATACATGTCATAAAGTTAATAATACAATGCATACATTTTAAAATTATGCCATATTTCTTTGTATGCAACTCCTCCAAATCTAGGCCCTGGCAAGCCCTGACCTATTCCTTTTCTCTATCATGTCTCTATTTCAGAACATCATAATATTGGAATCGGACAGTAGCTAAACCTTTTTGCTCTTAGCATGAGGCATTTGAGATTCATTATGCTGCTCTATGGGACATTAGAGAATGAAGTAACGACTTTTATACCTGAAAATGAGCATGCGTATTATCCTGCAAGGCCTTTACTGAGTGGTTTGAGTTAATATCATCAGTAATTGAATTATGTCTTGAGTTGTATTATTTTTTGTGTACCCTTAATATACCATAGATGTTGCATTTTTCCATCTTACTTTATTTTTATGGCGACATTTTACCAGAAGATTTTTGTGAATGTCTGCTCCCCATTCTGTACTTCACTTATTTTTGCACTGTGCTATCTCATTTCTGTCTCTTCCCTAAACTTATCTTTTTTACCTGTTTTCCAGTGCTTATCAGCCCCTGGAAGGGTCTGAAGAGGAAAAATATTTACTTATTAATTTAACTATGCCCAGACCTAGGCAAGCATTGTGTCTGGGATTCTAAAGCAAGTTACCCCTGGTGTTCTCTCTTGTTTGTTTGGTTGGATGGTTTTGCTTTTTCGCTTTTCCTGTCTGGAACCTTAACCATCTGTGCTCAGGATGTATCAGTATGTAACCCTTCAGTCCCCATCTCTCGATAGAGAGGATTTTTGATGATGTGGCTGCTCTCTCCTCACAGATACATAGGCTTTTATCAATGGTGTTTGCTTGGCAGTGTTTCTGTGCGTTTCCCCAGTCATGCTAAGGCTTTATCCCACAGGGCAGATGGATTTCGATAGGGCTTTACGTGTTGAGACAGCTTCCCGTCCTTCCCCCCAGGCCTGCACCAGCAGGGATGCTATGCCAGGACTCTTGTTTTATCCAAGTATTTCTTAGAAGCACTTGGTGAGCTTCCTGGTGATCGTTTGAGTGGTGCACAATTTACCTTCTCATACGAGCCCACACCCAGGATTTATCAACTTATTGAAATTTTTGCTGAATTCACCTTTTCAGCACTTAGGGTACTGCGCAATCCACTCCCGGCATGCACTGGGATGGAATTCTTTTCTCCTAGGAGGAACCTATGTTATCAGGGACTTTGAGCTATTTGTTTGCTACCCTCAACTCTGTCGATGAAAAAATCAGAACAGTATCCTTTTCTGCTTTTTACATAAGTCAGTTTTACAATTAAACACATAGAAGTATTTTCTCTTTATATACTTACACCATTTTAATAATTTTGTGACCAATGCAAATAATGTTTTAGAATTTATTTCTGGTTTTATGCTGCTGAGCATATTTTAGTAGCAATTTATCATTAGAGTAAGTCACATACATTTTATATTAATACAAAATAAATCTTGTTTAAAAAGTTCTATAATTTTAAAGAATTTCTTTAGAATGGAGGAGGGAAAGGATGTTAGAGAAAATAACCTGTGGAAAGTATCATACTTAATGAGAAGATGGCGTGTGATGGGCTGTTAGTGTTAGTAACCTATGACCAGGGTAGCGACACTGACATCCACAACAGTTTGACATTTTACGTGGATAATTAAGTGCGGCACTGAGTAAATTAGACAAAGGAAGAATTTCCTTCTGTTACACTGAAGTGAACTTTTAGTTCATGATCCCTTAGTCTCACAGCAAGCCTGTTGCTGACCAGCTAGAGCTTTTGGTGCCGTCCTCAGGTGACCAAGGCAGGCCTGAGTGACCCTGCTCACTGAATTTGGCTTTATGTTTGTCCTTTGCACAGAGCGAATGCTACCTTATCTAAACCACTGAACACTCGGTCAGTAATTTTTTTAAAAAATTATTTCCCAATATTTTCTCGATTTCTCTTTCAATGACTAGACTGAAAATTAAATATTTCACTGTAATAGCAAAATGAGTCTTATCTATTTTCTCAATATCTGGACGAACTGTCTTCTGTTATATCTAAAATGTACTGAAGTAAGTACATGTATGTATGCATGTATATGTATGTATATGTGTATGTGTGTATACGTGTGTATGTGTGTGTGTGTGTAGAAGATGTGGAAGACATGTTTAGACAAGCTCAGTGCAATTTTTGATCTTTTGTTTCCTATGTAAACAATGCTATTTACACTAAGAATATTCTCAATTCTTCTAATTTATAGCAAATAAAAATGATCACACATCAAATTTCAGCAACAATTTAGTGACAGAAATCTTTGTTGGGGGATATGGAGTGTACGGTAGAGTTTGCTGGGAATCTCAGAATCTTGAGCTAAATGTGGGTTTCAAGTGACTACTTCATGTTTCCTACTCTATTAAACTGGTTGTAATTTGGAAATGGTGTCCAAATATCACTTCTGTACCTTTGTCTTTTCTGAGTCTTCCCAGAGAAACAGTTCATTTCTACCCTCTGTGGGCTGCATCTTGCAGAGGAGCACAGACACAAACTCAATCACAAGGTTGCACTCTGGTTATTAATTGTGAAACTGAGTCACAGAATTTTCTCCAATTTCCATTTAAATAGCAAAATCTCTATAAATTTGGTAAATAGAACCATTTGTACACTTATGATTGTTTCAGCATCCAATAGTGCAATAGATTGTTTGAAATTTCCACATTAATATAGTAACTTTTGAACGTAGTGGTCCAGCATCTGAAGATTGTTGTGTTAGAGCTGTAATGACTATCTTGTGCTGAGGCTCAAGGAAATTGTCTTTTTTGATTGTAGCTTTAGTATGAGAATAAAGCGAGATCACTCCTTAAGAATAAATCATTGAAGTAGATATTAATTACAACAATGAATTCTAGGAATAACATTTCAAAAGATAACATCAAAGATATTGTATAATCAAGTGTGTTCAATTTTTTTCACATCAGCTATTTGACTGATGTTTGCTGGTCATTGATCAAGAGGCAACAATATTCATTGTGCATTTTCATCTTCACAAAATTTTTGTTGAGTAAATACTGTTTATGTTTTATGGCTCAGTCAGATTGGACTGGGAGAGAGCACTTTATGTACATAAGTATACATAGCAGGGAATTGATGCTGTTTCACATGTATTCAGTTACTTTCAGTTCGAGGTACATTTTATTTGAGGCTCTTTGGAGAAAGCCAGCACATTCAACAGAAAACAGGTCAAGTCAGGCATGGGAGGTGTTTCTGTGGGATTACTCTTACATAACCACATCTTTACTGTGCTATCTGTTCCATCCACTTACCTATGGACCGTACAGACACAATTTTAACAATTGTTGAATACAATGAAAACTTTGAAAAACCTGCTCAGACCAAGATCTGTAACGAGAGCTAGAAATAAGAAATTATGTTTATTTGTATAAAATGAATTTTATATCTATAATATATATTTTCCTCTGTCTTTGAATCTTCACTAAGCCTTGGATATAAGCCTTATTCATCATAAACTAAGAAACAATTTCTTTGCAGTCACTTTCCTCTTCTGCTTTCTGCAAGTATTTCCTGTTTATTTTCAAGACCTATAAAATGCATCCTTTTTCTTTGTTGTTACTCTTTGCTTATTAATCCTGGCTTTATTTCTCTGCACCTTTAAGTAGAATATGCTAGGTCAGTCATCCCTCCAGGACAATTGTTCTTCGACCCTTTTAACCTCTGTATCTCATTTGAATTTTTTCTTATTCATTTTTCATATCATCTAAATATTTGCTAATGTGTCAAGATTAACTATAAAATCTGGTGAGAACTAGGGCATTTGTATTTCATACCTAAAGTACAAAATGCATGGGCCAGGGATATAGCTCAGCAGCATAAGCACCTGCCAGGCAAGTGCCAGGTCCTGAGTTCGATTCTTGGTACCAAAATAAAAAAACCTGAAAAAAAGTACAAAATGCATATTTTAGAGCTCTACAACTGTACTCTTCATGTCTGATGGTTTGTTGAGGGGAACAGTTAATGATTAAAAGTTTTTTTAATATTTTGACCAATTTTGCCTACCTGTATCTGGTAATCTGAGTAACTTATGTAACAACAACAATTTGCAGTGTAATATCCATTGTTGAATTCTTACAATGCTACCTAGTGACACTATGTATTGTCTCTAATGTTC
>NW_004955407.1:4848646-4852891 GCF_000276665.1 Chinchilla lanigera
AAAAAAAAAAAATATGTAATATAACAATCACTGTTAATCCCTATCATTTGGTTTGAAACCCTTTATCATTTTTAATGTCCTTGCTTTGTGTTGTTTGTATTTTGCTATTGTTCTTTTTTTTGTACTATTTTCTTTAAAATAAAAAAGAGTGAATATATTTTTAAAAATAAATCAGCAGAAAGACTATTTTTCATCGAAGCTGACCTATGGAAAAGATGCATCGCAAATATGATAACATTACAAAGACAGACAGCATATCTCCCTACGTAGACCCAGGCACTGCATATGTCTGACTGAGTCCATTACTTGTGAGCAAGTGGGTGGCTTGATTATATAATTGCTTCAAATCCCAACAAGAGCATATTTCATGATTTGGTTTGCATCAAGCTTCTGTCATTTCCAGCTTTTTGTGTGCATTCTAGTAATCTGCTTCTTTCCATTTGCCTTTAGTTTTATATTGAATTACAAAAATACTAATGTTCTAATCTTTAATAATGTACTGAGATACACAAGTAATGTATTATGTCAAATTAACAAAAGAGTCTAACATTATTTATTCCTCCCCATAGCTCATTTTAATTAAAAATGTATTCCTAAATACTTCCTTGATTAGGGACTAATGCTCTATTAATTTGAAACACATCTACTGAGAACAGAGTAAATTCAGAGAGAGGAACTGTCATTACATGAAACATAACTTATCACCCTGAAGAATACATTATGCCTCTGTTCACAATGCACGCAGGATTTCCATTACACATTAAAATGCACAGTGCAAGCATCATGGCAGATCTGGGGGGAAGCCACAGCAAAGGAAACTCACGAGGGATGCAGTGCAGGTATGTATGCTAATAGTAGGAAAACATTCACAGTTTGCAATACCAAGAGAAAAACTGAGGGTGATGAATGAATAAATGTTCCATGGAAATGTTTCCTAAAACATAGTCGTGAATTTCTTAGTGACTAAAAGCTTGTCTCAATTTCTCAGTGGCTCTCTTAAGATTTCTTGGTCATCAGTGGAATGTCAAATACTGAAAACCTGAGGAAAAGTAAAAATAAAGCAGGAAAACTCAACTACATGTATTAGAGCATTTACAGTCAGACTAAAGTGGTAAAATGATAACACTTAACAAACTTAAAATATTTACTAATAAGCATTTTCAAAGTAGAAAATATGAATGAGTTACTAAAAATGCAGTGCGAAGTAGAAAATATGAATGATTTACTAAAAATGCAGTGCAAAGTAGAAAATATGAATGATTTACTAAAAATTTAAACTAGGACATGCAATTCAGTGAGAAGTTTATGTTATGGGAGAGGAGGAGAAAAGCTATCACATTAGCCTAATACCCAGATCTGTGACGAGAATGAAAAGACACATCTTGAAGTATTGAATCCTCCAATCTACACATGAGATGCATATTCATTTGTAAATTGAATTCTCCATATGAATTTTGAAGTTTTCATCTTACAGATTTTACCCATATTTTATTAAATGTGTACTGTGGTATTACTTTGTGTTTGTGGGTAGTGAAATTGCCAATTATAACTTTTAAAACTTTATTTTCATTACCTAAAATTGCAAGTTTTTTTTATATCAAGCTCCTGGTAGAAGCTTTGGAAATGTCTATGAAGACAGTCATCTTGTCTGTAAATATAATACTTTTATTTTTCCTTATGCATATGCATTTTCCCCTTAATTATTTAAAATATGGCTTCCATTATGTGACTCCAGAGTAGTGTGAACATTGTTATTTTTTTTGCAATCTGGGGTGGGAGAGTCAATCTATCATAGTGATGTTACCTACAGTTTGCTGTTCTGTTTTATTAGATGCCCTTTATTAGGCTGAAGAAAGCACCCTCTTCCTTGTTTGCCAAGAATTTGTATGATGAATAGCTGTTGCATTTTGCCAACATTTTCTCTCATTAATTTTGCTCAAATGGTAAATTATGACACTTGACTACACTATTTTTTGGTTGTAGAATGTTAAATCACACTTGCATTCCTGAGACTATCGCTGTTTAATGATATTCTTTTATATTGTTGCTTCAAATGTCCTAATATTTTGTTGGCCTTACTCTTATGTTGAACAGAGTATGACTTTGAAGATTTATTCTGTACGGAATACACCTTTTTATTGCCCTTAAATAATTTTTCTGTCAGAGAATACTAGCTACAAAAATAACATGGGAAGTGCTTCAACACGTACTATCTGGAAGGCTTGCCATAATTTGTTTCTTAAGTGTTTGCAAGAATTTACTACAGAAATCATCTAGACCTATTTTGCTTATTTGTTTGCAATGAATATTTTGATAACAAATCCAATAGGATTTTTGGAGAGTATTCTTATTTCTCTATTTTGGATAAACTTTGACTTGTTTTTATATAAATTTTTTTCAATTATATAGAAGAGGTCCATATTATTGACATGGAATTATTTTAATGATATTTTATCATTCTTTCACTATTTTAAGGGTTGATATGAAGAGTTCACTCTCTGTATTGTTCTTGTGTATTTTATGCCCTTCTTCTTGTTAAATCTGGCTGAGCTTTATCTACTTGTCTCATATTTTCAAATATCTACTTTGATTTCTTTGTGTGTGTTCACCGTCACTGACTTCTGTCCTTAACTGTATTATCTTATTTATTCGTTACCTGAATTTAACTTAATTTCCTATTACTATTACTCAAGAGAGATTAGATCATTGCTTTGAGCCTTCTAATGTAAGCACTAAATATTATAAATTTCCTCTATGGTTTCACTTCATGTCACAAATTTAATGTTTCATTTTCATTTTCATTTAATTAAAAATGTTTTACAATTTTTATTATTACTTCTGTTTTGACCCATGTGTTATTGATAAGTATGATATGGAATTTCAAAATATTTCTGCATTTTGAGGAAATGTTTCTGTTCTTTAACAATAACTAAATTTAGATTTGTTCATAACACATACTCTGCATGACTCCAATCTTAAAACATGTTGAGTTTGGGTTTCTTTTAGTGAATGTTGCATCTCTACTGTTGTATGTAGCTTGGGCTACCACAGTGAAATACCATAGACTGGGTAGCTAGAATATTTATCTCTACAGTGCTGAAGCCTGGGAAATCCAAGGTCAAGGAGCTTACAGATCTGTTTTCTCATGAAGGCCCTCGTTCTGGTTGACCGATGCTGACTTCTTGATGTGTCCCCAGGAAAGAATGGATCTGAGGTGCCCTCTTCTTTTCAGGACACAAATCGCATCACAGCCAGTTCAACTTCACAACCCCATTAAAATTCCCATGCCTCCCAAGAATCCCTTTCTCCAAATATTAGCACATTAGGGTTACGACTCTATTGTGTGAAGTTAAGGAACACAAACCTGCAGTCTATAGTCTGCTCTTTGTTTTTTTTCAAAAATGTATTCTGTTAATAATCATAGTAATGTATGTTATAAATTGCAGTTAGATAAATTTTTAAAGAACTTCCTTTTGATTTCTATCTTCTTTATTACTGAGAGAGAAGTGTTTTCATCTTCAACTAAAATTATAGATTTTTGTTTTCTTTAGGACTATCAGGTTTTTCTTAGGAATTTTTGAAACTTTTTAGGGAAACATTTAGAACTGTTTCTCTTTTAAAATTTGATTTTTCATTACTATCCAGTATGTAATCTCAGTCTTGATAATATCCCTTGTTCCAAAATTTATTTTATCTTATATTAACATTATCAATGTAATACTCTATGAACTAATATTTTCAATGTATCTGTCCTAAATTTTATTTTTGTCTATGTCTTTATATTTAAAGTTATTTTTTCTGTGGAAAGCATAGAGTTGGAGCTTGTTATTTCACACAATTAGGGAATATTTATATTTGATTATTATGTTTATACCTTTTCTTTTTGATGTAATGCTTGACATGACTAGATTTAAATCCACAACCTGATACTTGTTGTTTCCTTGGTATATTTTTATCTTCTTAGTTTTGTCTATATGCTTGCCTTTGGAGTAATTTAACTTATTGTGTGACTTTATGCTATCTATAATAATGGCTAGGACTATATTAATAGCTATTAGTTTTATTGTCAATTACCCAATGGTTACCCAATATTTAAATTTTATTAGACTATAACTTCAAATAATATTGTGTCATATTAAGAATATACTAAGAAAGGGGCTGGGGATTTAGCTCAGCGGCAAAAGCGCCTGCCTGGCAAGCGCAAGGTCGTGAGTTCGGTTCCTGGTACCGGAGAAAAACCAAAAA
>NW_004955407.1:4852991-4856898 GCF_000276665.1 Chinchilla lanigera
TGAAATGGAAAGCTCAGGTCAGGTTAAGCAAAAAAAAAAAAAAAAAAAAAAAAAAGAATATACTAAGAAATAAGCTTACAAGAGTATTCTTTTTTCTTTGCAATTTTACACTATTGTCATATATGTTTATTTTTATGTATTGATAAACCCATATTAATACTATTTTTGTTCTAGGTACTCAGTTATTTTTACCATTATTTAGAACTCCCTGTAATTATCATCCCCAAAGTTCCTATACTACAACAACCATTGCTATTTTTCCCTAAGCTCTTTCCTGGAAACCCTACCTATATTCTTCTTACATCCACACTCGGCATGCAGCGTCTATTTCTTTGATCCTCTGCCAGTTCTTTTCTTAGTGAGATTTATCTTGCCTTAGATTTCAAGCTGCTTGTTTAATCTATATTCTCTTTCTAGGCAATATGAAAGTTATAGCTTGGTAGTTTTTCCAGTTTTCTAGTTAGAGTGATAGTAATTTTTTTCTACCTCCTACATAGAAACAGACCACCTACAGTGGAATTTAAGGAATGGAGAGTTTCCAAATATTAATTTTTGACTTATAACTTACTGCATTATGTATAAACTGTAGAGGAAATGAGTTAATTTGTTACTCTATGTTATAATTATATTTTATGGAATATTCCATTTAAAATGGAATATTTTATGGTGTTGCCATTTAATTGAAGTACTGTATACTTCAATCATTCATTTTCAGTTGGAGATTACCATAGTAAATTGTCAGTGTGGAGTACACATAGACTTTAAGTCTATTCCAGATGTTTACTCATCAAATATTTATTCACACACCACTGAATGTTCTAGTGTTGAAGTGATAAATACAGTTCGAACACTTTTGGATGCACCTGGTATTTCTGCTTGGAGATTACATAAAGACTAAAGGAATACAAAATAAAGGTTTTTAAAAGTTGCTTTTATAAAATACATAATAGTAGTATTAGAGCCAAGAAAAAAATCATAATGGCTTTATTTTAGAGCGATACCTGAAAATAAAAGATGTTTGGCCAATTCACTAGTGACTATGTGCATGGGATCCAGTCTGACCTAAGGATACTAGTACTATCGATGAACTTTTGAAACAGATCAGGCAGAATTGTCTTGTAGGACATAGTTCACAATGAAGAAAAATTGATAGAAACCAGGAAAAAAATAAGCATATCCAGTACACAGAAGGAAAGAGAATTTCAAGAAGAAACAGAACAGTGCTAGGGTGTTTCAGTACTAAATCATATACTTTTTAAAGGTACAAAAACTAAAGAAATTAAAGTTTTACAACATCCAATACACCGAGCTAGACACTTTTTAAAACTCCAGAAATATCCAGAAAAACTATTTCACATAATAGTAATGAGTGTTATAAAAGAGTTCAAGCCCAAACTTCTTAAAAACAATTATAAGAAAAGAGAATAATCTACATTCTTGCACCTACAAAAATAAAAAGAATATGAGGAAGACATAAACATAGAAACTCTTCTGAATGTATTAAATCTATGACTTCATAATGATGCCATTGATAAAATTCTAACTATTCACTTTTAAAATGAAAAAAGAATTATTATTTTGAGGATTCATAAATAAAGGGAGAACATTCATACTGTCTTTGGTAGACATATTGTACAACTACTGGGTGACCAAATATTGGAAAGAGAAAAAATTTCAAAATATTCAATGTAATCATTGAAAAAGAAATAACAAACTTAAAAGTAGCATCACTTTCCATGTCATGATGAGTGCATGAATCTAAGCACTAGGTAGAGATCTACGCAAACACTAGAGCCAGTGAGAAACCAGATATGGTATTTCTCCTGACAAAAGAACATAATTTTGTCTAGAGTTTTGCCAATGGGATTAGATGTAAGGGACTCTACTTCTAGATCGATCTTCTCCTTTGCAGGAGATACAGTGGAAAGACAAACATGTGACCATTTAAATCTAGATACTGGAAAACTTTACAGGCCTAATAGCCTGTGTTCATCATCAAGCTAATGGTAAGGAAAATAAAAGGGTCGATCAGGGTTTAAAGGTTAAAAGAGACTCAACAAAAAACACTAAAGTGGACTGCACTGAAGGATGATATCTATGAATAGATTTTCATATCATGAAACTGTGAAAAGTACAAAATTGTTACCATAAATTTCAGAAGATGAGTAATTTGGAGTCCTGAGTAGGAAAGTTACATGTAAGATTTTTTAGGATCTGCACTATGAAAATGACGCCTGTACATATACACTATCATTACATGTTCTGCTGCTTCCAAGATTTAGCTCTTACAAATTGTGCTATGAGTATTTATATATTATTTGAATATTATGTCTTTAAATCTTTCAAAAAGATACTTAGCAGAGGAACAGTTGGGCCAAAAAAAGAACTAAAAAGTGTTTGTACACGAACCAACTCCACACAAGAAAGATAAACATTATGCACTGCAAACATGCACTAAAAAAACCCTCTCTGTTCACTTCTGAATAACAGCAAAGCATTTAAGAATGTCTCGTTTAGAAAGTATAACAACAAATTTCTGCACTGTATGTGTTTTACATCCTTCTAACCAATCAAGAAGAAAGGAGCTCTATTTTATAGGTGAAAAACTTGTCCAAACTCCTACAGTTAGAATATAAGTGAGATTTGAACCTTTGCATAAGCCGGACTCCACAGTGTTACCACTAAACTACCTCAGTGTAAGTGTCCAATAGGGTTGGAGCTATGACTCACTGGTGGATCTCTTGCCACACTGAGCTCACCCTGTAACTCCACAAAAACATTTTCTATAAATGCTACAATAGACACCAGTTATTTGTAATATGCTGGGACTCTTTTTCTTTGACCAAGAAAAAGCATTTATATCTGAACCATAAGGAAAATACAATGAAATTGTGACAAGCTACCCATATTCATTTTTGTTCACGTGAGCACTGACTGTGAATCTTTTGGACTAGTGGTTTCAAACATGACTTCAAGTGATTTGATTTAAGTTGTATCTTTCCTACAGGAGATTTGTCCAAACACAGAGAGTAAATCTTTCACTGAAATCTTTCAGGTTTTAAATCAATCAGTAATGGGAATTTCTAAAAGAAGTAACCACATCGCACACATTTTCAGTTTCCAATATCTTTTTTTGTTTGTTTGTTTGTTTTTCTGGTACCAGGAATCAAACTCAGGAACTTGCACTTGCCAGGCAGGCTCTGCGCCACTGAGCTAAACTCCCAGCACAGTTTCCAATATCTTATTGTGAAGACTGAATGCTCAGGATAAGTTCAACTAGAAGTTGCCTGACTTCACTCCCAGGTTTGTTAACCTTTAAGGGAAAATTATTCTGAGAATATAGAATATCCTTGAAAACAAAGACCAATCCAAGTTTCACTAGGGTGAACATACAGAGCAGTAAGCTGACTTTTGACACAGGGTTAGGATTAGAACATTAAAATGTGGTAAATTTGGATTTATGGAGTTTTAAAATGTCCTAATTTCCAAAGTTCTAGAGCTGGAATCTAAAGTTTCTGGAAAAAATATTTTATGTATGTGTATACATGTACATGTAGATGTATTTGTGTACAAATAATTATATAATGCTTGTATATAGACACATAAAATACAGTGGTTAAAATAGTAATGCTACAGATGTGTAATATTTAATGCATTGAAAAACTGATTAAATCAATATTTCTCAATTTTCAAGTTTTATGATTTTAAACTATCAGAAGAGTGGTTTTATTTTTTCACAGATTCTAAATCTCAAAACAGTGTTTGTGATTTACCTATTTACTTAAATTTTCTTTTTTTTTGGATTTTTTTTTAAAGATAAAAGGAGGGAAACATTAACAGACATACAACATTTTACAACATATCACAAGCACAATACAGACAATACAGAGTTACAAACAAAGTGGTA
>NW_004955407.1:4862400-4994169 GCF_000276665.1 Chinchilla lanigera
ATACAGGAACCAGATGCAGCCCAGGCGAGTATCGGTCACAGACTTTCCCAGCCTTCAACTGGCTAGGGGGTCTGGGCAAAGGCAAAGCTCAGACTCGCATCGTGGGTCAGCGCCTTTTGGAGCACTCGCCCACTAGGCACAGGGCATGCAGGGTTGAGAGTCTGTTCGCCCTGCCCACAGCCAGAGAAGACCCTGGAGCTTCTGAGTGAAAACCACCTCTCGGCCGTGGGAGCAGGGAGGCCAGGACTCCGTCTCTAATCGCAGTGGGGTCCTGATGCCCGTGCTCTGCCCTCAGGGAGTAGCTGGGAAATGTCTGGCTCTCTCTGCGTGTTTCAGCTGGGACCCCTGGCAGTGTGGGCGAGCACAGACTCGAGCCCAGGAGTCCAGCCTCTCCTGGAACACTGGCTCTCTCGGCGCAGGGCACGTGGGGCTGAGGGTTTGTTCGCCCCGCCCACAGCCAGAGAAGTTCCTGGGGCTTGGGTGGCGGAGTCCTGATGCACACGCTGCCCTCAGGGAGTAGCTGGGAAATACCTGGCTCTCTCCACGTGTTTCACCAGGGAACCATGGCGGTGTGGGCTAGCACAGACTTGAGCCCAGGTGTCTAGCCACTCCTGGAACACTGGCTTTCGCTGCGCAGGGCGCGTGTCTTTACTTAAATTTTCATTCAGCCACACAGAGTATAATTGAAGAATGTACATTTTCTAAGCATGCCTTTGAATTTTTGCATATATCATACATATTTACTAAAATTCTCCAGACAAACTTAGCTGAAATCATACTTCCCTACCTACATGCTGAAATCATACTTAAATTAGAGATACTGTGAACCTGGGACAACTTTAGGTTGCATTTTACCCTCTCGTCAGTGTACATATGAGGTCCTGGATACATATAAAATAATCTATATTTCTTACTTATACTTGCTGTAAATGGCCAAAAATTTCCTGTGAGTTTGTTCTGATTTGTTCAAATTTTCATGCATCTTCCTGAGAACGGCACCATGT
Source organism: Chinchilla lanigera (assembly GCF_000276665.1). Lineage (NCBI taxonomy): Eukaryota > Metazoa > Chordata > Mammalia > Rodentia > Chinchillidae > Chinchilla > Chinchilla lanigera. The sequence goes on from NW_004955407.1 coordinate 4,863,405, forward strand.
ACAATCATTGCTTTTTTGTGTCTTTTTGAGACAGTGTCTCGGGATCTAGTTCAGGCTAGCTTCCAACACTCAGCGATCCTCCAGCCTCCAGTTCACCAGTGCTGAGAGCAGAGGGGTGTGTGCCACATGCTCAACAGCAAGTCCTCACATTCATACCAAAAAGGGGAGAACTAATTTTACTGATTGTTGCCATATAGTTCATGTGCTTCATTCCGTACATTTCCTATTTTCGGAGAGTAACTTTCTTTGTAACCTATATGACAAGTAAACCATTCCTCCATAGTAAATACCTTTATTGTGACTAGCTCTATATTTTTGGCTCACTTAATTCTATTATTAGATTAGTTCATTGTGTTGGAGCAGATCTAATTCCTCATTAATTTACTTATCTTTCAAAATAGTAAATCTCTATGATTAAAAATAAAAATAAAACGGTGTTATCTGATTTCTAATTTGGAACAGATAAACAATTCTTTTCATTGCCATGTGAAATAAAACATCACAGATATCTCTGTCTGCATGTTGCGGTTTACTACAAAAAGCATGGGAACTAATGCTAAATATTTATAGTCAATTAAAATTTAGTGCTCGAATATGCCACAATTTGTTCTCCAACCTTGATAGATTAACTAGAGAGATGTCAAAAATGCCTGCCAAGTTTAGGGAGGAAAACAAGATAAGATTTATCCATACCAATAGATCTCTCAACATGTCTGGTTTTTATCACTTGCATTGCTAAACAATTGTACATTCTGAAATGATCTCAGTGAATAAAGGAATGAAAAGATACTCTCTCTTGCTCTTTTGGAAAACTGGTTATATATGGGATTATCTGAGCTTTAAGATTTTGACAGGTCATGAATAATGACTAGGATAACTACAATGTTAGAAACCTGGATTATATAGCCCAGGTGTATTGCTATAGAAAGATTTAATCTTATTGATTCAAAGGTCTTAGCAGCATATAGACTGTTCACTTTCAATATTTTTCCAACTTCATTTTTAGTGCACCCTAATCAATCAAAGTCAGGTGTGGTGGAGCATGCCTATAATCCCAGCACTCGGGAAGCTGAGGCAGGAGGATTGCTATGAGTTTGAGACCAGTCTGGGCTATAAAGTGACCTCATAGTTGGCCTGAACTGCACAGGGAGACCCTGTCTCAAAAAGACAAAAACAAACAAACAAAAGCAATTAAAGCACATCTCCTATGTAGATAAAATTAAGTAAAAAACAAGTTAAAATTAAGTAAAAACAAGATAAAATTAAGTAAAAAACAAAATAATAACTTTTTACAAGTTATTTCTTTAAGGTAGATAAATGCTTGCTCTTAATTTAGGAGAACAGTTGAAAGACCTAATATAATTCATATATTCTGCAGGTATAAATTCCAAACACATGCAACTGGACTCTACTCCTAGGACACTATATGAAAGCACTAGAGTACATGACTTCATGGAGACAAAACCCTTCTGTCCCTTCACATGCTTTCAACTTTCATATTAGCATCAATTATTCTAAATAACCAACAACAACAAATGTCTTAGTTCAGTATGAACGTGATCTAAAAATATCAACTATTCATCAAAAATCCTGGGTTCCAGCAGGATTTTCTGGTCCTGACCAAGAAGAAAGTAGCAGATTTACTCAGGTATTCATCTTTACATTTTATTCATTCAGTAAATTTCTGTTACATTAATATTACCATATTCATCTTTGCTTTTTTCCATGTTATCAATAAAGATGTATCTTAAAAGGAATATTGATACAGGCTGTATAGACTTGTTAAATATCGGGTTAATAATATCCCTTAGTTATTGTGGGCTGATCAGGTCTGCAATCTCCTAAATGAGTGTACAGCAAATGCTAAATAAAAATAGATAATGGAATGATATCTGGGCTCCAGGAGGATCAGAGCACTCTCACAGAATTTGAGAGTCTCTCAGGGCTAAGACCAACACCTTCCCTGGGTGGCCCTATTTATTTGATTATCAGAAGAAGGGAGGGAAGTACTCAAGAAGGAGAAGCACTTAAGAACTTCTCCAAATAAGATATTAAGTTATTCTACCCAGGAGTGTATGCCTGAGGCTACAGTCTTTGTTTAGTACAGATTGGATCCAGCTGTCCTTGGCTGTGATTCTGTCTTATCCTTTAAGGCTTTCCGGCTTCATCACCACTCCAGGTTTTAGTGGGCATTAGTGACTCACAGAGGTTCACTTACTATGAGTCAGCCATTTACAGACAAGGAGCCCAGGCCTTGGACAGATTCACAAGTGAACATAAAAAGCCAGTTGGTTAATTTAAGTCCTGCTCAAGTCTGTTTCGTAGTGGTCTCCATCAGTTAAACATAACTCACTTGGCTTGGGAATACAGCTCAGCGGCACAAGGGCCTGCCTGGCTAGTGCAAGGTCCTGAGCTTGATTCCTGGTACAAAGAACAAAACAAAACAAAATAAAAACAGTCACTTATGAGCACAAACTAATCACAAAGATATCAATTAATACAAGGTAATTTAAATAAAAATTATTTTGTATGGTGCATTTCATCAGCTTCATAAGCACTTTTCTTCAAGTTATACAGCCTTTATTTACCAAAACATGTTGCTCAATAAATTTAGCTACTATAAGTATAGCTTTCTCACTGTAAGATGTCACAAATGAACTGACTTTAAAGAGGAGAGCAGATTTATAAACCCACAGGAGAACAAAATACAAACCTTTTCCATGATTGGCACTTCATTCTGAATGATGAGCGGACACTTAAATTCAAAGCATTTCCTGTCTCCATACTATTTCATAACTAATATGTATAACATTGATGCTATGCTCTCAAGAAAAGGGAAATTATTATAAACCTAAATCATAAATCTCTGTAATCTAAAATCTAAAACTCTGTAATCCTTTTAGGCAAAATGTATTTTAGTTTTAAAATTGGCAATTCTGTCCAATCCAAATGCAATGGCTGAAAACTATACTATTTTATGATATATAAAATTTAAAACTTTACAAAATTAAGCAGAATATTTGGTGTATGGATATTCTGGTGCCATGATTAATGGCAAATGCAACTACACTCTACTTATAACTCATTTAATAGAAGCCAAAGTTGAGAAAACTCCAAGAAAAATAACCAGCTTCTGTATTCACTTAGACTCTAAAACTTTCTAATATTTAATACCTAATAACTTTTGAAACTGATAATACTTCTAAATTTCCCTTTATTCTGAGAAAATGAATAAATCGAGATACTGTGAACACATAGTCAGTATATGCAGTGTTTACAGCTATTTCTACCATTGTATTCTTCTCAATTCTTTCCTTAAAAAGAAAAGGAGAAACAAAAATGCGGTATAGATGCATAATGGAGTATTATTCACTCATAAAGAAGAAATAAATGTGTCATTCAAGGAAAAATAAAGGGAACCAGAGAACATCATGCCAAACACAGTAACCTAGACACAGAAAAGCAAGTACTGTGTGTTTTTGTTCATATGTGAAATCTAGAAAAAATATTTTTAAAAAGAGATGAAAATGAAAGTAGAAGAATGACCACTAAAAAAGCAGAAGGAAATAAAGAGTAAGGGGCAGGAAGAGCAAGGGTGTGATCAGGGTCGGAAACCGATCAGAGTGCTTCATGCATCTATGTGTATGCCAGACACTGGGAATGTGAGAAGGGGGCCTGAAGAGGGAGCAGATGGGAAGAAGAGGAGGAGAGAGAGAGAAGTAAAAATCACTAAGATGAGATACGTCCGTGTACCGATTTCCCAACAGGAATATGAAGATGTATTGGGAGTGCGTACTGAAAATCGGACCCACTTACGCAAATCGTCATTCCTTACACACTAGGAAAGTAGTTACATTGGTGTGGGAAGATAAAAATGTCAAAATGAAACCTGTTATTACGTATAACATGTGCGCTGCTTTAAAATGGAAAAAGGAAAAGGTAAAATAAACGACAGTGAAATTTAGTACACTGAATAAATGTGACTAACTGGCGAGCAGGCTCCTGTGTCGGAAAGCTGTGTCTCCTCGGGTTAAAGTGTCTACCGTGGAGGGGCTGAAACTTCTCTCTAGTCCAGCTCGCAGACCGGGTCTTTTCTGGCCGCTTTATTTCCTTTCTCTCTTGTGGAAGATCTCTTACTTGGATTAGCCTGCTCGCTTCCAGTCACCTGTCTTCCCTTGGTTTTTACCTTTCCCTGGACTTCAGACATGCCTTCTTTTTTCCCAGAAACAGCATTGTCATTTAGTTCAACTGGTCACCCCTCTTCCTTGATGTTTTAGGCCCCACATAAGTCAGTGAAATCAAGGAGCGGGGAAAAGAGGGTCTAGCAGTTTCCACACTAACCTGAACACCTTGTGTTTTGTCTAGCTAGCATCCTTGCCTTCTCCGTGCTAGTAAAAAATGTTTCAATATTCAAATACACAAACTTATAATAGGTAAATATATATCTACTATAAACATGAAAATAGATGTTCCAATATGTGTTTAATAAAGACATGTATCAGAGCAACTTCATTTTCATTAAATTATATATTCTGAAAGTAAAGTTATACCGTTAAGCTTTAGTTCTGACCTTTATGTAATATTCTTCTTCTGTGAATCAAATGCTTTCTGTAAATAAAAATCACTACCTATGTACTATTAGTACTGTTAGTTTCAGAGCTAATGTTTATAGTATCCTTTTCTTCTATTTCATTAAAATATTTTAGATGAAGCTGCAAGAATGTTTTCATATTTTCTTTGCAAGTCTGAGGAAAAATCAAAGAAAATTAAGTTTATGCTGTTTCTTGCCTTGTTGCAAATAAAGGCTTCAAGAGGTTCAAGCACACTTACCTTCCTCTCACTGAACAAAGGGGAAAAATGCTGTCCTGGAATATGAAACATTTCTTTGTCTGTAGTTATATTTGCTTATGTGAAAAACAAAACTTTTGGCAATCTGGACATATTTAAGATTTTTTTCTTTGCCTTTAAGTTAAAAACCACATGATCAACATTTGTCATAAATTATAAACTTAAAGCTTGTTCTTGGTTTCAATCCAGCAAGAATTCTTGATCACAAACTCTTCGTCCAGCATACTTCACTGATGATTCCCTGAAGATAGAGCTGAAAGGAGATGATTTAATAATTCTATTCATGTCCTAATCTCAGTTTGTTTCCTTATTTTAAATTTATTTCAAATCTTTTTTCTCTTTTCTTTATACAGTCTGTAAGTGCATATGAAAAACGGTCTTCATATTAGAAATTAGTACCTGACTATTTTTATCTTCTGATAAATTCTTCAATATTTTTAAGAACTTTTGCTTTCTTATTTTCAATGTTTAAGGTTGATAAAATTAATATCTATTAATTAAACTACTTTATTAAACCCTGATAAATCCTGAGTATGTGTTAAGAACTAAGCAAAAATGGTGTTTAAAACTGGTTCTTCCATAAAGAACTTTTTGATCAAGTGGGAAAAAATACAAAGCAATAATTCCATTAAGGAACAGAATGATGTACAGGAAGGAAAATGCAGGAGTTCACATTGCACAGGCCTACCTTAAAATCTAGATTCATTCACTCTCGATATATATGACACTGCGGTCAAATTCCTTAACTACAATATTATAATCTTGAAAATAAATACCTATGGGAAAAAGAGCATATGGTTCTTCAGCAATAAGTAGTTCCTCACCTATTATCTCTAATACTCAGCCACACTGTCAGAAGAGATTTCCTCCTGGAAGAAAAGAAGTAGTTTAAAAATATGCATTTTTAAAGAAGTCTGGAAAGGGAAAAATACCGACCATCTGATGAGCATAACACAGAGAATATTTGTATATCTTCACTTTCAATCAAGATGGGAACAAACCCCTCTTCCAAGTTTAGCACTGCTACAAAAAAACAAAAACAAAATAAACCCTGCACACAACATGACAAACAAGTGCAGAGGGATGCTAAAAGCGGAAGCAAGGTTGTGGGTGGTCTAGAGGCCTTGCACTTTCCGTAGCTTTAACCAAACACTTAAGATTAACCACTGAAAGGAGGAATGTGTATTTTGGCTCACGGTTTCAAAAGTTGCAGTCCAGGGTCAACTGTCTCTTGTGCTTGTAGCCTCCAGTGAAGCAGAAACATGTGGTGAAAGAAAATGACCAAGGAAAGCTGCGTAAATCATGGCAGCCAGAAAGAAAGAGTAAAACAGCCCGAGAGACGGAAGAGGCCGGGGAAAAGACAGTGTTTCCAAGGTTACATTCCTTCATGCACTCGCTTCATCCACACCCCACTACTAGTCCATTCAGCTAAAACCTCATCAGTGAATCAGTCCACCGATGAGGACAACATGCCACCATCCAGTCACTTCCCAAAGCTCCACTCTCTGAACATTGCTGAATTGGAGACCAAGCCTTTAACACAATGAAAGTTTGAGGGGATATTTGAGATACAAATTATAACACTTGGATTTCTTTATTGCTTCCTATGTATCTTGGACAGGGATATACAGAAGATTCCAACAACACAAAACCAACAACACAGACAAAACTAAAAAAAGTTAAGCAAAGCTTGTTCTCTGAAGGCACCTAGCAGACCGTGAACTACCCGTGGCAGTGAAAGACCAAGGAAAACCCTCTTCCTCATGACTATAGTCAGGACAAGCAGGGAGCGATTATCCCTCTCTACTCCTCTTCACCAAAACAGGTAAAGCTCTCTGATTTTTCAGGCCAGTGGAGGTACTGGGTAGAGCAAACAAGGGGGCTTTGATTGATTGATTGACTGACTAATGTAATCCATTCCTTTTCCTTTGTTACTGGGATTTAAGATTTCATTCTGTCTTAGCACCAGCAATGACCTTGTAACATATTCTAACATGATAACTTATTTCCTTCTGCCAGTCACCATCTTAATTCTTTCTATTCCATGAAAATTCTTCTAAATGACAAAAAAAAAACCCTGTTGTGATCATTTTAACATAAATATCCACCCAAAATGCGTGATCACTAATTATTCATGTATTTATAATTTTACTTCATTTACCGTGTTATAAGATGAGACTATATTTGCATTTGTTTTTATGTTTACAGATGTTATTAATATCAGAAATAATTTTATAAGCATAATAAAAAATCAGAATCATTTGGGAATTTAGAACTTAAAGTTGGGTGTTATCAAGAAAATATAAATATAATTTTCAAAACTCTTGAATTACAACTATAGAATTTTGACTATACAATATTTTGGCCATCTCACAAAAATACATTGTTATTTTGAGAATATCATTTTATCTTAAATTCAGAAATTTTTGAGTAAGATAGTATGAATACTATGTATCTATGTGAATGCTTTTTATCTCATTCGTCAGTTTAATTTACTTATTTAAGGTAGAATTAGTACATATAGATAAATTTCACTGTCCCATAAATATCTATGTCATCATTTAAATACTTTATTATTTCAAAAAATATTTTGAATTTTTTAAAAAGCCTTACATTTATTGTATAAAGTATGTTTTATTTGTACACTATATTCTGAAATTTTGCCTAGGATTGAAACAGATTCTGTTCAGCTCACAACAGTTTTTTCATGTGAATTACTGAAAATCTAAACATATAAATAATTTATAATGTGATTAGTTGTTTGCAAGCTGATAAGTTTGCAAGTAGCCAAGATTGAATTTCCTTGACTTCTCTCAGTTGGCTTTGCTGTTTCTCATATCAAGGTATATAGCTTTTTATCTCACCCCTATTTCACAGGGTCAGGAACTGATATTAACCCTTTTTCCAAATGAACAACTATAACTAAAAATCACATACCAAAAATATATAAGCAGGATATAAAGAAATTTAGAAGGACAGGAAGGTTGAATGGATGCTTTCTTGAGGCATAACTAAGTGAAACAGTATTTTTTGATTCAGAAGTATCTTGAAAGCAAAAATGTAAAAGTACAAGAGATAGGTTCTTGCCTGAAACTGACACTTGCTCTGCAAGGAAAATGCACAGTAGAAAATGAAAAGCTGCTCAGTGATCTTTCCTTTAATGTTTGAATATAAGGTTTGCTTGTTCTTTCTAATGATATGGTTGGTAAAATAGCAAAAGTTCTTATACTTTTATACTCCTTGGTTTGCCCTTTTGCCCAGGGTATCTCAAATTGCCCTGTAGTATTTCAAACATAGAATATTTAAAATTACTGTAGCATTCATATTTTAGCTACTTAAATTCCATTCACATACAAATCCTATGAACTATAAGCTATTTTCATACTTATACAAAATTATATGTACAGAAGTACCTCACATTGTAGCTTGTATCTAGATGTTCCACCAAAGCCTCATGCAGTCATAGAAGGAGGTTTTCAGAAGTGGTTCTTTCTAGGGTATGTGATTCTGGGATTGGGATTAAGGATATAATTCTGAGATTAATTGTGCTCCACCCCAGGTGTGAGTACTTCTCGTCATTAGGGTAGCACTGAGCATACTCGGAGATAGAATGTAAGGTACTGAAAGAGGGGTGTTGCCATATCTTGCTGCTTGCTACCTCAAAGCTTTGCTATCTTCTGCCTGCCGTGAAGCTTCTCCTCTGTGATGCCCCTCTGCCATGCTGCTCTGCCTAGAAGCCAGCCAACTATGGACTGAAGCCTCTACAGTGACCAGAAACAAACCTTTCCTCTTTTGATTTTGGTGTTCGGTTGTTTTGTCTCACCATCGAGAAAAGTAACTACAACTGATTTAGGTACCAGGACTGAGGTCATTGCTATGACTGCACCTGACTCTGTGGTTCAGGAGCTTATGACACTGGCTTGTAGGAAAAGTTTGGAAAGCTTTGGAGATGTGGACCAAAAAATCATCCTTGGAATGCTTTAAACTGCACTTAATGGGAGATCTGGTCAGGGCTGAGAGGGCCAGAATGCTGATAGAAATTCAGCTGATAAAGCCAGTCTATGGAAGTTTCACTTAGAAATAAAGACTGCATTGGTTATTGGACTCAGATGATGTGTGTTATTCTTTGATAGAAAATGTGTCTGCATTTTGGTAATGCCAAGAGATTTTGCAGGAGACTGAATTTACAGGTGGTAGGTAATTAATCTTGCAGAAGAAATTTCAGAACAGTCTAATATTGAGGTGGTAGCATGGCTACTACTTGGGGCTTTTAGCCCAGATCTATGGTGAGAATCAAGAACATGCAGAATGGCTTTAAAAGTTTTGAGTTTAGGCAGAAAAAAAGGTCCAGTAAGAGGGAGAATTGGTTGCTGAAAAGACTAGCAAGAAAATGTCAAGTATTTCAGAAGAGGACAATAGAAAAAGAAGACCTGAAGACATCACAAGAACCAACAGGAGCGTCAAAGGTGAAGGACTTTGTTTTGAGGAGAAAGCCTTAAAGTATCAGGTTCCAGAATGGCAGCAGATTAGACAATTTTTTCCCTGGGATCAGGTTCATAGTGCTTAGAAGTCCAGGCACTCCACCCCAACAACCAAGAGAGAAGGAAGCCTGGCTACTGCTCTAGTTGGCGGCAAACTCTGGCATCATCCACGTGGTGCTGATTTGAGGCACATGCACAATGCAGGAGTTCTGGGGTCAGGAAGGCTTCTACCCAGGTTGCAAAAAAAGGGTTAAGAGGCTAGGCAGTGTGCTCCTGAGATAGCAATGTGTGAAGTTGTGAGTGTGAAGCCAAAAGTGCAGTGGAGATTACAGAATGTTTGAGAAGCCAAGAAAGTGGGTCATCTGAGGAAAGCTTCAAGGAGTGAGCAAAGCCAGTCTAAGAAAAAATCCTTGATAGCTGCAACCAAATGCAGCAGCACAAGAGGGGTAGAACAACCCAAGCACTTTGAAGTTCATATCTTGCCACAAATTGCACCAGGTGCTAGACATGGAACTACAGGACTTTAATGTTTGACCTGCTGCACTGTGCACATGATTTGGCCTTTCTGTATGTTTTACCACTGTGTCATGTTGAACTGATGTATATGTTAAAATCAAGATTTTTTTCTCAGTAAATGCCAATTACCTAATTCTATAGAGTATTTTCTTTTCATTTGGATAAAATGTTTACATGTAGATTGCAAGTAAAGTAACCTTTCAGTTTATAAAATAGAGAGTTATTTACATTTGGAGCTATAAAGTCAAATGCATTCCAAGATATTCTGGTGTCCATGCAGGAGTCAGGCTGACTAAATGATCTGGTACAGAACTTCCAAATAAGATACTCAACCTTAGGATGATCCTACATTTTATAACAACAAATAGCATGTTATCTCCAAGAACAAGTCATAACTTTGCATTGTTTAAATTTTACCTAGGTTTGCTTTTCATAAAGATTGTAATTGACCTAATGAAAGTTGCTGAATTTCAGTGACACTTTAGGAAATATTATATACCCTTCTCAAATATTTCAAACAAAATTTTCATTAGTAAATTATATGTTAAATTAATTTTTATCATTTTGCACTGAAGGGCACTCATTTCCCAGTGCTAGCTGTTTAAACATAAAATCAGTAATACACAGCACAGATCTTCAGATAGCAGATTGATGACAGACACACTATGATATAGTTTTTATAGATATTCTCTGGAGTTTAGAACAGTAATGTATATTTCCTATGTTAAGATTAGACATACAAATATCCCATATATTTTATTAATGTTCAATCGATCATGGGTAAAAAAGAAGTGATTGTATATTAAAAGACTGAATTTTAAACAAAGTTGAAGCTTACTTCACTGCTCAAATGAATAAATATTCTTTATCAGAAATATGCATGAAAAGAGTTGATATTTTGCATGAAATAAAAAATGATTACATAAAATTTTTCTATTATATTTCCTTTTATTATTTTTCTCCTGTTCAAAAGAAAAAAGGTCTCTAAAAGTTTACTGTCTGTGACTCACTCAGGGAATCTGCACTCTTACATTTCATCTTCATCTGCATACATTCACACAGAACATTTTTGCTAATAAACCTGCCTCTTGATAGGTTAAAATCATTAGTACTGCCACATTCCATATATTTTCTCTACTTAGGAAGCCTGATAACAGTAACATACATTTGTCTGACATTTTACATGACTATTTTTACAACCTACTCATATTTCTAGGTGGAGCAGGAGTGGTTTTAGTCATCCTCAATTGCATTCTCATTTATGTTTGCCATCTGGCCTCTTTCAGCTAGTTTTTCAGTAAAACTCACTCATAGAAAACTCTTTTTACAAGACTGCAAACTTACTTTTGAGGCAAATACCTGCTTTCTTCATCTCCCTGTGCCTATCTGCCTCTGTGCTTACCTTCTTGATCTTCACATAGTCATACTGGTATGATTTACCTCCTGTCAGTTGAGACCCAGTTCAAAGCTATTTTCCTCTGTAAGAATTTATCTATCTCTGCCATTTGATAGTGACATATTTTCCTCTCCTGGATTCCACAAAGCACATTACTATCTCCTTTTATTGTTTTCTTTTCTCTTACAATGAGTTGGAATCATGTATTAGCTCTTGCATTGCACCACAGGTTCACTGAGTGCAGCCTTTTCTTTCCTGTCCCCCTAGCAGCATCCAGCACAGCGCTAGATGCATTGTGGGAATCCCACGCATCCTGTGTACAGAGAATAAATACATTTCCAGCAAAGAAAGAGTGGGCAAAAGTGGCCTGTGTCACAAGTCAGCCTAGGATAGTGTCACTAGTCACTATTTTCCAAAGAGGGTAGCCATAGATGTTTCTTAAAGCCATAGGAAGTACCTATCACTGTGGCTTAAAGTCAAGTAGCTCTACCCTCATACATAGTTTACTCATTTTATCTGCAACTTGTCTAGATTACAAGATTGATAACTATTAATTCATATTTTAGTTTTGTTCCTGTTTCATGCATTCATTATTTGTCATGTTCTTTCTCAAATTTTGGTGAGTTCGGACATTATTCAACATTTATTCACTTTAAATTTTGCATATGAACCTAAAATACTCTTTGAATTACTGAACTGTAAACAAAAAAATCTTAAAACAGTAAATTATGTCTGAAAAAATAATAATTAGAGATAGTGCAGCAAGAAGAATAGAGAAATGAAGATAATTATCTTAGCATTAGTTTTCAACATATATGGATGTAATATACTACTTTTAAGGTTGTGCAGAAATGTAAATGTCATAATAATTTCAAGCTGTGACAAGACTGTAAAGATATTACAATTAGAACAGAACAAATTTTGAAGAGAGATGTCTTCTTGAAAGTTGCAGATAAAATGAGTAAACTATGTATGAGGGTAGAGCTACTTGACTTTAAGACACGGTGGGTACTTCCTATGGCTTTAAGAAACATCTCCCGTTCTGCTTGAGTGTAGAAGGCTTTATTTTCGTGTTTTCTATAACGGTTACCATGCTCCTCCCCAACCTTCTTTCTAGGACCTCGGTACTTTTAAATCTCTCTTTCAAAGAATTCATGCTGTTTCCTCACTTAGTAAGCAACAACTGTAACCCTAAAATGTGTCAAAGTCTGTCACAGATCTGCTTTATTATTTAGTTAAGCTTGAAAATTTTTTTTCCCTCTATCCAAAGGCATTTCTGTAGAGGAAATTATATATAAACACAGAACACAAAAAGAACGGAATAAGAAAAGAAAATTGACGTTTTGATTTGTGGGCTCTCCAGTAGGTCTATCATTCACCCAGAAAAATATCACCATTGTCACTCTTCTCAGGCAGGGAGACTAATTAGTGCAGCTGTGGCAGAAAAGTCTTTCTTAAGGGAAAGCGGCTTTGCAAAGAAATAGAACACACTAAAGGACTTGCAGGTGTTATGAATGGAATCTAAAAGATGAGACTGTCTGATTAGAGAGCCAAAGATGTACAGTTGTGTCTTTCTAAACACTGAGCTACTAATATGGCTTTTTGTGTGGCTGACACTTCATTCATTGAGCAAATATTTTTGAATTTGTATTCTGTACAAAGTAGAGCGTTAGGCACCGTCCTTAGCTTAAGCAACAAACAGAATTCAATGATGAAGAAAGAGTGAAGAATCAACACAGAAATGAACTCTCTCTCTCTTTGAGGTAGCATAGTGCCTTATTTTAGTTTGCTTTTTCAGCAGATGACTTCCATTCAAATTATTATAGAGTCAGGAAAGGAATTAATGATTGCTAACATTTACCAAGGTGCAGAGGTGAAATCATTTGCCCAAGGTCATATACAGGTTTCATGGTCCCCAGTTTAGTGAAATATTGACTTCACTATAATTCTTTTTGAACTGGTAACTCAACCATATTATCCTCTTACCCTATCAAAGTACTTCTGCAAGACTTACCATTTATGATTGAATGATAATAGGATCTTGCTCAGAAACCTGGAAACCAGGTAGGAAAAGAGGAATTGGCCTGTTGCTACAACACATGAAGTGGCTGATTTTCTTAAAAAGAGGGAAAATGCCTTAGACTCAATACCTTCCAACTTACAAAATCAACTATTGATCAAATTTTCCTGGTATTTTTAAAGATAGGGATATGGATATGGAGCGCTGTTATGTAAAATCTTGGGCAGTACTTAGCCTCTGTGAATTTCCTCTTCTTTTCAAGTAATCTTGAGCTCCTTTTATCAAACTATATATTTCTCTTTGTGTCTTTACTTACCTGGGTATTCTCATGAAAACAAAATATTTATTTATCAACACACAGCTTAGATGCACAAACATATATGGCAACTTTCACATTAAAGAATAACACATATAAAATACTCTCCTTATCTACCTCACAAAAATGGTACAAATATCAAATGAAATACTTGGAAAACAGTAAAACTTTAAAATACTACTTCAAGTAAACAAGCATAAAATGTAGGCTTAAGAGTTTTGTAATTGTTAGTTAATTGTGTTAGTTTATTATATTATTGTAAAAAAAAATAGCAAAGGAGATGTGATCACTATCCCCTTCTAATAATGTAAAAACTGAGCCAGAGATGATAAAACTGCCAAGGTGGTGGATAGCGCTTGGATCCAAGATGTATATCCATGTAGTTCAGCTCCAGAATCCATGCTCGGTGTCTATTATTGCAATGAAATTGATTGATTGATTACTTACAGATGCACATCTATATTTTTTGATTGACATAGTACAAAAAGTAAAAATGAGTGAGTTATTGTTGGAGTATGTCTGATGAAGGAAATATTAATATAGAGAAATTCAAAAAGCCATCAGTCAGATGCCTGTGGTTTAAATGCTTATCCTGTTCTTGTTTGTGCAATCTTAAACTTCTCATTGAATATGCCAGAGGCTTAGTTTACTTATCTGTGAAAGGGCAATACATAACTGCAAGATTATTCCAAGTGTCTTATTCCATACCTAGTAGAACTCCAGCAATATATAGCTACTACTAATGCTTTATTATTGCTATATTTGTTGTGATTTTTCCATTGTTTCTTCCTTCCTTCCTTTTATTTATTTATTTGTACCAGAAATTGAACTCAGGACCTTGTGCTTGTCAGGGTCGTGCTGTGCTGCTAAGCTGTATCCGGGCCCCTCCCTTTTATTATTGATGCATCAATTTTTCAATACTTAAAAATTAAGCACTGGCTTTATCCGATGCTGCTCTAAGTGCACAGAGGTACGAGGGAGTAACAGACAGATATCGCTGTGATATAAAGTTTACCTTCTAGTAAAAAGAAAAGGAGTAATACTGCATTACATTTATGAAATAAGTTCATATTAGAAGATGGCAAGGGCTTCGGAGATAAATAATGAAAGTAAGTTGTGTAAACCATTACAGGGACAGAAAAACTTTGCAAATGCAATAAAGTCATCAGAGAAGGGGCAAAGTGAATGGAATTTTAAGCAACACTGGAAAGAGGTGAGGGAGGGGAGCTGTGACTGTCTTGAGAAACAACATTTTGGACATAAGACGCACCTAATATAGAGTTTCAGGCTTAGGTTGTGCGTGGCTTACTTGAGCAACAGCAAGGAAGCCATTTTGAGCAGAACAGATTGAGGGAGGGGGATAAATAAAATAGGCACTGGTCGCGTTTCTCTGGAGGATGGAGCATGGAGTAAAGGCACTGTCTGGAGCCCACTGTAAATATTTTGAGTTTTCTTCTGAATGAAGTGACTCACCACTGAAATATTACGAGAAGAAAAATAGCAGAAAGTGAGGGCTGATACGAGGAAGTCAGGGAAAAGCATTTGCGCTAGTCTGGCCAGGACACAAAAATGGTGAATTGGGCCAGGGAATGTGGCAATGGGAGGGTTAAGGACAACACTGCATTCCGGTGCTGATAGCTGCTATTTTTATTGCCCCCAAAGCAATGAAAACAAGTGGAAGCAGAGTTGTAAAAGGGCAAGATCATCTTGTGACTCAGCCTTTCCGCAGTATAGAACTAAAAAAGAGGCTGTTAACTTTTGCTGCTCGGGAGATCCAGAGAAACATAGAGTCCCTCAATACATCAGCACATCTCACTGTGTGTTCCTGTCTATTCTTGGGTCCATTATTTCTCTCAAGACTCTGAAGCTAACATGGAGACTTGCCAAGATTACAGATTTAATCTTTGAAATTTATATTCTCACATTTTCCCCTGGGCTTCATTTTCTTCACTCTTTGCTGAAGGAGCTGAGGGTGCTGCCTCTATTACCATTAAGGCCTGCTGGCTTTCACATGGTACCTGGAATTAGTAGTTGGCTAACTTGTCCTACTGGTTCCTTTTGTCACTGCATCAAACACACCTGAAATAATCAGTCCCCTCTACAATCCCACCCCTTAACCAGCTCCCGTGAAAGTATCTTATTCAGGAGGATTGACAATTATAAAGGTAAGACTGATAAGAGACCTTAGTAGGGAAATGAGGAAGCGAAGCTGAGTGAAATGTTATCAAGCAACCTGTTGCTCAGCTCCTAGGGAAAACTCTGGAAGATGAGGTAGAAGTCAGGACGCAGAGTTAACCCTGGTGAGGTATCTGCGTGTGGACTCCTAACAGTCACTGGCCCAGGGCTGCTCTGAGACCATGCTCATTCTCCGGCAGATACTCCCTGCTGCACCTGTGACATAGTGAATCCAGCAAGAGAAAAGCTACAGACAAGGAGATACAGATGCTGCGAGCTGGAAATCAGTCGCTTGTGCCCTACAATGGAGATACTCAAGGTATATGGTCAGGGCATTGACAGTATCTAGTTTCTCATTTTACTAGTAAGAATATATAATTACTATGTGTAGTGTCTAAGTATGGACTTTTTGGGGCCATACTTAGAGAACACATGTACTCAGAAAATACATGTATGTTTCTATCCTAGATATACTCATAGAGCAGGAGCTACTGGATCATGGGGTACAAGTATGATCCACTTACTAGGTATACACATTCCTTTCAAACTGTTAAAGTCACAGTCTCAGACACTGTTTGAGAGAAAAGTGATTGTTCACATCTTTGGTAAGAGTTGATATTTTTCTGTATTTTTTCATTTTATGAGTTCTGCTGAGTGTGCTACGCATGTGTGCATTTTATTTACTTTTTCCTGATTACCAATGAAATCTTGTAGCATTTCATTTAAAAATTTATGTCCATGGGGCTGGGGATTTAGCTCAGCGACACAGCACCTGCCTGGCAAGCACAAGGTTGTGAGTTCGATTCCCGGTACCAGAAAAAAAACAAAAAAAACAAACAAAAAAATTATGTCTGTTATTGTAAAATACTTGTTCAAATACACCCTTAATTTAATCAAACAGTATCTTGCTATAAGCTTTATTTTCTCTCTTACATTTTATTATTCATAGTTTTGACGCACTTATAGTTTTCTAATAATATGTTAATTTACCATTAATCTTAGTTTCATAAACATATCAAACTAGACCTTCTCAAGTATCGTGTTAATTCTACTCTTTCTCTCTCTTTATGTGTTTTACATATACATTTAATTCATTTATTTTATCCATTCAATATCACATATAATGTTTATCACCTTACCTAGTATTGGGCACCAACTTCATTTCCAAATTTTTTCTACTATGAAATGGTATAAAATCATCCTCATTTATTGAAAAGGTTTTGCACATCTAAAGAATTCACCAAGAAAGTAAAAAGAAAATCCACGAATTGAGAAAAAATTTTAGCCAACTGCCCCTCAGACAAAGGACTTCTATCTAGGACATATAAAGAATTAAAAAAATCAGCTCCCCCAAATTCAAAGACCCAATCCAAAAATGGGCATCTGAGATGAATACACACTTCTCTAATGAAGAGATACTAATGGCAAATAAATACACTGAAAAATATTCAACATCATTGATCATTCGAGAAATGCAAATTAAAACAACATTGAGATTCCATCTCACCCCAGAAAGAATGGCTAGCATCAAGAAATCAACCAATAACAAATGCTGGTGAGGCTGTTGAGTAAAAGGAACCCCTGTCCACTGCTGGTGGGAGTGTAGACTGGTGAATCCACTGTGGAAATCAATTTGGAGATTCCTCATAAAACTAGGATTGGAAGTCCCATTTAACCCAGCTATTCCCCTTCTGGGTATTTTCCCAGAAGAATTAAAGACATCATACCACAGCGATATATGTGCACCCATGTTTCTAGCAGCACAATTTGTTAAAGCTAAATCTTGGAAACAACCCAGATGCCCATTCACTGAGGAACAGATAGAAAAGAGGTGGTATTTTTATACAATGGAGTATTACTCAACTATTAAAAAAAGATAATCTCGAGGCTTTTGTAGGTAAATGGATGCAACTAGAGACCATACTTATAAGTGAAATAAATCGGACCCAGATGGGTAAACATTGTATTGTCTCCTTGGTGTAGGAACCTGAAAGACTAGGTAAAACTCAAAATGTACAGTAGATGATAGGAAAGGAAAAGAAACTGCTCAAAGTAAGGAATGACTGGGATGAGGGAAAGAAGAAAAAAGAAAGAAGGAATGCAAAATATAAATATGTATATGAATAGCTGCAATAACTGTACGGCTGATGTCTAATGATGTATTAAATGAACAGTTAATGATTACAATTTTTTATGTTCTGATTGATTGTGCATGTTTGTGTCTAGTGGTCTGAGCAACTGATTTGAAGGTAACAGTATGCAATGGAATTACGATGGTGAACTCCTACCATCTTGTCTAGAGAAACTCTGCGCTATCTCTACTGTTTTATCAAAGAATTATTTTCTTATTCCCTATAATGGTTTGAGCAATCTCTCATTCTTACATCTGGTAATCTGAGCAACATAGTTGAGGAGAGTGATATGTAATGTAACAATCACTGTTGATTCACATTATTTTGTCTTGAGACTCTATCACTTTGAATATTCTTGCTTTCATTTGTTATGTTTGTGATACTGGTATTCTGTTACTGTTCTATTTCTTTGTTTATTTGTTTCTCATTTACTACTCTCTTTAAAATGAAAAAAATCATCCCCATTCATGATTCACCTGTTATTGATTATAAACCAAGTAAAGTCCAAAACATCTTACAAGACTGAGAACAGCAATTTATAGAACCAGTTCAGTCCTTCAGTGTTTATCTTTTCTCACACCATGACCAAGTATTGCTGTTTCTTAATTTTTAGTGTTTGTTTCATTTGTTTCACTTTTCCAGTGATCAGTAAGCTGGAGCAGGGGCAATATACATATAACATAACTATAAAACATTTATTGTGAAAACTTACAGGTAGTAGACACCTGATTCTATGTAGTCTTTAAAGTCTTTACTACTCCCCTGGTCTAATATACCCAGGCCTAGCATGGAGCACTGTAATGTGTGATGCAATACTTCACTAGCTTTGTTATTTGCATGTTTAACTGTACATTAGAAGGAGACAGGGAAACCTGATTCATTGTATCACACTGGGAATTGAAGGCTTTTGAACTCAGTTTGAGATTTCTTGTTCAAGAAAGGAAGAGTCTGATTTTTTTCAGTAGCCTTTTTTATTTCCTTCTCTACAACTATCAGATGCAGACCTTGCGGACCCTTGTACTGAGTCAAGTTTTGGACAGACCACCAGAGTGGGGGCTGCACTGATGATCCAGCCACCCATCAGCCAGTGCCTTAGCATCCTCATGGAAATTATGCTCACTGGAAAACTGGTTAAATTTAAGCCTTCCCAATACAGATGGAAATTAGGTGTAACTTTGAAGAATTTTTCTAGCTTTTCTTAAAAATGGGGGAAAACGTGTATGTCTGGGACAGAGAAACAAAGAGAGAGAGAGAAGACTAGAGAACACAAAATGAATAAACTTTTCATTAGAAGAATCTATGATATCATCTAAGGCACTTAGCGATACAACCTAAGTTGAACATACATACAGAAATATACATACACAACTCAGGCTTAATGTCAAGTTTACAATTACTGTTGAAGGTGTGTATCCTTTATTAGTCTGTAACTGCTGCTGACAATGTTGAAAATGTGTATGGATAACATGATTTGTCCCAGTCACCCCAGGTTCTTGGATCATCATGAAGGAGTAGGTGGCCCTGGCAACATGCAAATAGTATTTATTATACTTCAGTGAAAGGAAGAAAGAGCTTACCTATTGTAGCATCAACAAATCCTTGGAACTCAACGTGCATACTAACAGTTTATTCTGAGGTGGCATTATGTGCCCAGCTAATATTGATTACCTCCCACCATGGGCATACAGCTTCTCTGCTGGTTAAAATGGTGATGAGTTACAAAACTCATCTTTAAGAAGAGAGTGAAAGTTGCAGTCCAGTATTTTGTAATAAGCCCTGCTAGGTAAAGTAGTCACAGTTTCCTAAAAGTCAAGAGGTTGAAATAATCATATAATTGTAATGCCTGCAGGAAATGATGAAAATATTGATATAATCTGTGTGCAAAGGTAAACAGAGGCAGTGACATTCATGAGGAAAGAATGAATATCAATTGCTGGGAATTGTCTAGAAGTGGGAAAGAGATGTGACATCGTCCTCCACAGCTTAGCGTTTGTGAAACATTTGTAACATCACTAAGAGGCACAGACTGCAACAAGAGGAAATCTGCTGAGCTAACATGATGGCTAAGCCAGTGTCCCTCACTTCTACAGAAAGACAAACAAATTCCCTGGAAATTACATGGTACTATCCAGGGAGTAAGAGGATCTCAAATAATTTATGTCATGTTCACCTGGTCATCTCCATCTGTGCATCTCGGACAGTCTGGTCTGAAGAAAGGAAAGGGAAGGTGAGTTCTGAGTCCAAGAAGCAGTAGTCTTTATAAGCTGGATAGAAATATTATTCTGTAGCAGAAAGAAGAAACCAGAGGGCCTGGGGATTTAGCTCAGTGGCAAAGCGCCTGCCTGGAAAGCGCAAGGTTGTGAGTTCAGTTCCCGGTACCAGAGGAAAACAAAAAAAAAAAAAAAAGAAGAAGAAGAAGAAAACAGAAAAGAAAGAGAATAACTCTTTGTAAACTAAGGTGGAAATATGTGTTAAATAAAAAAGGAAGACGCAGAACAGTAGATATAGTGTTCTCTGCTTATGTTACATAAATAAAACTTACATTGTAGCACGGAAATTAGGAGGACTTTTTACTGTCAGATAAACTGCCCCCATTCATTCTCCCTGCCTGACGCCTACCCACCTAGGAAACTCACCAGGCAGAAAGTCTTTGCAGAGCATGCCCTGTTCATTTGTTTAAGATTGCTTAGCAAAGGCTAACTGAAACAGGCAGACCTGTAAGTCACTGCAGGATGGATTTTAGTAAACTTCAAATGAGTCTTCTCATTGTTCAATTTCTGCCCATCAATGACAGTGGTACAATGTACCAAAGGCCATCCTAAGAGGCACAGAGCCACAGGCCATGACACACATAAACAGGACCCTGATAAAAGTTTATTATGTTGGAAAGTTTCAGTGCCTCATAGATATTGTCAATAAGGTTATGTTTTTCTCCATATTACAGGGTCAGGGACAACTGCCAGAGTCAAGTTCATCCATACACATATTTGACTGGTTGTTTTAAATTATACATGTTATTGTTGCCAAATGGAATCAAAGGCACCGAAGAATAGAAATCAGAACATCTTACTTTCCAGCTGGAGGGGTGGCTCTTCCAATGAAAGAAACATCCTGACTTCAAAAGTTAAGCAATTTGTGGAGCTTGGATCCTCTAGGCTTGATCATTAGAAGAACTTGCAGTCCTGCCTGTGGAGCTAGATCATTGCCCAGCTAGTTGGAAGAGCAATATCCTGTTTCCCCTTGGTGGTTTAAGTATCCTGCACTGCACATGCTTATTTATAACCTTTGCTTGTTCCCTCTTGCTTTTTCGGTTGAGGAATAACATACCAATTCTTGAAACTGAGTATCTGGTCTCAACTCCCATCTATCACTTAACAGACTGTGGGACTCTGAACAATTACTTAATTCTTTGTGTCTCTATTTCTTAATTGAGAAGAGAACAAGTGACATGTCTCTGAGGTTCATTGTAAGGATTAAATAGATTAATATTTTTAACCATATTGTAGGATCTGGTCACATTTTTTCCCTGGACTGAATTGAATTTCTTGCCTACATTTGAGGATCCATGGAAATGTATTCCACACACCAGATGTATATATCTTTCATTCTCACATCTATTTGTTACATGGCCTATGCCATCATGACCATATTTTACTTACTGATGCTTATAGTATTAATTAATATATTGAGGCAGGGGGAAATCCTCAACGTTGCTTTAGTTTTTCTCTTAAATCATCTGAACTACTAACAATTCTTTCCTTTTAAATTATAAACTGATTTTATGAAGAAGCCCCCCAAATCTTATTGGCACTTCTTATTGAAGTTTCTGTACATTTACATCTAAAAGCCTAGAAAATGGACATTTTTATAATGTTCAGCTGCTGTATCCAGGAATATTTTGTTAAGTTCTAGAAAACCATAGTTTTTAAGCCTTCTTTTCATTTAGGTTCATATGGAAATGTACTGTGTTAAATGAAGAGTTCTTTCTTAACTTTGATTTTTTTGACATTGTTTCCTTTGTATTTTTCACTGAAGTCTATAACCTAAAAGAAGTCATAACCTTCCTCAAAGTAATTACAAATTTTCACTAATTTTGAGAACACTGTATTTTTTGATGTTTCCGATTATGAGTGGGGAAACAGTATTTATTGTCTCCACTTTCACACTTTTTGCAGCCCTTATATAAAGGTGACTGAGAATTGTCATAATCCAAGATTCTCTTGACAAACTATTTTTATGTACAACGATGCATCACACATTCAGTAACCAAAGTTAAAGATTTAATGAGAGAGTGCTACAAACCTTGTTCAGAAAATATGCAATAGTCCTTTATCCTGGGTTTCACTTTCTGGGGTTGCAGTTACACATGCTCAAACATGGTCTGAAAATATGCAAAGAAATTTCAAAAATAAACAATTCAAACCTTGCACATCGGGCGCTGTTTTGGAGAGCACGGTGAATTCTCCCGCTGCGTTCTCCACCCCACTAGGACTCGCGCGATCTCTGTGCGCCAGGTGCCCACCTTGTACTTGTCACCCACTCCCTGGTCACACAGAAGCTGCCTGGATTATCGGATCAATGGTCCTGACATTGTGCTCTTGTTTAAGTAAATGTTATTTTACTTAATAATGCTCCCAAAGTTCAAGAGTAGTGTTGCTGAAAATCTGCATATGCAGAAGGAACCAAAAAAACCTGTTCTATAAATGCAAAGTTGGAAGTTCTCAAATTAGTAAGGAAGGAAAAAGTCTATGCTGTGGTTGCTGAGAACTACAGTAAGAACAAATTTTCTACCTGTGAAACTGTGAACAAAAAAAAATTGTGCTATTTCACTGTCTCATCTCAAAATGCAACAGTTGCAGCCACAGGGCATGCATGATAAATGCATAGTTAAGACAGAAAAGGCATTAAGTTTGTGTATCTCTCCACAGGAAAATCATAGTCTCTCTAGTGTTGGGTACTGACTATGGATTCATACATTCAGCAGGGGTTATGGAACGTGCCTTGTACAGATAAGGGTACTAGTTGTACCCAGTTGCACCCTATTTTGAACTAAAAGATATTAGTTTAAAGTGGCCTTGGTATGAGTAAGGACTTTCTGGTCTAAAAGAAATAAAACACAACAAAAGTGCCATAAAAATGAAGTAAGGGTCATAATCACTGCAGTGCGTTACTAAAGAAATCTATTATTAAAGGCTGACATCTATGAATGAGATTTGAGAAAAATCAATTATGAGAAATAATCAAATATTGAAAACTTAGATTGTGCAATGCATTTTGCGATGCTTCTATCATTTTAAGAAAGCCGGACTTTCTTTTGGAGTTTCGTGTCTCAACATGGAAAGCTGATTACAGCAATGGAGACTTTGTATGTGAAAGTTGCACAACAATAAAATTATTTAGTCATTGTTACTTGGTCAACCTTGAGTGATTTGTTACACAATAAAAAGAAATCCAAATTACTTCAAAATTGGGAAGGTAGACTTCCATAAAAGCATAACATTATTAAAATCAATGTGTCTTCACTCAGCTGATGATTTACATTTCTCTGACAACAGTTTTTCTCTAATGTTCACTACACAAAATGTGCCATACAAGGAAGGACAGAGAAATTTATCATGAATAAAACAAATTCCATGAGTTAATGGGGCCTGCAAAGTAGGAGGCAGGTGTATCAACCAGCAGCTGTGATAAAGTATGACCTTTGTTAACATTAATTAAGAATTTATAAGATTATAGAGGAGGAAACAATCTAGTCAGGGAAAAGATAAAGAATAAATGTACACACTTTTGAGGTGAATACTGAGAAATGAATAGACTTCAAAAGCAAAAGGGAATGCAGAAAATTTGATTTTCCTCATTTTGTTTTTCACAGTAGTTACACTTCTTAAAGAAAAATACTATGCTTATGGTAAAAAAATGAGAAATATATGGGAAAATATAAATAAATATAATGTGAACATTTTGATTTATTTACATCTACTCATAGAGTTACGTATTACTATTTGGAGAGGCACTTCAATCTAATGACATTGATTAGACTTTCCACAGTTTGCCAAGCATTGTTCTGCCATAAAATATCAAGTAATCAGAATATAGCTTAGAGAATTTAGGTAATATTTGTTTACCTCTATCTAATTGTATAAAATATTTCTACTATGGGGAGAGCAAAGGGGGGTCTTTCATGTGTCTCCTTCTTGACAAGAGTTTCTCTCTCACTTCTGCGTCCCATTCAGATATTGTACAATATTGATTATGGAGCTCTTATGTGATTCTTAAGACTGCTTTATTCTATTGAGAAACCATCTTTTAGTTTGTATAGTTATTATAGCACTGCAGGAGTCTTCATGCATGCAATTATCCATGCATTGTTACTGAGAAAATGCCACAAAGGGGAAAATAACTACATAAAATAATGGAACCAGATGGATATTTGAAAATAAAAAATACTTAAGGTGTATGTAGTTTTTGTGGTTAACAACTGTTCACCGGGGGAAAAAAAGCAATATAAATAAACCTGTGCAATTCTTGTAGCCTAAGGTGGTTTTGTTGGTAGTGGTATTGTTTTTAATTCTCATTTGCATTTCTTTAGTTATGTTCAAAAGAAAAAGCCAAACAAATATTTTCCTGTTGTCTTAGTGGTTAGGGAAAAATAGTTTATCATTTCCTAGGGCAACGCCAGATGACAGGGTAGAGTCAATTCCCAGGAGTCCAGGGAAAATTACCAGTTACAAAAACATAGTAAATACCACACTTGAGACACTGTGACCAACAAGATCTAAAATCAGAGCTTAAACTGCACATGACTTGTTGGATATCTTACTATCTGGAACAAAGGAGAGGAGAGAGATAAGCAGACTCCAGGTGGGGAAGATAGGATCCAGGTTCTATTTCCTCAAAATCAGGAGAAAGTTAAGCTACCACAGCCCAGAAAGAGGTGAAGGAATATTTGGATAATGTCATGATTACAACAGCAAAGATACCCTTTACTTCCACATCTTACCCTTAATCTTCCAAGTCTTATCAGATATGACCTCACTAACCACTGATTATGAAAATGAGTTGAAATTGTCCCCTACAATGATTTTGATTCCCCTGTTGATTTTGTGGGTGCTATTTGTAATAACGGTAGCAAAGTGATCTTATGAAATTATTTCATTATTATTATTTAAAAAGACCAATTTCAGTACAAATGTTGAATTAAATGCCTGAGCTCTGGGGTTAGTTGGCCATCACCTGTCATTTCTTTGACTTAGTGACAGTACTTGCTCTCTCTCAGATCATTTCCCTTTGCGGTCAAGTAAAAATATCAACTTGTTCAAAGGGATGTGAAGATGTATGTAAAGTTTCTGGAAAATGTGCACTAATAATAATGCTCATAAACACCACTATTATTATGATCAAAAACCAGATAGTCCTATGAAGTTCTATATTTAAAGACACAAGGATATAAATAAGACATTTGTTTTTCCAATTATTATTTTTTGTTAGTACATATTTGCAGTACATAATGATGGCATTCCTCGTGCGGAAATGGTTCATGTACACAACACATCTCAATTCTATTTTTTCTTTTTTTTGGCAACTGAAATAATCTTTTGGGGCTGAAATATAATTCTTCCCTCTTTTTTATAATTCAAGATAAAATTTGATCTTTAAATTACTGCAGGATGAGCTTAATATTTAAAGGATAAGTTTTCGGGATTGACTAATACTGAATGGCTCTGCTGTGCTGTGTGAAGCTCCTGATGATTCGGTGTTTCCGTGGCCAGTACTTGTCCAGGAGGAGCTCAGAGCCAAACCTTAGCTCTGTATCCTCTGAACAATGTAATATACTGAACGACTGCGGAAAACTCCCCTTTTAGATCCATGGAATGGGTGAATCAGGAGTTTGCGTAAACTATGAAAAATATGATGTTTATTCATTTCTGTAGGTATTTAATCATTAAAGTTAAACAATCATTGACTTTTCTGTGTAGATATTACTAAATTATAAACTAACTATATGTTGAAAACTGAGCAAATGTTGAAGATACTATCACCTATGTAATTCAGTGACACCTATATAATGTAACAAATGCGACGTTTATTTCTGAATTTAGTGTAAAGGAAAATTTCATTTACCCAGAACTTACTCCCTCTCCTTGAAAGAAATAAAGAGTGTCTAATATAACAGTCTTTGCTCCCAGGTTGCAGGAAGAATAGACAAATGTTTCATTCTGAATCATAGCAACATTTTAAGAATTAAACTTTCTTTTTCATCCCTCAGTCTTTCATAATTTTCTATTGCTTTTTTTATTTTAAAAATTTTAAAACTGACAAAACAACAATGAAGACAAAATCAAAACAACACAAAAACAACTAAAATGATACATGACCTCAAAACAAAATGACAGAAATTTACAGTGGTTGCTGTATTACATACTGTTATCTTCCACGAAGTTGCTCAGTCCACCAGACATAAGAATGTAAGATTGATCAAGCCTCAGTGAGCTGCTTGGGGTCCCAGACATTTTTTCCTATTTCTACTCCAGAGTACTCATGTTTTTCAAGAACACATCATTTCATATAACGCAGTAACTAAGCATCATTTAGGAGAAAAAAGAACGTTAGCTTGGCAAACACACACTATGCAGACTTGAGAATATTGTTTAGCTGCACAGCATACTGCAGGCTCTCATGTGTTAATATATATTCTGAATTTCTAAGGTAAAGGACTACTTTGGATAAATTATTTAGTTGAAGGACCACTTTATAAGAATAGGAAGAACAAAATTTAGGGCACGATGTTTGGTATTTTCCGTGGGAAATAATTTTTTTTCTTTTAAGCAACACAAAAATATGCATGAATATATGCATGCAAAAAATATATGCATGGAAGATACATTAAGACAAAGTGGAAATTTATAACAATAGTCCTTTTGACCTTCTATAGGTAGCTAATGATTCAAGTGGATGAATATTCACTCTTACTATGTGTTTAAATATGCATGCAAAAAACAGTTTTGTCTTAAATTAGTTGTTTTACCATAATTTTTGTCACACTGTATGCATGTTCTGATGACTGGCTTCTTTTATGGATAAGAATATATTAATTATATAACAACATCACCAGTTTTGGATCAATTTGTTCTTTTTATTGTCCCATAGTATTATATATGATATCAATTTATTTAACAGGATACCAATTAGCAAATATTTGTTTATATCTAATTTTCTCCTTTGTGACCAAGTTGTAATAAGTATCCTTGCTCATGGCTTGTGTTCAGAATTGGTACTGAGAGTAGATGAACAGCTCATTACTAGCTTTTGCAGTAGGAAGAAACATTTCTCCAAAATATATATTTTAAATATTTCAAGATAATGAAAACTCCCTCTTCAGATAGATGGTATTAATACATATTTTAACCATTGCCACATGGAAACAATAATTTCCTTGTGTCCCAAGCGGTGTCCTACTATGCACTTTGTTTTTACCTTTTGTCATTCTGTTTGATGACTAATTATATTTTCCAATTAAAATTTATTGTTAATTTACTTTGGAACAACTTCAAGTTCAAGTAATGAGGCAAGATCTCAGGTTAGAAGTCAGCCTGTGCAAATTAACAGGCCCTTATCTGCAAATATAAAGTACAAGAGCACTGGGGATGTATCTAAATGAATATGCCTTAGATTCAAATCCCAGCACTATAAACAATTTCCTGATTCATGGTGTACCAGTGATTCATGTAAGGTGCCACACTGTGTTTTGAGACCAGGTCTTGCTATATAGTTTAGGTTGACCTTGAGCTCACTATGTAGCCAAGGCTGACCTCATACTCCTTATGCTCCATCATCCTGCCTCAGCCTCCTGAGTGCTGGGATTACAGGTGCATGCCACCATGCTTGGATCAGGCACCACTTTATATTTCATTTTTTGCTGTCATTTTTCTGTTATCTTTCATGTCACGGCAAATTCACATTCACCTAATCTTCCTCTATCCTCACAAATGTATTCGTTTAATATGCATCTTTGGATTTGTAAAAAGTTATGAAAAATAACTGTTACTTTAGTCTAAAAAGGTTTTTAAATTTGGATAAGCATATATATGTCATAGAATACCTCTTCTACTTGATTACATACTAAGTTTTAGAGTCTATCATTGTTGCTATATGCTCAAATAGTCAACAGCTTCTACCATAGCCTCATACACAAGGTTAAGCGGCCTCCACGTTGCATTTGGCCATGAGCCACCTAAACTCCCTCAAGTGCTGTGCTTTCATAACACACTGTGATTAAGGACCTTGTCCACTTCCCCTTGTGGACCTACATATGAGCTTCTTGGGACTTTATCCACAGGCATAGACCGGCCATGTCACAGGACATACACAATTGATTTTGCTAAACACTGGCCTAGTTTCTCTCCAGAAGGCCATGACAATGTACACTTCAGTAGCAATTCTCAAAGATTCTCATTTTTTTCACATCTTTGTTAGATCAGGTTGCATTGGACACTTTAATTTGTTTTTCTCTGATAGGTAGAAATCATGGCTCATTGTTTTAACCTGATTTCTATGTGATTATTACTGAATGTCAGCATCTCTTCATTTATTAGCCATTTGGACTTATAATTAGAACTACAGTCTTTTTTTATGGTACTGAGTACTGAATGTAAGGCCTACTCACTTAGATAAAAATCTCAAGCCCTTTTTTCTAATATCTCCAATTTGGGTGAAAATTCTTTAGCTATAGCTAAGCAGCACTCTCTTATGTAGCTTATATAACATTATTTTAAGTCTTACAAATTGTAAGTATATTTTCAGTTTGTCATTTGTTGATTTTCTACTGGTGTCTCTCAGTGAACCTTACACAATTTCAAGTTTAATTTTGTCAAACTCTCTACTTTTGAAAGTCATAGGTTCTGTTCTTGGATTTATGTCACTAGGTACTGTTGCACTCCAATATCACACAAATATTCTTCTTCATGGCTTTTTATGTTTCTAATACACAGCCTTTCTCATTTGCATCTTTAGATATAATATAAGGATCTATATTTATTTTTTCTTGGGGTAAGTTGGCTTCCCTGTTATATACAGTGGGATTCACTTTTATTCATCGAGGTATAAAGTAGCTCCACTTCATACCAGCTCCTCACACACACACCTATCTCTTTCTGAGCTGGCTTTTCTCTTTGATAGTTTACTTTCTGTTCCTCCATCAATATTACAGTTTTAATAGAATTCTGGCTTTTCAGTGTTCTTGCTATAATTGTAATAGTTGGACAAATATTGAAAACAAATTCATTGGACAAGTATTTTAAAAATCACATGGACTTTTATTAAATATTAGAATTTCAGACAGAAAAGGATAATTCAATATACAACCAGTCTCACTCATTCACATTCACTAAGCAGTGTTACGAATTTAGCAATGTCTAAACAAAAATAATTTTTGTCAAGCTGTGTTCACTTAGAAATGCAAAGTTAATTTCACATCAAACAGACTGCTGTCATCACCTAGATTCATTTTTTTCTAGAGAGGTGAAGAGTAAGCTGCAGAGGGAAGTATGCATGAGCCTTTGTCTTCCATACTTGTCACTGCATCAGACTGCTTTGCTTTTTTAGTATAGTCTCTCCAATTGCATAACATTGAAATATTCTAAGATTCAGTCCTTGGAACACATTCTATCTATGATGAATAATTTAATTATAGCTTTGAGTTTCATATATTTGCTATCATTTATATGTCCAATATTCCAAAACATTTATCTTCAACCCTGGAGCACTATTTCAGCCCTTACATCCATCTATCCAAGTGCTTATAAAATATTTTCACTTTTTCATTGTTATATAAAAATAAATTTGAAACCAAATGCCTGATACTAAACTACCAACACTCCCTAACCCCACCCCCCACCTTTTGAGACAGAATCTCTCTATGTAGTTTAGGATGGCCTTGTACTCATTATGTAGCCCAGGCTGGTCTTGAACTCAATAATCCTTCTGTTATGGTTTGTGTCTGGGTGTCCCCCAAAAGCCTCATGCGGCCATGGGGCAGGCTTTTAGAGTTTGATTTTGGGTGTGAGAGCTACACCCGCCCTGGGGTGGATAGTTTGTATATGTAAGGGAGAGGAAAAGGGTGCTTGAGGCCATTCCACCGTGTGTGTGTGTGTGCTTGTTGATTCGGCTGTGTTCTGCCACCCTGAGCTGTAGCTCTCTGCCTTGTGCCAGTCTGCCTTGTAATCTGCCAAGTATGAACTGAAACCTCCACAAACTGTAAGCAAAATAAAACTTTCCTTCCTTAATTTTGGGCGTCAGGTATTTTGTCCCAGCAAGGAGAGAAAAGTAACCAAGACACCTTCTACCTCAGCCTCCCATGTGGAGGAATTACAGGCATGCACCACCACACCCAGCTCATACTTAATAGCCTTTTCCATGTTAGGAATTACTAAATTCTCAAAATTTTTATTTATTTGAGATAGAAATTTCTAAGTCATTGCACATTTAATTTGTTTATTTATTTATTTTTTGGTTTTTCTCTGGTACCGGGAACCGAACTCACGACCTTGCGCTTGCCAGGCAGGTGCTTTTGCCGCTGAGCTAAATCCCCAGCCCACACATTTAATTTGTACATGTGTGTGGTACTGGGGATTGAACCCAAGGCCTTGTGCATGCAAGACAAGAGCTCTACCACTGAGCCACAGCACCAGCGCACACACATTTAATTTAATATGAAATTGAAACACTTTTTCAGAGTGGTCTTATTATTTTATATCCCTGTCATCAATGTATGCATTACTTTTTTTCTTCATATCCTAACCTATATTTGATATTCACTATACATATTTTTACTTCTAACAGAATTATAGGTATGTGATAATGTCTTACTGTGGTTTTACATCACATTTCTATGATGACTAGTGATGTTAAGCATCTTTTTTATATGCTTATTTGCCATCTTATTTCACTTTGGTGAAAAATTCATTGCCTTTTACTCATTTTTAATAAATTTTAAAAATATTTTTCCTTTTGAGACCTAAGAATTCTTTATAATTGATATTGTCTTACTTTTATTGGGACATAGTTTGCAAATATATTCTCTAGTATGCACTGTGCCTTTTCCTATTCTTCACATGGGTTCGCACAAGGCAACATTTCTGCTCTGGAGAGGTCTGGCTTATCAGTTTTTGCTGTGTATGTGTCAACAGTTACCTGAGGGGACTGGGGGTTCTTTTGCTCAATTCAGTGAAAATCAGAAGTCAGCAAAGTGCACCTCCCTGGATGTTAGCAGCTCTGGGTTTTGAGTGCCTGTGCTTCTCAGCCCGTAGTCCTACAGCTGTCAGTTTTAGGGGTCTTTGCAGCTATTAAGCACCTCTACCAGTGCTACAGCAGTGGAGACCTGAAGACCCCTTGAGATTTCTGAGCTCCTTAAGTAGCTTCTGCTGCTTCACTGCAGCCCTCTGCATGTCTCAGCAGTGTGTCACTTCCAGTCTCTACCACTGATGGCTGGCCAAGTGTGCTGGTTGCTGCTAGTCTCCATCAGCCTCTGAAACTACTCAGGGAAAGAAGCCCCCACTGTTACCAGGTCTTTTCAGTGCAAACTTCTCAGCCTACTCTGAGTTAAGAGTCATAGGTGGGCAGTAGGACCACATGACCACAGCTTTAGTGGGACCTGTGCTGTGTCACAGCAGGATCCTGTGCAGGAAGGAGCCCGCCTCAGCTGACCTGAAGGGTGTGAGGCAACGCTGATTATGCACAGCAGGAGCTGGCTGTAAATGCCTATTTCTTGCCTTTTGCAGCCTATTTGAGACTCTCCAGAGTAATGGCAGAAGGGCATAGGGCCACCTGGAGGTTCCAAGGTGAAGTCTTTAGGAGGCACAATGCCCAACAAACACAGAGTGAAGGAAGAAAGGTGTACTCTGGCTCACAGTTTGTGGAGGTGTCAGTCCATAGTTGGCTGGCTCTAAGGCAGAGCAGCAAGGCAGAATGTCATGGCAGGCAGGAAGAAGAAAGGTACGGAGGGAGGAAGAGGATGGGGATACACACTCTTCCAGGCCATGCCCACAGCTACCCACCAGGTTTCACCTTCGCACCAGGCCTCACTTCCTAGCTTCACATCCGGCTATAATCCATCTCTGGATGAATTCAGCGATGAACACCACATCTGTGATCCAGTCACACACTGCTCGCCTGTGTACACATGAGGCTGTGGCGGCATGTCAGGTATCACCGTAACAGAACGGATCCTGCTTTTCAGTCGAACTGCAGCTCCTCTCAGCTCTGCCTACAGGATGGCTGTTGAAGTAACCCCAGAAGGGACGTGAAAACCTGGGGCCATTGTCCAAGCTGCCCCTCACATACCACTTTGGAGGCACTTATTCTGGGCAACTGGAATTTGTGTTTACTCCACTATGGCCATCCTCATTCTGACTTCAATAAATTCTTTACTCTCACATGCAATGTACCTCAACTTGCCTGTTAGGTGAACAGCATCGTCTAGACTTTTTGTAAATTATTGAATGAGAATGAAATTAACCTGTTGAGAACAAAAGAAATTACATTTTGTATGGGCTAAATATGCTTGTACTCAAAAACACACAGATTTAAAAACTGGTTTTAAAAGTTGCATTAGTATATGTTTGTCAAACATAGTGATTATATTCAGCTGGAGGAATGGATGGATACACAGACATATATTAACATATACATAACATACACATATTCATATGTATACATATACATACCATTTTCACTACCCATGTCCCCAGTTTTTCCTCTCCCTTTTTGGTCTTTACATTATTTATATTTTGAGTCTCTCATATCAGAATACTTAATCTTCTGGGACTGGCTTATTTACCTTAGTATCATGTGCTCAAGATCCATCCATTTTCCTATAAATGAGTCAAATTTGTGCTTCTTTATGCCTGAATGGTACTCAATGATATGTATATCATCTTTTTACCCATTCATCTGTTGATGAGTCTTTAGATCTCTTTTATGATTCAGCTACTGTGAGTTATATTACTATTAATTACAAAATGGAGGAAAAACTTTTGTCATTTACTTATCAGAGGACTAGTATCTAGAATATACAAAGAACTAAAAAAAAGATAGGCCCCAAATAAGTGAATCAGTCAAAAACTGGGTAATTGAAATGAATACTTCTCAAAAGAAGTACGACTGGCTAATATACATGAAAAATGTTCTGCCTTTTTGACCATTAGAGAAATGCAATTCAAAAACAAATGTTGACAGAACTATAAGAAAAAAGATTGAAGCAGTCTTAAAAGTGTACATCAAGTTTTTAGAAAATAGTGACTGCATTCAAAAACTTAAACTGCAAAGGTGATTGCTGTACAGAAAGATGAATTTGAACCATTTCTAGGAAAATGGATGCACCTTGAAAACAAATTGTTTAGTGAAGTGAATCAGACATACTAGCCTAAATATAGCATGATTTCTCTTACATGAGAAACCCAAAGTACAAATAAATTAAACAGAAAATTAGAAATAGAAAATAAGAAAAGGGGAGCTAAAACTTTGACAAAAGGGATGGAGGATCAAGAAAAGGAGAAAAGAGGTAGGAAGAGGGTCAGAGAATGGGTTTAAAAAATAAAGAATTAAGATGTGTCGTGTACAAGTACCAAATCCTCACAACAAGTGTAATCATTACATACTGCAAACATTTACCGCCAAAGAAATATAAGTTAAAGAACTAGGAGAAAAGCCTCCAGAATCCACTTAGTGCACCAAAGTGGTGCTCCACCCTGTGCTGCTGCTGTATTCCAGTAAAACCAGCTGGTCCTGAATGTTTATATTTTAAGAGGTTTACTTATTCATTGAGTACAAATTAAATTTGTGAATGGTAATATAAGAGCAACTCACATTATCACTTACTACAATTGAGTTTGATAGTTTATGGGGTTTATCTTTTTATTTCCAGTAATAGTTTACGGATGTTCAAATGCACAGTGTTGCCAAGTCCAAATATCCTGAGATAATAGTAAATCTCTCTTACAAAATAATGTACACTATGAAAAAGATATACAGAAACATTAACTCAAATGTATAATTCCCTTAAAAAAGTGTGTGTGTGTGTGTGTGTGTGTGTGTGTGTGTGTTGAGTCAGGCTCTCTCTACACAGTGCAGGCTGGCCTTAAACTCACTATGTAGCAGAGGCTGGTTTTGAACTGACAGCAGTCCTCCTTCTTCAGCCTCTAGATTGCTGAGATTACAGGTATGTATCACCACACCCAGCAAGATATGATTCTTAAGGAATTATTTTAACTTCTTCTAAGTTGTCCAATGTCTGAATAAAAAGTTATTTATATTATTTCTTATTATATTTTAATGTATCCTGTATTGCTAGTGGTATTTCCTATTATCTTCCTAAGGATGGCTTTGTCTTGTATATATTTTTATCAGTTGTTCTTGCTAGAACTGTGTCTGTTGTTTTAAGTTTTAAAGAAACTGTTTTTGTTTCATAGATATTTTCTATTGTTTCTTATTAAAATGTGTTGAGTTTTTTCTCTGATTTTTTATTACTGTCTTCCTTCAGCTTGCTTTGGGCTTATTTTCTTCTATTTTATTAGAAAAAAGCTTAGATTAATTTTTTGAGAACTTATTTTACTTTTAAGATGAATATTTAGTGCTATAATTTACCCTCTTAGCATTGTATTAGCCACATTCCACATATTTTTGTATCTTTCATGTCCATTTTCATTCAGTTCTATGCATGTTGTTAATCATGTATAACTTTCTACTATGCAAATGAATTATTTAAAATGTCTGGTTTAACTTTCATATGTTTTGAGGTGTTCTTTTGCTACTCTGACAGTGATTTCTAGTTTGATTTCACTATTATCAAAGAATGCACAGTATCATTTAATTCTTTGATAATTGCTAAGTTTTGTTTTATGGTAAACATTCTCTTTTTAAATACTCTTTTACCCTCACTCCATCTCCTGGGTATCTGAGATTCTAAGGATACAAATGTTAGATTACTCCTCTTTTTACATTCTTTACTCACACAGAGAGATCTGTCCATCAGCTCTTCCTTGAATATCTTTGTCACCAATTTTTAAGCCATCTTCCATTCATGTCCCTGACTTTGCACTCAGCCCATTGGCTGCAACCCTTGAACTGGTAAATAGTCACACATCTGGCCACTTTTCTCCACATAAATGCAACCAGGCACACTGAAGTTCCACCCACTAGGAAGATTTCCTTTCACTACTTTCCTTCAGCAATATTATGGAAAGGGACTCTTTCTGTGGCTACATCCATATAACAGTGATGCCTGAATAATGTTCAGAAGCATATATAAGCCACACCTAGTCTTCTCTTCCTCTGTTAATTTATCATAGGGTAGGTCCTATAAATGCATGCCGAGGGATAGAAAGCAGTACAGCAGAGTAGGGATGGCTGGCATTTGGGACATTGCTTTCTGTGACTTATTTGTACCTTCAGGACCTTCTTGGGCCCAATAACAGATTCACCACTTCTGCTTGATGATGGAATACTATGGTGCACACCTTAGTTTATGACTCAGTGGGTCAGAAAGAACCCAGTTCATGGAAGACAGTTTACATCACATGGTCAGCTAGTGTCTCCTGGCCAAGAATTCAGTATCCACTAAGGTCCAGTAGCAGGGCAAGAGCTCTTTCTCAAAGGGAGGTAGTTGTCTGAAGAAGATGCTAGAGACTTATTCCAAAATCCTGAGGGCCTTTACTATGATTCACCTATGGGGACCTACCAGAGGCTCCAAATAGCATTCCTACCTGCTGCTGACACTGTGGGTACCCCTGGGGTAGCTCAGTCATGTGGCCCAACTTGCAGACCATGCTGCCCTGCAGCCTGGACCTGTTGTTCTCTTTTTTCTAGGACCCACTCAAAATTAGTGTCATTCCCTGTTATTCAATAAATGGGTCAGAGTTATTAGGTCAAGTAAAGAATGTGTTGCCTCTAAAGTTCAAATAGGCCCACTAGAAGGGGAGCCACTTTCTTGGTTGTAGGAAGGGCTAGATGCATCAATTTATCCTTCAGCTTTGAAGAGATATGGGTGCATGCCCCATATCACTTGACTTCTAGAAATTTCACTGATGTAGAGAGCCCTTGAATTTTAGTTGAATTTATTTCCCATCCTCTCACATATATATGACTGATATATAGTCAACAGTGGATTTCATCTCTTCTCCCTTGGTGCAATAGCATATTGTCCATGTCATGGACTAGTGTCATACATTGTGGAAGATGAAGAATATCAAGATATCTGTGAACTAAGTGTGATCCAAGGTTATAGAATTAATATACTTCCAAGGTGAGAAAGTAAAGATTTGATGCTGGGCTTTCTAGCTGGAAGCAATTGCTTCTATTGAGCTTTATGGAATGAGAAAAAGGTATGTGCAAATCAATAACTGCACACTCTGTAGCATAAATAAGTTAATCTGTCCAAGCCAGGAAATGATATCTGATATGGCAGCTGCAAATGGAGTCTCCACTCAATTAAACTTACTGCAATCCACCGTCCTTCTCAAAGATCCATCTGTCTTCTGTCCAAGACAAACAGGAGGGTTAAATGGTGATGAAGTGAAAACCATCCCTTTTGCATCTTGCAAGTCTTTGCTGGTGACACTAATGTCTTCATTCCTCCAGGGACTGGATATTGTTCTGATTTATGATTTTCCCAGAAAGAGGGAGCTCTAATGGCTTCTATTTTGTCTTTCTCATCAGAACAGGCCTCACACCACATCTTAGGGAATCAGTGTGAGGATTCTGTGGAGTACAAAGTATATCTGTTCCAATTATGCATTCTGAAACTAGGAAATAAACAGACCTTGAATTCATGGGTTTACTGGGCCAACTTTGAGTTGGAACACTGTTAAAACTCCCTTTATTATCTAACCTCTATAGGTGTTACAGGAGAGCTACACTGAAATTTTGATTCTCTTAAAATCATTGTTAACTCACAATCAGTGTGAGTAGTCCTCAAAATGTTTGATAACTTCCTTTTCCACAGTTTATAGATACAGTAGCAAAAGACTATAAGTTTCGGGTTGGGGATTTAGCTCAGTGGCACAGCACCTGCCTGGCAAGTGCAAGGTCATGAGTTCAATTCCTGGTACCGGAAAAAAACAAACAAAAAACCCCAAATAAATAAGACTATAAGTTTCTTTGGGGAGGGAAGGAAAAAAATGGACAACCTAACTATTATGGTTTGTGTCTGAATGTCTCCCCAAAGCCTCATGCAGTCATGGAGCAGCTTTCTAGAGTTTATGATTGACTCATGGTCCAATGTTGGAATTATGGGTGTGAGTGCTACACCCGCCTTATGGTGGATAGTTTGCACACAATGTAAGGGAAGCAAAGAGGCTGCTTGCCGCTGCTCTTCCCTTTTGCTCTTGTTGCTTTTGCTGTCTTCAGCTGCCATGAATGTTTGCCCTCTGCCATGTGCCACTCTGCCTTGGGTCCAGCTGAGTGTGGACTGAAATCTCCACAAACTGTAAGCTAAATAAAAGTTTCCTTCCTTAATTTTGGGCATCAGATATATTGTTTCAGCAATGAGAGAAAAATAACTAAGACTCTAACCTCTTATTAGTGTACCCTGTCCTTCTGGTCTGCCCTTCCTGCTAGATGTTCTGGGTTTGTAAGCTGGCTCAAGTGTGGGAATTGGCTGAGGGGCCATGATTCTGTGTTACTACAATTTAAAGTAAATTTTTGTACATTCCCTGTAAGATTTTTCTGCTTACATAAATCCAGTGAAAATTTATTGGGCATTTTATCTATTTCACTTCTGGGAACACTATGAGTAGTCAACACTATAGATCTAAATATGTCAAACCTTTGTGATCACTGCTTTACCTCTACTGTCCATTGTGGTAGGTGCTTTTTCCTTGCCTGTTGTAGCTGAACACAGTCCCTTGGCCTTTGCCATCCCTGAATTTAACTGTACCTCTCCTATTCAACTCTTCCTACTGAGTGACTATGTTCCCTACTGCAATATCTGGCATATAGAAGAGAGTAATGAAGTGGACTTTGAGAATGCAGTTTCTTCCCTTATAAATATATTTCTTAAGATATTAGTGATGGATACATCTTATGGGTTTCCCAGTGTGGAGAACTAAGTTTCACCTTGTAAATCCACTGAAGCTTTGAATTTTGCTGAGATTTTGAATATTTTCACCATGGTTAAATCAAGGAATGTGATCCATCTTCAGCTCATTCACAGTGAGCCATCTTTTGACCTATATTTCAGCCAAACAACCAAATAAACTAGTAGCACTTTGTTCCCGAGCTACAACTTTAAATCCCGAATCTCTACTTAATGGGTCCATGTCAATAAATTGAGATTTATCTAGGTTCATATTCCTTCCACCATTATACCAAACCCCTAAATCCATCTCCACATCTGTTCCCAGGTCTCTGCTCATAAGAATTAGAAAAATCAAATTCTTTGTGAAGGTAGCCTATCAACTTATGTGTCAGACTGCATGTGTTACCTTTGGGGCCTTCTGATGCAAGCCAAGTTATAGGCCAAGAAGCAAAAATGGGTGTTAAATTTAGGTCCTAGAGCAACTGCACTGTTTTCCTTGGTAACTGCATCAGGATAGGTTACTACTACTCCCAGAGGTAACATGGGTTACTTTCCTCTGCTATGAATGGAGATGGCAATGGCACAGGGCACAGGGTGGGAATGCCTCTGCCGCTGAAGGTGGGGAAAACTCTTCCTCTGGTAAAATAATCTCATTGTATTTTAGGGATTCAGCTCGCCCAGCCTCATCTGGTTTCTCCCAAACATCTCCGGCTTAATTTACATCCCTTTCTACTCTCACCTTCACTTTAACTGCAGATGCCTTTTAAGGCTGAGAGTCAAAAGTGGGATGAAATTTAGCCAGTTGCGTTCTAAGGACTTGTGTTTGGTTTTTGGCGACTTCAACTCTGTGGCTAAAATAGTGCAGATTATCTTTCAGGACACACTTAGAAGACTTTAGATTATTTATCCATGTCTGGAGCTGGGAATTTGAGTCTTTGAGCTCATTATTTTCTTGTATTACTTTATTCAGAAATGCTAAGAGTAGCCAGCTAACATCATTGTATGTCTTACTCTTCCAAAAATGATCAAAATATTGTATGGAAAGTCACTAAATTCCTTGCACCTCATAAATGGCAAATTAATATAATCAAATTGTTCTAAAACCGTTCATACTTGGGACTGTCAGTACTCTCTGTGTTATCAGGACAGACCACAGCAAGTTTAGGTGTAATGAAATTAGACAGCCAACTCTAAGAACCAATAAACAGGTTAGAGAAATTCATCCTTAGAATTTTCTAGATCCACTGCACTTCTGGTACCAACTTCTGAATTAGAGTTCTCTCGAGAAACAGAATCAACAGAAAATATACACATACTTATGCCAGGAGATTTATTAGATAGATTTATAGGATCATAGCTGGAACAGCCAACAATTGCTGTCTGTGTGCTGGATCACCAAAGCATTCAGTTTTCTCAGCCCATAAAGATGGGAGCCACAGAAGGGGACTAAGGAGGCTGTGGGAGTCAAGTTTGCAGACCTGAGCCTACCAGAGAGACACTGTGTGCATCTGCAATAGAAGACTGAAGAAAGTTGATACCTGGACATCAACAACCACAGGCGATAGTAGTAGAGGCCACACCCTCTCAAATTGTAATTGTTACCAAAACAGTATATATATATATATATATATATATATATATATATATATTCACATGCAAGTGAGTATACAGATAAACTTTTTAAGGAATTTATTCAACTTTATTTTCCACATATTTACAGTTTTTTCCTTTTAACTGATATCCTTACTATAATTGTGAGGCCCAGGAGGATATTCATATGGTAAAACATCTAAGACTTTGCATGACTGAGAATTTTTCTTAATTTACCTCCACATTTAAATCGAGAATATAAATCCTGAGGAGTGAAGGTTTTCTACACCATCACATTTTAAAAATATTACTCTATTATCTCCTTGCATGAAAAGTTAACACTGAGAAGTTAAGTGGTCTTCTATTATTAACGTTCCTTCAATGTGTGACACTGTCATGGGAGAGTGTAAACTATAAAATCAGGGGTGTTTTTTTTAATTATTCATTTTTGAGACAAACTTATTGTGAAATATTTCAAATGTATTTTGGTTTTGTATAGAAGTACTTCCTGGCTATTTTTGAAAAGCTCACATCTATCCATTGTTGTATTTAAGTCTATTTTGACTGTTTAAATTATAAATTGCTTTTAAAAATTTCAACTCTCTCCATGGAATTAGGAAGTATCTAATTATTATTATATTTTCTGTGGTACACCGTAAGATTCATGAATAAAAGGTATGTTTGTGCACTTTTATTCTTACTAAAATTCAATTTATCTTTTTGTCTCAAATCACTAATATCTGATACTAAAACTGCCACACCTCTGCCTCTTTCTCTTGGAACCCCATAGTCCCCATTTTTAACTCCTTATTTTCAACCTTGCTTTAGCACATTGATTTAGTGAAACCTGTTGGGTAAAATAGCCAGTCTCCCACCCCCATTAAAAAGCCAATCTCCCCATTTTAAAATGGAGAAATTTAGACCATTAACATGAATGGTGACATTTGTTATGTTTGTATTATTTGCTCTACCTTTGTTTAATGAATGTATTGTCTTTCTCTGTTCAGATATATATACACGTTTATTATATATATACATATACATATATTTCAGATATATGTCAGATACATATACCTACTTTAGGTATGTATTTGAAAGTGTTTTATAATAGCTGAAACAGGATATTTAATTCTGATTCTTGTGCTTTTGTGACTTTTATTTATTGTTTGAGTTATCTTCAAATATGAAGATGACATTTGTATTTACCATAACTTCTGGGATAGGGTGGACTTGCAAGATGCTCAATACCGTATATTCTTGGTATTTCAGAATTGCATCCTCTTGAACCCTCCTCCTCCTTGCCCTGCTCCATTCACTGTCATTCCACTGAAATCTTCAGCCCAGAGAGTGACTTTTGCTGTGCACAATTGGATTTAAAAGAGAGAACAAGGGGAAAAGGCCGCCCAGCTGACTTCTAAATTTAGGTCCTGAAACAGTGATCTCCTCTTTGCCTCTGACCAATAAGCACCAACAAAAGTATTGCCAGCTTCATTATTGTGCATTTATAAGACAGTCTTTCTTATCTCAATTCAATTACATCCGTTTTCAGTTTTTTAAACACTTCTCACACTTTGCGGTCATTAATGGATTTCTTCCAATTTTTCCAAAATGATTAATCATTTAAAATATATTTTTATGAAGAAGAGAGTGTTTGGCATTGCCTGTCACACCTAATTTTATTCTTCCATGCTGAATGCTGAATACATTATTTATAATACATTATTTACAAGTGGTGATCCAATAACCTTCACTCAGGGAACCAGAAGACTCTGTGGGGAAGAGGTGAGCGAGGCTGGGTGTCCATCTGTGTGTGTCATCCACAAGAAGTGGCTGTGTGGTTCCCAGTCTTCTAATGTGTGGACCAGAAAGTCTATTTCACTATTTCGTGCTTGTGAATCTGACACTACCACCCACAATGAATAGCCACTGCTTTCTCTGACACTACACTTTTATGTAAAAGTAAGTAGTTTTTATTTACACTGAGACTCATCAAATGTTACGAGTAGGAGGAAATATAACCCTTTGGTCTAATCTTTAATTTTCTTGTTAGGAAAATGAGTTTCTGCTATTATTTGTGGTTTCTTTGTGGCCAACTGGATAAGGCAAAGACAAGAGTTCTTATCCTTCAAGTGGTTTCTTTTACTGTTATACTTGATCTGTCTCTAGTGGTTTATGTTTTTTACATTTTCATAAATAAAGAAACTGAAGACTTTGGTGGCCATTTTGATGATCCATGGATTAATAAATGCTTCTGATTATTTCTCAGGCTACAATTCTTAGTTTATAATCTTTCTTCTTTTATTTTCTTTCAGGTTTCCTAGGTAATTTTGAAGTTAATTACCTTCTTTGTCTTATATTTATGTTTGCTTACCAAGTAATATTGAACTCTTTATGCCAAATATCTTAATAAAAATATGCAAATGAATTTTGTGAAACAGACCATGATGTAAACATTTCTCAGTTGTGCTCATATTTTACTTTTTTAAATCTAAGCTTACATTTGCATACATGAACTTTAAACATATTTTTATCCTTTTGTAGTATAAATGATCAAATCTTTCTTTTCCCATTAAGAAGCTTCCCTCTGCTTTACTTTTTATCTCTTCAGAATCAGTGAAAAGAATGAAAGTGTGTTGTTTGTACCAAACATAAGATTCTTATTTCAGATTAGAATAAATTCCTAAAATTTTCACTTTATACCAATTTAAGTAGCTTTCTTGGGTTGTTTATTCTTTTAACTAAAGAAAATGAGAATATGCAGAAAATCATTTTAGAGATTTACAGATTTATTTTTAATGCAGTGGTTCAGTGCTTAGATAACGCAAACCATGAAAAAGGAAGGCCTCTTTCTTTCTAGTCAAAAAGCAAACCAGATAAAACCAAGCAAGAAGATTATTAAGACATAAATATTATAAATAGCAATGAATGAGAATCGTTTTGAATAAAACTAAATTTAGGT
This sequence comes from Chinchilla lanigera, assembly GCF_000276665.1. Lineage (NCBI taxonomy): Eukaryota > Metazoa > Chordata > Mammalia > Rodentia > Chinchillidae > Chinchilla > Chinchilla lanigera. The sequence continues at coordinate 4,905,906 of NW_004955407.1, forward strand.
TTTTCCTCATTGATATTTAAAATCTTATTTTTCAAATTTCTCATGAGAGTTTAAAGACATTGGTTCTATAAGCATTTATTGAAACATTTACAATAAAAATATGTCTATAAACTATCATCATATAATTTCTTTTTCATTTATTTTGTTCTCGGCTTTTCCATTCCCTGGCCCCTCTATCCAATTTACCTTGGCATTTTGAATCTTTGTTTAAGGCTTTGGTGACATCAGAATAATAAAGTAAGGTTTGGGGAATGATATGCATGAAAATTATTCCTAATGAAACCCTCAGATAGAATAGAACACATAGATAGAAATGGATGAATTGTACTCAGAGCTCCAGTTCTGCCTATCCTTAGAGAACATAGTATTATTACACCATTATCTGAACAGAGTTTAATTATATTCCCATTATATCCATCTGCCTTAAAACCCTTATCATGCCAAAACATGCTGAGAAATCTACTTTCCAAACACTCAACCTGCAGAATCCCTTGTGTAAATCTGCAAGTTTCAATGGCTTTATGAAACCCAACCATGCCTCTAGAGGGTTTTTTGATTTTCTTCTGCCCAGCCCACATTCAGTAAACAGGAAAACCATTAACTCTCACTTATCTGGAAACCCATTTTACACTATATATATATATATATATATATATATATATATATATATAGTAGAAAGATTTTTTAATTCCTTATGGTTTTGTGTCTGTGTCTAAGCTATTACTTTTCACTTATATATATTAACACTTTTACTATCTAAAGTATAAACCTTATACCTTCCACATGATAAAGAATCCAAACACAAAATAACTCCAAATAAAATAACATTAACTATATATTATAAATCCTTTCAAATGGTATGTTGCTAATGACTGAATTTATTTTCCTAAAGGTAGATGGTAAAATATTTTTAATGAGGAAGAACATGAATATCCATGTCAATTGCACACCAGTACTAATTTTTTAAAACTCAGGTATGTGTTAATAACAGAATGGAAAGTGTACTCTGTATTACAAAATTTTTTTAAAAAGACAAATTTGCAAAATACAAATTAATGTACTTTAAATATTTTTTAAAAATCTTTATTCCAAAATCAAATGAGCTTTGTTTTTCTGTACTACCTGTCTTTTCACATTTAAAATGTTTTTAGAGGTTACAAAAATAATATAACCTCTTAAGAATATCTATTAAGTTAGACAAGCACGTGTGTGAGTGTATAGCAAGACTTTATTTTCTACATAGAGAATGTTTGTCATCAATTCTTAGTGGTCAATTAACTTCTTGATCGTATGTCTTTATATTTATTACATATGTTTTATATACTATATATCCTTTGGTATTAAAATAAACTTTTAAGTTTTAAAGGGTAAAAATGTTTGAAAATAAGCTGTGCTTTTGTTCTAAGAATTTTGGTTTCCTGATTCTTACAATGCGACAGAGGATAGTAAAAAGTGTTACTTTTATGATAAAAGAGTTTGTTAGATATTGTCTGTTCCTTTAAATTTATTTCCCATCATTCCACTCTGTATTTTGTGTCTGGAGGCTGACCTCACTGAAGTACATCAATGGAGTCTCAATTTCTGCTGGCTTATTAAATTAAGTCAGTTAGAGATTATACAGGTGATCAGAGAATGAATGAGACACCCCCATTTCTGTTTTGCATGTTAACCCTGTTTTCATTCCTTCCCTCAGCCAACAGTTAATGCTGTCCTCCAGAAGAGTCCTCCACATTATGTCTTCACTCTACATTCGTGTGCCGGGTTCCTCCCTGTCCTCCCCTAGCTTAAAGCTGGTAGCAAATCTGCCGCTCTTGCCTTTTGGGTGCAGCATACATTACGGGTTGTCTGCATCCTGCCCACATCTTTGTAAATAATCTTTTTATAAACCTCCTTAAAACAAGAGATTATTTTATATTTGTCATCCTCTTTCTACCAGAAACCTGACTTAGACAAATAAGTTTTTATCTTGTTTTTCTTTATTATCAGTTCTCCGCCCCACTCCCAACTCTGCTTCTTCATGATAAATTTAGATTACTTGCCCATGTACTCTTTTTGTTTTGAGATACGCTTCAGCGATTCCCAGCAGGCATAAATTTTATCCTTCTCCATCAATTTCCTATTTTTGTATCCAAAATATAATTGTATGCATCAGTAAAATAAATTGAACTTCAAGTGTTGTTTTGAAATGTATTAAGGAGAGGTGTGTGGATGAAATCCTCACCAAGTGAGCAATTTGTAGTTGAAAAACATTTCCAATTACCAGTAGCACGTTCCTGGGCTTATTTTTGGTGGTATTTGCAGCTGATTAAATTTCTTCTAATTATACTTATAGGCATACAACATGAAATTTAAAATGAAATATATCACCTTGTTGAGACACTGTAATGTGTTTCTGAAATAGCATTCTGAATATGATATTCTACTACAAATAAGTGAAATTGGCAGTTTGGGTTTTGAAGGAATTAATTTCTACTGGGTTCCTTTAAAATAATAAGTGGAAATTAATTAGGATAAGAAGAGATAATTCATTGAGGTATTTATAAGAAAACCAAGAAACATTTTCTACATATCATAACATTGTATACCTCCCTTTTCTTTATTTCTCTAAACCCAGAGGCTACTTTCTTAAGGAATATTTTTCCATAGTTAACAATGTTAGACATTTTGAAAGTGCTTTGAGAATAAAACAAGCACATCAAAAGCTTCATTAGAAATGTATTGGATAATGATCAAGTCAAAGGCAAAAGGACAAAACATAGACTATACCTATGGAACTTTGCCACCAAAGGTGTGGACTGCATCTAGTGGTACCAGATTCTTAGCAGGAATGGTTAGACGGCCACACATTTTAAGCACCACCTTGCCATACTGTGCAAGCCCTGATAGTGGAAGAGAGAAGAGAAGCTAGTTATAAATAAGCAGTGGTCAGATACCTGAGGGGAAAATTTCAGTCTTTAGAATTTGCTAAATCAGTGCACAGGCCATGCAATAAAAATTCTAGGTAATAGTTATTAAGAATTCCATACATTATTTTTTTAAAACTCTCAGTAACCCCTAAAAGAAATATGTTTTACTTTATCTCTGTATTGTCCATGGTCCAAGGGAAGACACAAAGCTTACTAGTAATTTAAAATGGAAAATTGAATATAAATGGTTATTAATTAGAAATACATACCTAATTGTTATGAGATGAGAGAAATTCTAGAGTATAGGAGTAGCTTTGCCTCGAAAGTGCAAACATAAAAAGGCTTCCCAGGCTAAGGCCATGCCTCATGGAGGAGAAGCCAACCTAAAGGCCTGTGTAGCAGAAAACTTTCTTCTGGTGCCTCATAAGCACAGCTGATCTGCAGCAGGGAGAGCAGGACTAATGATGAGATCAGCCCTAGGCTTCTGCGGAGCGGAAGTGTTTTTGGTGCTCTCTTTACTAAAGGTTAACTCAAAGGAACATGAGGGTCACTATGTCTCCCACCAGGCACAGAGAGATGTGACCAAGAAGTAAAAAGAACAGTTTATCAGAACCAGGAACAAAACCCTTTTCTCTAGACTAAGCCACTGGACTTCAGCTCCCACTGGAGGTGTTAGAACTCCCTACTGCTATTACAGTTTTCTCCAGTTCTATTTGAACTTATACTAAGTCTACCCCTCACTTCTATGTAGATGTCCAAACACTTTAGATTTAATAACTATTCATTTATGTCCCACTAGTTTATTTTGATATATTTAACCTTGTATTTAGAATTTGTAAAATTATGAAAATAATATTTGCTCCATGTACTAATTCTATTTTTACGATTATTAATGCATATTAACTTTGAAAATTAATTGGTTTCATTGTGGTAGTTCCATACATGCATTCATTACAATAATTTCAATATATAGAAATTTATAAATCAAGTAATAGTCTCCAACCTTTATTTAAAAGATATAAAACCTATGTGATATAAACACTGGGATTGTTACAGCTATTAAAATATAGTCATTATAAAGGATAATACATCACAAAGGAGAAATAAATTTTGCCCCATAGATATTTATGCTTAGATCAAACTACACCTAAAATGCTGCATATTTCAAAATTTTAAAATTTCCTTTGTGAATTTAACCAATTTGAAATAAATTCTCATTTGTCAAATAAATTTTGCATAAATAAAAAGTGAATATACAGTATGCTTCTTTCTCATCTCCTCTCCATGATATGCATCAATGAGAGATTTGCTTTGTTCTTGAAGACATAAATATTTATACCTATTGAAATGTTTCTATCAGGTTATTTTTATATTTTCAGTTTTGTTTGGGGAAATGGATCAAATACTCACACTGCACTGCATTTCACTTTCTTTCACTTAACAACGTACTTTATAAAGACTTTTATATTTTATTAAATAGCTACATACAATTACCTACTCTCTATATACCAAAATGTTGCCAATGATGAATCTCTGGGGGTCTAGCTTTTCTCTAAATATATGGAAAAAAATGATAGTAAACATCCTCGTTCATGTGGTTTTAAGCACTGATATTTAAACACTGTAAAATAGTCAAAGAGTAGTTGCATTTATAAAAAAGGTAGATAGAAATTTGTTTTCTTAGAAATTATCATTCAGGCTTTTCATAACTGTGCCTCAGTTTCATTCTGGGAAATTATTTGTCGTAGAAGTGATGTGGCTTAAGTGGGGCTCATTCTGTTCAGATGTAGGGGTGCTGTACATTCAAACGTTATTGCCAAATATTCTTGTCCTAATCACACAGAGTACATCAGAGGTGTGAGACTCAACAAGACTTTACTGAGATTTCTGAGACCTCCTTATATATTACAAAGGTTCTAAAATGTAACTGCATTCATTTTCTGTTATGTAAGATCCCTTTGATAGTAAGTAAGAAAAAATAATTCCAACTACTTGAGATTTTAAAGGAAATGCATTGTCTTATAAAGTGAAAATGAAGTCTGACAACAGTGATCAGCTTATCCTTGTTCCTACATGCTTTTGTCATCATTTTCTATGTTGATTTAATTTTAGAAAAAGAGTATAAACATCTTAAAAATTAATGAAATCATTAAGTTTCAAAGAATAGTAATTTATAAATCTGTAATTCAGTGAGTATTCATTGTTCATGCCTCCACATTATTTGTTAACAAATCTATTACTGTGTCAACTTTTGTCAGTACTTTGGACAGAAAGTAGTACTATAATGGTATTTCAACTTGAATTTCCAATTTCATTAATGACATTGAAGATTTTTTCTCATACACTGATCATTACAATTTCATAAATTTGAATCGTCTGTCTATGAACTTTTATCACCTCCATTAGCCCTTAAAGCACTCAATGTTATGTTGAAATCTTAAATCTAACAATATCCATCAAACAAGCTAGGTACAGACACCTTTTCCAAGATTTTTTCTCATATTTTCTTATTCATTATCTAAACGTTTTGATTTCTACTCTTAATTCTTCTTTCTTTTTTATGTGGATAGTTCTTAAATATTCTCTATGATGACTAATTGGGCTTTGCTTAATAGTTATGAATGTCTACACCAAAATGAGATTTATTTGCACATTTTAATATTCAGAGTCTCTTAAATACTATTCTAATATACTCAGGAAGAAAAGCTTATTTTAGAGAACAGACAGATACTTTCTTTGTCTAATATAATAGTGAATTATATCACTTCCCCAAGGTTGTTTAGATTTACTTCTCAAAGATTTGTAAGTATATCTGGGGAAACATATCCTTGTGAAATCTGTTTTACTGTCTACCTTGAAAGCAATAATGATATGTTTTTCTTTGTAGAACATACCAGTCTGAGTTAGTCTTGCTCCCATGCATCTGGGGACTGCAGCAGCAGTGATGTAGCCCCGGTAAGGGTTCTCCGGGGTCAGGGAGTCTGTTACCCACCTGAATCTCACTGACTGCCCCTTGACTTTGCCATTTCACTTTTTTTCACATTTCTACCTTAAATTTAGTCATATGTTATTATTTTACTGTTTCCAAAATGTGAATCATTTCCATAACGCTTTCGTGACCTTTTACTAAAACTGAGAATGAACCAAGTAAAGCAGGCAAGGCAGAAGGCGTGTGGGTAGGTGGAGACTGAAGCTGTATTAGGGAAGGTTGAGGGCATGAGCAAGGCCTGAAGAACATGCCAGAGAGCCACGGGGCACTGTCCACAGCAGCACAGTGAGCCCTCCCGAGACCTTCAGAGGTGATAGAAACTAGAAAGGGAACTGGAAGAGCACTGTCCATATAGCTTTTAAAAAGACCCAATCTGGTGTCCCACTGTATTTTAAGAGCTCACAAGTAAAAAATGGTTTTTATATATGTGAATCATTACAGTATAAAAGCTTACAAAAGTACCAGTATTATATCTTCTAACTTCTCTCTTAACTAACAAATAAATGTATATATACTTTTTTTGGACACTTAAGAAAAGTTTGCCAAGCACTAGAATGATACCTGAAAATATTATTGTAATTTTATTCAAAGTCCAATCAAAATGGGTGTTTCATGCTATCATACTGTAATTACATTTTCAAGACAATCCAAGAAGAATGCTGCTGTGGACAGTGGCCCGTGAGTATTATAAAAATATCATTTATTTTCCTGAAATATCACATGATTCTTTCAAATATCAGCAATTGGTGGTTACCAGCAATGATATTAAAGCAACTTACCCTCATGGGCCTCTTGTGACTGATGGGTGTGATTTTCTAGTGGTCTCAGCAATTCATAAGGTTTTTTGTTTGGCACTAAAAATATTTTTATTGATTTCTTTACTTGGAGTAGAGAGGAGGGAAGACCATTCTATTGCAATAATAACAATATCAAGCTGTAAAAGGGAAGGTCAAGGTTAAAGAATCTGTGGAATGCCTATGACAGCAGGTAATAAGTCAGCTAATAAATGAGAGGTGGCACACAACAGCTATAGGTGCCCGTCCCCTGGATACTCTTAGAAGAATAAGTTCCTACCACGGTTGTCAAAGATTATGCATCACTGGAAGAAGTTCATGCAAATCAGTCTATGACTGACATTCTCCTTGGATCTCTTCAAGTCCTTCACGTAAGCTAAGTCATCACTGAAGAAACACAAATGGTAATAAATTAAATTGATTCTTTCAGCAAATTACTTTGAAAGAGCACATCAGCAAAGTATCCTTTAGAAAAAAATGAGTAAAAGGAAAAATACGTTGACAATATTTGAATTAAATTTGAAAATAAGAGCAACACTAGAAAAGTAACAATAATGCAGCGAAATTCTCCCAAACTATACCTCATCATTAGTATTCAGTGAACCAGAGCTTCAGAAATGGTTAATGCAATAAAAAATATATGCTGTGCATGTTAGTATAAAATATTTCTAGCATAAGAAAGAGACATAAGAATTATGTAACACATGCTTTCCTTTTTTAACCTTGGATAAGTTCTTAGAATACGATTGTCAATATTTTATAATTTTCAATCATTACTGGATATCAAAATCTCTGACCTTGATACTTCTGGGAGGAAGGTAAACATGGATGAGGAACTAATTAATTAGAGTTTAAAACATTAAAGAAATGTTGCACCATGGTATCACCTAAATTTGGTCCTGGAACATAAGTGGGAAAGAATCAAATCACATTGAAGAACCATTGCAGGCAGCGGGACCGCAAAGACATGTAGTTCAAGGCAGCTGTAGGTGCAGGAGGAAGAGGCAGCAAATGAGGCTTGGATCTTATTATACACCCACTGAGAGGTCTGGAGATGCTCAGAATTATTAGTAGCAACACAGAGAACTGTAGACTAGTTTCAGCAGGAGTCATTAACATTGAGATTTGTATATTAAAATGTAAACCTTGATAGGTGTGTGTACATGTATGCACATGGTGTGTGTGTGTGTATGTGTGTGTGTGTGCTGACTGCATGACAAATCTGGAGGGACTGGATTCTGGAGATGAGGAAATGAGTTGTTTTTAATGATACAGTAATTCCTAGTGAGCTTTCAGTGCCCATACTAAGTAGTACTAAATGGTGTGAGGACATCTAAACAAATACAACAACTTTTTAGAAGACAGACACATCCGTATTTGAAGAAAAGTGAATGAGGTGAGTGAGAATGAGGAATATTTAAACAAACTGACTATTTTTTATAGAAGGCTGATTAATGATAATTATTGATATAGTGGTGAACACAATAACATATGATAAGTAAAATGAGATGTGATAATGCAGCTCAATAACTAATTATTAAGAACATGCTATTTTTATTCTCTAAGAATTAGTCTGATGTACCTCAGAGAATACTAAGCTAAAATATAGATTGACTTTACTTATGTGTGTGAAATAATATTTTCTGGGGTGGTTAGATGGCTTTTCTTTCTACTGAAGATCAGAAGTGAGGAACTTTCACTTAAGCTATAATATAAAATTAAACCTTAGATATAATACTCCATTCTGTGCTGTGCGAAGAATACTTTGACTTACTTTTGTTTGAAGTATATTAGAATCACATAAACCAAGTATAAATGTATTGACATAAAAATTTATTTTGAAAGAAATTTGCAAATATTCTGTGGTTTTAACCTGCAAATAGTTTGACTTGGTTAGTATTTAATTTTACCTTTTACATTACTCATCATTTCCAAATGTTCCATTGTAAATATCCCCAAATTTTATGTTTGAGAAAAAAAGCTAATGTGATTTCTTTAAAGTGTGGACTTTTGATTTTACCTTAGCTCATGGGGAAAGATATGCATCTAGTTTTAATTTTCAGCATATGGATAGCCAATTGTTTCCAGCACCATTTGCCTTTCTTCCACCATACCTTTCTTCCAGTGAAGGTATTTGGCTTCTGTAGGTGGCTGAGTGTGTTTGGAGTTGTTTGTGACTCTTCTAATCTGTTTCATTGATTCTTAGGTCTGGGGTTTTTTTGTTTGTTTGTTTGTTTTTCTTTCCAGTGCCATGCTGTTTTTATCACAGTAACTATGGAGTATAATTTCAAATCAGAGTTTGTGATGTCTCCTGCTTTACCTTTGTTGCCTAAAATTGTTTTGCTAGTCCAGGTCTCTTCTGGTTCCAAATGAATTTTAGGATAGTTTTCTGTAACTCTGTGAGATATGCTGTTGGTGTTCTGATTGGGATTGCATTAAATCTATAAAACCAGATCGGAAGTATTCCCCTTTTCACTATATTGCTTCTTCTTACCCAAGAACAAAGGATATCTTTCCATTTTCTCATATCCTCTCTGATCTCTTTTTTCAGAGTACTACTGTTTGCAATGTAGTAGCCTTTTACTTCCTTTGTTTGATTGATTCTTAGGTATTTCCTTTTTATGAATGCTATTGTGAAAGGTATTGTTTCCCTAATTTCTCTCTCAGTGAGTTTATTATTTGTATACAAGAATTCTATTGATTTTTGAGTTTTGATTTTGTATCCAGCTACACTACTGAATTTGGTTATTAAATCTAGAAGTCTTTAGGTGGAAGTTTTGGGGTGTTGTCTCATGGAAAGTGTCATGTCACAGGCACAAAGTGATAATTTAACTTCTTCCTTTCCCATACTTATTCCTTTTATTTCTTCTTTTTGTCTAATCTGGCTAATGTTTCCAGAACTACATTGAATACGAGTGGTGACAGTGGACATCCTTCTCTTGATCCTGATTTTAGAGTGAAAACAATTTTCTGTCCATCTAGTATGATGTTGTTTGTTGCTTTTGCACAGATGGCTTTTATCAGATTGAGATAAAGACCATCTATTCCAGTTTTCTGTAGGGTTTTTACTAGGAATGGGTTTTGCACTTTGTCAAACGCTTTTTCTGCATCTATTAAGCTGATCATATGGTTTTTGTCCTTGCCTCTGTTAACAGGGTGTACTACATTTATTAATTTGCGTTTGGTGAAACATCTCTGCATCCCTGGGGTAAAAACTACTTGGTCATGGCATATATTTTTCTTGATGAATTGCTGAATTCTGTTTGCCAATACCGTATGGTGGATTTCTGCCTCTTTATTCATTAGGAAGATTGTCTTATAGTTCTTTTTTGGTTGGATCCTTCTCTAGTTTTGGTATCAGGGTAATATTTTCTTTCAAGGATGAGTATGAGACTACTGCTACCCTTTCAATTTCATTGAAGAGTTTGTAGAAGTGGCAGGATTAGTTCTCTAAATTTCTTGGAGAATTCAGCAGTGAATTCTCAAGACCTGGGCTTTCCTTTGTAGATAGGTATTTATTTACATCTTCAATTTCATTGACTGATATGAGTTATTTAAATTTTTGGTATCTTCTTGATTCACTTTTGTCTTTTTTTTTTAGGCGGGGTCTCACTATGCAGTTCAGACTGGCCTTGAACTCACTTTGTAGCTCAGGCTGGCCTCAAACTCTCACCAATCCTCCCACCTCAACCTTCGGAGTACTGGGATTACAGGCATGCACCAGCACTCCCAGCTCACCTTTGGTAATTCATATATATCTAAGAATCTGTCCATTTCTTCTGTGTTTTCCATCTTATTAGATCATAAGTTCTTGAAGATATTAATGATCTAGATTTTTGCAATATGTAACTTTACACTTTTCATTCCTAATTGTATGGATTTGAGTCTAGATTAAAAAGGAAATGGACTAAAGACCTAAATATTAAATTGGAAGCAGTAAATCTGCTGGAAAAAAGAACAAGTAGAACTCTTGAAGGCACTGGTGTAGGCAAAGACTTTATGAAAAAAACTCTAAATGCTCAGGAAAAATCATAAAGTATCAGTTCATACAGAATCAACAACTGGGCTTTCATTATATGAAAAAGTTTTTGCAAAGCAAAAGTAACCACCAACAGAGAGAAGAGATAACCCACAGAGTGGGAAAATACTTTGCCAGGTGTTCCTCAAAGGACTAATACCTAGAATATATAAAGAACTCAAAAATATCAGACTTCCTAAGTTTTAAGACCCAATCCAAAAATGGGCATCTAAAATGAATATGCACTTCTCAGACGAAGAAGTGTAAGTGGAAAATAAATATATGAAAAAATATCAAACATCACTAGTTGTTTAAGAGACTCAAGTTAAAACAACACAGAGATTCCATCTCACTCCAGAAAGAATGCCTATTATCAAGAAATCAACCCATAACAAATGCTTTCAGAGCTGTGGGGGAAAAAAGGAGCCCTTCTCCACTGTTGGTGCAAGTGGACTGGTGCAACTGTGGAAATTTGTGTGCAGTTTCCCCCCAAAAAAACCTAAAAATAGTGGTTCCATTTGAGCCAACCATTTCCCTTCTTCATATCTTGCCAAAAGAATTAAAAGCATCATCTTGCAATAATATAAGTGCACCCATGTTTATAGCAGCACAGTTTGTAATAGCCAAATCTTAGAAATAACACAAATGCCCACCAATCAATGAATGCATAAAGACATAGTTTTCTATACAATAGAGCACTACTCAGCCATAAAGAAGGATAAACTTGAAACACTTCTAGGTAAATGGACCTTGAGATCATAGTCAAGTGAAATAACTTGAACACAGTGTACACTGTATCTCTGGTGTGAGAAACTGATATTGTAAATAAGGATCCAAATATATAATAGGTATTGGGTAATGGGATGAAACGTTCAAATGCGAAAGGGAACTGGTGGGGGAAAAGGACAAGAAAAAGACTAGAATGAAAAAATAGAAACAAAGCATTTGTGCATGTTCAGATGGGAAGGGAAATGAGGGAGGGAGAGTGGGGAGAAGAATTAAGGGAAAAGATAAAAGAGAATAGGAACAAAAAATAGCAACAAAGCTTTAAAAAAAGAGGCAAAGAGGGGCTGAAGGGAGGGAAGGAGAAAAAAAGGTGCAAGATCTATCATGTACCAGTGCAAATTCCCTAAAGTGAATGTGATCCTTATGTATGTCTAAAAAATAAAATAAAAATTTATTTATGTATATTAAATAAATATTAAATAAACAATAATTTATTATTTATAATAAAAAATAAAATACTGAATTCCTTTAACGATGTTGTCTCTCCTCATATTACCTCCCAGCCTTTGTATTTGTGAGTTAAAGCTTTGAACTGTGAGCTGTATGCTTGATTTTTCTTTGTATCATACAGTTACTCTTCTTTAGATTAAAATCAAGGAATCAGGTTTCTATTGTTTAATTTTCCTTTATGTATCTTGCTATGGGATTTTTATAGTAAATGTTACTCTTTTCAGCGGATGTTTTAAAAAATAGTTACAGTGTATATATTCTTTGGGGCAATCCTTGGATTGCCAGTCACTATTTATGAAGTTATGTTAATGAATTCTCTTTAAGTTTTTTCATAAACTGTCATTCAGAAAATACTAGAGTCCAATACCTTTGAACAAACCTGTTAATCTCCACTTAGGAAAAATGTCTAATGCTATTCCAGCCACTGTCATTTGCAGAAACTTGACTTTGATTTAGTCCTCTTGAGAAGCACATTGTGCCACACTGCCGTTGTCAGTAATGCACATGCCTTCTGCCCCTTACAGCTCCCAAAGTGACAGCAATGACTGGATTTGTGCTTGCTATCATCGCATTAGTTACCAGCTCCCCACTTTAACTTGCTCTGCTTGATGGAGAAGTAGCCGCTTAAAAGCCACTCAAGGCAAGCTTTGTAATCACTAGCACAGAGCCAAAACTAATGTATTTACCACCTACCATGCATGGAGTATTAAGTGTGGCCTATCTCATGGCTTTTTTGAAAGCATTCAAGCGGGAGCTGGAGCAACACACTTATGGTAGTCAGAAGTCTATTGTGAGTGGGGCTGTAAAGTCACCAGGCCATTCTTTCAAAAAACTGACACATGATGTACAGATCATTATGGGCAGAGCATAAGTAATAGTCTGGGGCCACAAAGACAAGCTCAAGTTGGGAAAGAGTGAGGCCATCTCTGCGCACCACCTGATCTTCCTGCAGTGTTCAGAGAGGGCATCAACTCCCATGCTACCCCTGTGAGCAGATGGAAAAATTTTTAGTGTTTAGTCGTGAGGTTCTTCTAGCTTGAATTTTTGTTCCTCTCTACTTTTACAGCATGAAAAGGCTAGATTTGATTAATCAAACACCACTAAAAGAAAGTCTTCTTTCTGTTTAGCATTAACAAGAAAATTTCTATTTGGCTCATGAGAAAGCAGCTCATTGGGGTTTGTCTGACAATGATAATGCAGTCAAGACGACACACGTGTGGTACACACAATATTCCTTGACTCCAGGGTGAGCTGAGGCCAACGTTCATACACTTAGCAAATAAAAATACACAGCGTCAAGTCAAATTTGAATTCCAGGTAAACAGTAAATATAAGAAGGGGCACACTTCTACTGCAGTGTATTTATTTATTTATTTTTATCTGGACTTCAGAAGTAAGAGTACTATACAGTATCTGCAACCTGGGCTGGGCTGACTTCTTAAAGTCTAATTAATACGTCAAGAGATCCTACCATCTCCCATTCTCACTACAAGGTACTTAAAACCTATTCCAGAAAATACTTTAAGATTACCTGGACACAAGCACTATGTAATAGAGTACGTAAAGAACCTCGATTCAGAACATGCAGTATGATGATTTCTTATGTATGTTGACACCTATGCAAGTACTATGCAAATTAAGATGCAGAATAACTCCACCATCCCATGACGCTTATTGGTGTTGCTTCCCAGGTGGTAATCTTTTCTTTCCACCACAGAGATGACACATAGTTTTCTGACTGTAACAATTAGTTTTACTTTCTTTTCAGGAAAATCACTTAAGTTGTACACTGTCCACTATTTTATACCTGATTGTTTTCATGCAACAAAGTATTTATGAAATTTTGTCAATCCTTGTGTGAATTTTTTTTCAAAATATTTTGTTGTATTAGTATATCACAGTTTATTCATGTATTCATCTGTTCATAAGCATTTGAATTATTCCCAGTCGGGGACTAATATAAATATAGCTGTTTTAAAAACTCTAACATGTATATTTTCAGACATGTATGTTTATGCTTATAGGTAGATACATACATACATACATGTGTGCTTATTGAATAAATATTTTAGTGAATGAAACAGCAAAGATTTAATGAGAATAACTAACTTGATTTTTTACCATGCTTAAACTTTATTAGTGACAGCAGAACTAAACACACTAGAAACTCAAAAATTAAGCCCTACTGTTACCAGGCCCTAATACACCTGGCATTCGAGAGTCTGATTCTTTAGTTATGCACAATTTTAAAAAAACAGTCAAATGACAGAGAGTGATATGAGAGCTTGGGCTCATGTCCTGACCTGGCAGCACTTTTGAGGGCCCAGGCAGGGCTCTCTGCTCCTGCTAGAGCCAGTGATGCCATCTGAGCCTTGCCACAGTCCACGCTGTTGCTATAGGCCTTTCACCTTAGATTTCCTGTCAAAACAGTAGAATTATCCCTTCTCTCAAACCAGAGTTGAAATGTGGTTTCTTCAGATGTTAATAGAATAATTTCTTATAGAATCAAGATGAATCTTTCACCTCATTTTGAGATAAGCAGATTTTTGTCTTTCACATGGTTTATACTTCAATATTTCCAATGTATTTTTTGCAGTGACAAGTTTAGAGAGCAATCTTTTTTAATTCTCAGAGACATCATTACAATTGTAATAACCACTGCTATAACTACTATACTATGTCAGGAATTGACACAAGCACATATTACATCAAATTATGATGCTAGTAAAGCAGAAGTTAGATTACTTTTATTATTACCCATACTTCTAGCCCAGGTTTCCTAACTTTTCATTATTTGATTCATTTTTATGTACACAGACTGTTTAGCATAAGAGTTTCTTGCTTTTAAGGTGAACTATTCCTGTTCCGAGCAGTATTTAGAAAATAAAGCAAATAGATATTCACAGCAAGGAGAAACTGTGTAGATACAATCCAAATATCAGAAATTAAGATCGATTTTCTTCAGTTACTGCAGGTGTAATGAAAGTGAATCAATTTCTTTTAAGTTCTTTATCTCATTCCTAAGATATTAACTAAAAGGCAATTATAATAATGTATAAGGAATCACAAATATCTTTTTCTACTAAATTTGACTGAAATGACCGACTATTCCTCCCTAATTAACATGACATTAATTGCACTGACATAGCTTTTCCCATTCCTAACTTTTCATGTACATTTTAATGTATTTTAAAAGATAATAGATTTTCCGAGAAGGCCTATGATTCACGTCATTTTATAGGGGGCAGAACGAAGGTACAGAACAGTGTACAGATGAACATAATCACCAGTATTCTCACATGTGAGGGCAGCAAAAGTGCTGAAAAGTGAAAGTTTACACAGACATGCACAAATGTCAAGAAGACAATAAAATGTTTTTGGGCTCATTTTACAATTTATTGGAGGACTATGTTTATAAAATACCACTTTTATATCCTCCTGATTTCTTTATATCTCCTAACTCTTATTACCAGTCTGAGTACCAAATAATGCAGCTTCATCTCTAACAGAGGTTCACACCTGTCCCACCACCTGAACTAATGGACTCCAGAAGAATCACAAATACAGGACCCACAATTTTGAACTGTTTTCTCATTATTCAAGAAATACAATAAATTTTCTCAGGAAACTAAAATATTGTATATTTGCTCACAATAAGAATATTTTATATTCACATTATGTAAACATAGTGCTATGGCATAATTTTCAGCAGTCATCGATCACTTGGTTCTTTCTCACATACTTTGATTTTATCCAGATACGAAATGTGTGTCAATGGTCTAAGGAAGGGAATCTCCTTCCCAAAGTCTAGGAAATAAATTATCACTTGCTTCAAAACTAGCAATGTCAATTTTATCACCCTTTGTTCATAATAGCTTTCAGGTTAGTGTACAACATTTTACCCAATGAGGCAAAAAGAAGTTTTCTAAAAACTTTTACAAAAGAATGCTTCTCTGATAAAAGGCCAAAAAAAAATGCTAAAGGAGAAGTGAATTTTTCTTCATGCTATTGGATGTAGTTAGTTATGGGACGATATGTGACCTGCTTCTGCATTATACATTTTGCAACCATGGAAAATGGACAAAGGTTTATAAGGAAGCCAGCTAGAAATTTCATATTGCCTACCTACTGCCTTTAATCATCTACTACTTACGCTACAAGATAACGCCATTACTTGCAGCTGGAAGCAAAAGCTAATAAAAGTCCTCTTGCCACAAATGTTTTATTATTATAAACTTGTGATTTTCTACATTATGAGACACAAGAACATGAATTTTTCACTGTTTCTGTTAGTCTGTGTTGTGTCCACATTGCTTCAGCATCTTTGTTCTTGGGTATATATTCCTCCAGGTTTGTGGGAAGATCCCCAGAAAGAAACTCAGAGTCAAAAGCTGCAGTTCCAGCAAGCCAGTTTATTGGTAAACAAGCATAACGTAGCTTTAAGCATGCACTTCATGAAGAACAGCACCCTTCTCAAGAAAGAAGTGTCGGCAGCAGCAGAGGTGACCACTGTCTGTTGTAGGAATCGTGCACTTGGAAGAAACCCACCTGTACAACTGGGGAGGCCTCGTTCACAGAGTTGGGCCAGTTCACTGGAGATCACAGCACACTTGGAAAGATTCCAAATCAGCAGAAACAGAGGCAGCAACAATCCTGAGGATGGCTTGGGTTTTCTTGTTTTCCTAGAACTGGAGAGGGTGGGGATGGGTTGTTGAATGGGTCAGTTTCCAATCAGAAGGGGGACGCCACCGGCAGGTCTGCAGGGTGAGCTGAGCAACTTATACTACTTACAGGTGTCCAGGGCTCATGGGGAAGATCAAAAGTGCAATGCAATTAACTGTAAATTAATGAGGCCTAATTGGGTCAAATAGGATCTAATGGGGCCGACAAGTGGGTTTGAAGCCCTTAATTGCACATGTGCTGACCCTAGACCTGTATAATCATAGGTGTGGGACACCTCTAAGAGCCTTGGGGCCCCTTGCATGGGAAGTGGTGGGACTGCAAATTCAGGATGAGACTGCACTGTGCTGCTGTCTCCTCCCTTGGCTCAGCTCTCACTGATGCCTAGCTAATGGCCTGCTCTGTCCACTCCACGGCTAACATATCTGTGTGTGTTTCCAGTTAGCCATTGTAAAAGTAGACAAATAGGAGAAAGACTTGGAATGTACAGCTTTCCTTTCTCCACATCAATCAGATCAGTGCTTGCTTTTTAAAGGGGAACATTAGGCAGAAGAAATGACTTTAACTACAAAAACAAGCTCTGAGCCAACTAGCATCCAAATCTTGGTATTGTCAATAAAAAACAGCTTTGTGCAGAATGGCTAATCTACAGCGGGGATAAGAGAAAATGAAATTGAAACTGGAGCATTTGACGATGTCAAAACATCAGCAGGTGCTCAAAAAGCAAACGGATGAAGATATGTCAAAGACACCAAAGAATCAACCTGAAGGAGCCCCGGTTCCCCAGACAGGAGCAATGTGAACAACAAAATAACGTGTGACTACTGTTTGCATGAGTTTGTACTGATAGAAATAGATGACCAAATAAACAGGTGAGTGATGAAGAAATTCCACATATGGTAGGTAGACAGCTCCACCTTCTAGAGGGAAAATTTAACCTCAGCATATTTGGGAATAGCCCAAGTTTTGTGATTCATTTCCAAAGAACAGATTATAGGAAAAGGAAAAATAGTGTCTTTACAAGGGGAAGACCTGCGAACAGTGCCTTAAATGAAGGACCAACGATAAGATCAGCAATGCTGATATGCTGCCCCCTGTGCCCTCCTGAGGTAACATGATGTGTCTTTTAGCCTCATGATACTTTTCCCAAAACTCATCACTCCAGTTTATGCTTGAGAAGGTTTCACACAGTCTCAAATTGAGAGGCATTCTATACAGTCCTCCTTAAGAGTGAAAATTTTTTTAAAAAGACCAATAAATTTTCAAAAACCTGAAAAAAGATATCACACATAAATATCCTGGATTAGATCCTGGAACATAAAAAGGACTCTAGTAAAATAACTGGAGAAACTCAAATAAAACCTACATTCCAATCAGCAGTGATATACCAACGACGTCCTCCGAGTTTTGCCAGATATATCACAGTACTGTAAGATTAGAATATTGGGAAAATTTGGAAGTGGGTGAGAGGTTGGGGAAGCTCTTAATCTTTGTAACTTTTCTTTAAATCTGATATTTAAATTTTTTTATTTAATTAAAGCAGACTATGACCTGAAATCATAGAACAGAAAACTAGAAAAGGGAATCTGGCAATTGCGGGTTTAGGGCACTCCTGAAGTATAATCGTCTCAAGTTCAGAAGACCCAGAATACCAGGGGTCTTCCTTAAAAGATGACCTAAAGCATCTAAGGTTCATGCCCCACAAAACCAGAACACCTTTGATCTTAACTATGAGTTTAACTTATGCTATCCTTATTGCTTTTGAATGATTCAGTATAGAAATATATTAGATAAGTTAAACTTTAATTTTAATAACGATTTACTCAAGGAAAATGATTTCAAGAACATTGTCCAAAAAAAGATATTTGTAAAATGGAGAGAATCTCTATTCTTTAATGTATTTTAATAGTATTTCTACCACTTGCACATTCTAGACATGGAAGGCACATAGTAATAACTATTTCTGTCACTTAAGTTGGTTGCTATGGTTACTCTGCAACTATGATGTAACCAAGAAAATTATTAAAACTTTTTATGAAGAAGCAGATATAGCTTAGCTTTGCAACAATGTCATTAATAATTTCAGCAAAGAGATAAATGTACTTATATTGGAAATTCAAAAACACATATTAAGGGGCAAAACTATGTGCCCTTGAGAAATAAGATTTCCTTTCTGAAATGAGAACATTTTCAAAATCATTATGGTAATCATACCTTTGCATTCAAAGGGCAAATATATTTGCATAGGATGGTGTTTAATAACATGAACATACAAAAAGGGTAGAAGCAGCTGATAGGTTACTTGTGAACGAACAAGGAAGTTTACGTAAATATTGTCCCTGAGGTTACTGAATGTATCAAATCCTTCAACATGTTCGCCAATGCACATTCACATACTCCATTCCATGACTGAAAAAAGAAATATGATGTTTTGTGCCACTCTTCTTTCTCCCCAGGGCTCTTAGGTAAATTGCCTTACAGAGAACAGGTAACCAACAACATATGAAAAGTTGGAATTTGAATGTATTTTTCGTTTGTCCTCTTCAACCTTCAGTGAGAAGCCCTTTGACATGCGATATGCTAGCATATTAATCATTATAAGCTACTGAACACTGAATGCCAAATGCCAGGACCCTAGCAGGCAAAATATATTCTTCCCTATGAGATAGCAATTTGATTCTCTTTGTTTTTGGTTCTTTGAAAGGACTGATGTCATGAAATGCCTATAAAGAAAAATAATGTAAACAGAGCTATTAATTTAATTATAACAAAAGTAAAATCCTTCTAATACAGCTAGACCAGAGGTCATTTTGGGGTCTCTGTCATAGTACAACCAGACTTTAGGAGCTGATTTAATACTGATTTCTGGACTTCAACTTCCCACTAATAAAGGGTAATAGAATGTAGTGTAAGACTTTATATTTGTTAAGGTCCTTTAACTACCTAGACCTGATACGCAACAACTGAATAAATATCTCAGACTTCTGCTCTAGTAGCACAGATGACCTCTGGTGAAGAAAAGAATCAACCCTGTCCCAACCATAGATGCAAATGAGCCATTATCCTTCAGACAGTTGATAAAAGAAGCTTCTTTCTACTTGGGTACCTACAAATACATTTGCTGCACGGGTAACTTTTTATTTGACCTTAGAAGAAAGTACTATATTTTGCAAAACAAACAAATAAAAACCACAATGAATATGGCACAAAAGGAAGGCAAGTATTTGGAAGTTCTCTTTCACAAACTTGCTAGCAAGTTATATTTTCTGAAGTGACTGCTATAAACTGACTTTTTATTTCTTTCTAGAATTTTCTTTTAAAATTATCATGTCACCTTTCAGTTTTAGTTTTCTTTGTAGCCTAGTATTAAACTGAAAAACGCTTCCCCTTAGAATGAGGTTTTTAATAGTCTGGCTCTCCCAGCATGGAGCAATTTTGAGTGTTTAAAGAATGTCTGCTTTATGGCATAAAATTAAGCGCTTAGGTTGAGTTCACGTAGAGTGCCGAAGTGTCAGTGTGAGGGTTAGTAGTTTGGGAAGCCAGTTCTTCCCATTAACATTTCTTTTCCTTGATTCAGAATTTTTTTTGAGGAACTGTTGATATACCTGGTATTATGTGCTGGCCCCTTAGTTCTGTGGTCACCTCCTGCCTCAAATGCTGTTATTTGAAGACCTGCACTCATATCCTGGAAAGATTGGCCTCTGACTTCTTATTTCCCTGAGTAAACATCAGAATGGTAACTTCCCTTTTTCAAATTTAAGCCCTCACTTTCAGAATTTTAATCCAGTTAGTCCCTTTCCTTATAGTGTGTAATCAATACTCAGGACTTTCTCTGTCTTTCTCTCAGTCTTTATGTTAGACTCTCATTGCTCTGTGATCTTCCCTCAAGAATTGTACTCCAGAATAATAAGTGAGAAAACCTCTTTGCTTATTGCCCTATTAATTAGGATTTCTTCCATGGCTTATATTAATTTGAGTTGATGGTTTATATTTAGCCACTTGGTTATAAGTAATACAAAACATGCCAACACTAGAATTAAGTAAAGGAACCTAAATTTTATTTTTTGCAGGAAAAATTGAATTGTGTATACAATTAGTTAAGGGGGAAAAGATCATTCTACTCTTTTAAGAATTATTTAAAGTAAAAATTATTATATAGTTTACAACTAAATAACTTTGTACATGTCTTAGTTCCCTAAGCAACTCTACATGACTACTTGTGCAAACTTCATTTCCAGATGGGGGTTATTTGAAGATTTTTATATAAAGTTGACTCAACTGACTTTTAATATATGACATTATTTATGGTATGGTCATTCACATTTTTGAGAGTTCTACCTGCAAAGCCCGGTTTCCTTTTGCTGTAATGAATAGGTACAGCTATTTCTGAGGTTAGGGTTCAGCAGCACAGCAAGCCATCCTTTGTCATGTTCTCCTTGTGGGAGATGAGCTGTTCTTGTTCATGCTTCTCTTCAGTTTAATTCCTATGTTCCATATACTTTTACCAATTTGGTTACTTAGGAAAAATAAAATGAATCAAAAGATTTTTGGCTGTGTATTTTAATGGATCATGAGGAATCTGAAACTTTCTTTTATATTTTTGCTATTTAATATTTAAATAACAATTGAATTTTTCAGTTAATATATTTTGTTTGGCAAAAAATAGATTAGCAGATACTTAGGGAAAAATTATGCACATACTTCATTTTGTCTTGAGTGGAGGTTGACATATAAAAAGCATTATCTAGCTGAATACACTTATGGGGAAAGTCTGTTATAAGAAAAAATAAACAAAACAAGACTTCATTGAAAATATATGGGATTTTGTTCTCCACCAAACTTTTTTGTTAATTCTAACTTACCATATTCTATAAAATGTGCATGTGATTTTAAGAAAAAGTAGGTCACAAAGAGAAAGTAAAGATAGTTACACATAGTCTTTGTCTCTTTAACGCATTTGCTAAAAAAAAAATCCCTTTGAACATAAATCTTAATAATGTATTCAAAATGTGTAATAAGAATACATTCTTAATTTATATTAGGAAGTAGACATGCTTGTGGAAGTCAAAGAATTCCAGAGAGTGTCCCATCACAAAAGCAGAAGCATTGTCAGCGGCCTGCTATTTAAAAATTAAAATCCACATGGAGCCAGGAGCTACGTTCACCAAACAACCAATAAAAGGCATTTGTAACTGCTGGGAAAATAAATTGCTGAGAAAGCATGTGACAAAGGCAATTAAAAAGTTTCCTTTGCTAACCACAGAACGTCTACCCCAGAAAAATATGGAAGGGTGATTTCTTTAACCTGTAGATAGTGCAGTAGAAACAGTTGTGCTAGCAAGCAATGTTATTTTTCCTCCTCTGGCATCAGTCCAAAAGACCATCTTTTCTCTTCTTTTTCTAGAGATGTATTTATATGTTCTGTTGTGCTTTAAAGCTCGACTGGGTGTAGTTGCTAACAAAGCAGATCTTTGTCTCTGGAAGCTCTCGTGGGCTCTTGCCACCTCTAACTGCTCTGTAAAAATGCAGCATCAAGATGCCTGGGCAACGGCTAATCGCTCCTAAGTGCTGGGTGCAGAGAGCTCTCAGGGAATGAACAGAGAGCAAATACGGTGAGCAGATGGCTGCGTCGCACTGTGAGGGCCAACGCCAAAGACGCCCTTCCCTCAGGACCTGCTGAAAAGCCGAGGATGGCTCTATGAACACGACTGTTTTTATTCTGAGTTACATTTTAGTTTTATTTAACTATGAAGTTCCTAAGTACATTCTAAACCGTACTATGTTATGATGAATTAACTTCATTATTTAATTTTTAAAAATAGATTCATCATGGACATCTCGTATACAAAATGGAGTAAATACTATGTACTGTGGAAATAGGAGAAACTATGTTTATTTATTTTTAATTAATTAATTTATTGGTACATTTTAGATATACATAAGGATCACATTCACTATAGGGAATTTGTACCTGTACATGATACATCTTGATTCTTCTTTTTCCCATTCCCTTCCCCTCCCCTCAACCCCTCTTCCGTTCCTTATTTACAAAAGCTTTGTTTCCATTTTTTCTTCATTTCTTATTTACTTCTTTTCCTTTCTTTCTCTTTCTTTCCTCCACCTAGTTCTTCTTCTCATTTGAACATTTCTTCCCATTTCTCAATATCTATCATACATTTTGGTCCTTATTTACACTTTCAGTTTCTTACACTAGAGAAATAATGCAATATATATATGTGTGTGTGTGTGTATGATTTATTTCACTTAAGAGTATAGTCTCAAGGTTTATCCATTTACCTAAAAATGTCTCAAGTTTGTCCTTCCTCATGGCTGAGTAATACTTCAGCATATAGAAAAAACACCATTTTTATCCATTTGTCCTTTGGTGGGCATGTGGGCTGTTTCCAAGATTTAGCTATTACAAACTGTGCTGCTATAAACATGGGTGTGAATATATTATTGTGGTATAATGCTTGTAACTCTTTTGGGAGAATACCAGAAAGGGGATTGGCTGGCTCAAATGAAACATTTAATTTTAGTTTTTTTGAGAAATCTCCACACTGATTTCCACAGCGGTTGTACTAGTCTACACTCCCACCAACAGTGGAGAACTGTTGATTTTTTTTCCCACAGTTCTGAAAGCATTTGTTTTGATTGATTTCTTGATAACAGAAAACTCTTTCTAGGGTGAGATGGAATCTCAATGTTGCTTCAGTTTGCATCTCTCAAATGACCAATGATGTTGAATATTTTTTCGTATATTTGTTTACTGCTTGAACTTCTTCATCTGAGAATATATTCATTTCAGATGCCCATTTTGGGATTAGATCTTTAAATTGGGGAGATCTAATTTTTTCAA
Source organism: Chinchilla lanigera (assembly GCF_000276665.1). Classification (NCBI taxonomy): domain Eukaryota; kingdom Metazoa; phylum Chordata; class Mammalia; order Rodentia; family Chinchillidae; genus Chinchilla; species Chinchilla lanigera. Next base: position 4,929,388 of record NW_004955407.1, read on the forward strand.
AGTTCTTTATATATTGTAGATATTAGTCCTTTGCCTGAGGAACAGCTGGAAAAAAAATTGTTCCCACTTTGTGGTTTGTACTGACATGCTATTAGTAATTTTTTTTTGCTGTGCAAAAGCATTTTAGTAAGATGAGATCTTGGTTGTTGATTTTTTTGTAATATTTTCCATGTGATTGGGGTTTTGTTCATGAAGTCTTTGCCTACACCTATATTTTCAAGAATTTTACCTATTCTCTCTTCCAGCAGATTTAGTGTTTCGGTTTTAATGTTTAGATCTTTGATCCATTTTGATTTTAGTTTAGTGTGTGATGAGAAACATTTGTCTAGTTTTATTGTTCAGCATGTGGATTGTCATTTTTTTCATGACCATTTATAAAGAAGATATGTCTTAAGATCATATAAATCTTCTACCTTTAACACAATTGTAGATACCTACATGGTTTTTGATATTTAATTAAAAATTTAAGAGCTGAAACAAGCACATTTTGCCCTATTAGCAGCCAGTCTTTCAGTGTGACTACACGTTCAGGTCCTGTGGCCCTTCTTAGGGATTTACTTCGTGGCTAAGTTTTTGTGGGTGAATGGGGTATATCAGCACATAAGCAGGGGAAGGAGAGGCACAGGGCTTGAAAGAATGGTTGTTTTGCAAGTATTTCATACATCTGAAATTGGAAGAGTCTAATGAAGTACAAAACCACAAAGGCATGCTGTATAAGAAGGAGAGGGCTTTCTCTCGTTTAATTTTTAATAAAGTAAGCTTTGCATTTTGCAGTTTTATTTTAGCTACACTGTAAGGCTTTAAGTTTTCTCTATGACTTTCTATAGCAATTTACAGTAACTGGAGGTAATCTGTGGTATCCTGACAACCTGACACAAAGTATACCATTGTATATATATGTTGATTAGCAGGCAGGAGGAATAGAGCACTGGAGCAGGCTTAGAAAAGGAAGTGCTCCATGGTAGTCTAATAGGTTAGTGCCAAAGAGTCAGATGGGAGGGAGGAACTTGGATAAGATTAGCCTTGAATAAGTCAATCTGTAAGCCTAGGATTTATCTTTATAAAAACAATATCTGATATTTCTGGTAAAAGCATTTTGGTTTATTAGATTCACAGTACCATTTGTTTTTGCCTTTATTATAATTTATAAGAAGAATCATCTGGCTATGTAATTGACTGGATACAAGAACTTAAAGAAAAATAGAGACCTCACAAAGGAAATGGGCTCTTTTGTTACTGGAGTTAGCAGGGTTCTCTCTTTATACTCTTTTAAAGAATTAGATTGTAAAAATAATAATAATATGGATGATGTGATCAGTAGACATCCTTTTTATTTCTATTTCCTCTACAGAGACAAATTCTATAATAAAAAGAAGTGTTGCATATTGAGGAGATGCATATCTATTCAGCTTTTCTATTATGGATAGTAGAGCTCATCCATAAATCTTAACACAAATCTATCCTTTTCAGGTAGACACTTGCATGCCATCTTTTTTTTAACCTTTATTTCTTGTTCTCATATAGGTCATGGGTCTGCTAATTGTTCACCACAACCTGGGTTTTAATCACCTGATCCATCAACAGGCCTCCTCACACTTTATTCATCTTGTCAGTAAGTGACATTCTTGATAATGAAAACAACAAATCTATTGATAGAATCCCTCCATGGAGTAGAAGGCATCCTACATTAGCTCTGTCTTGGAAACCAGTCTATTCTATTACAATTGACCTTCTCTTGCTGATTACCACACAAATCATAGTCCTTTACCCACCCTCCCCGTCTATTAGAGTATTTCTCCCGCAGCCTTTCAATTGCCTGACTGCAGCTGGTAATTGGATTCATGTTTGAAGCACAGCACTGTAAGGAAAAGCCTGGAATAATTCAAATGGAACACCCTAGCCTAAGGCTGAGACCATATGTTACACTCAGATTTGTGTCAGTGAAGCTTATTGCTTTAGCAACAAGAAAACCCATTCAAATGTCATAAAATTTTGTTTTATTTTAAAAATTAATTTATTTAGAGCCATCAATATAATCTCATGTCCACAAAATTGTATTAGTATAGGGATGGGGAAATTATTTGGCTTTGTGTAATATTTAAATAAAAAACAATGCTTGGTGCATTATCCTGTCTTTCCTCTGAATGTCATGCTCTACCACAAGCAGTTTTGAATTATGTAATATAAAAATTAAAGACCACTGAAAAGCCACTATTTGGCAGCTGTCCTTCCTTTAGCACTTACTACTCTGAATATGCCTACAAGCATTCCCCTTTTGTACTACTTATTCAAATTGATGAATTCTCTCCCTCGTGTTATTAGGAGAGGCAAATACTTTCTTAATAACTTTACAGTTACTGACAGAAAAGTATGTATATATGTAGAAGCCCACCTGAACAGGGCTAAACACTCCTTAGCCTTGAGTGTCACTGATAGAGATATAGCCTCCTGCCAAGTCTAACTGGCTTGCCTCTTGTTTTGTGTTCCTTAATATGAATCTTAGGAAAGATTTTATGAATTCTGAAGGACTAAAGAAAGAAAACTGTTCTCTGGGAGAAATGTTATTTTCTTCAAATCACTAAATTATTGTTTTCTATAATGAGGCTATGACTCCATCATTGACATAGACCCTAGTGGTGTACTTGAATTAATAAGATTACTCTAATAATAATCAACAAATCAGAAGATCTTCTAGACACTCATCCCATAACAGCTTGATGGAAGGTACTCACACATTACCTGACTGCCTATTTAGCAGACAGACAAGTTGAATGGTACAAGCCAGGGATTGCGACAACTCAACAAAAAAGAGTAAAATATGAAACCCTGTATTTTAAAGTATAATTACAAAGCTCTGATGTCTTACAGTAAGTCCAGCTGGTGACACTAATTAGCAATCTATAATTACTTTGTAGATGAAGAGGATAAAATAGGTCATTGCTATTTGCATGTGGCTGTGGAGTTATTTTTGTGTATATACTTGAATGTGCATATAGCTGACTCTTTAGAAGGTAAAATGTTTCAAATAGTCATGGGAGGAACCACTTCACAGGAGATCTAGCACTTATATTTAAGTGCTAGAAGTATGTGTAAATTTATAAATGTGGTAAAAATTCCATCTACTGCCTGTGATCCATTTCATTCTGGGAGCTAAATAGCATCAGTTCAGTGATGAAGATTACACATTTTTTTCTAAATTTAATGTTATCTGAGCTCATAAAATGACTTTTCATTCAGAAGCTTAAGTGTCAAGTGAAAAGGATGAATCTGTAGCTAAGACTGGCATTCAGAGAGCAAAACAAGGAAAAGAGTGAATGTAAATAACATCAATGAAAGATGAAATTAACTAGACTGGGTTATCTCCAAAAGGTCTTTTAAAGTAGGAATTGTCACATTAATTATAATGCAATAATCACCCTCAAGAAACAGGAATGCTACAGTGTAGGTTTCTAACAGGACTATCTGGGACAAAAGAGTAGATATACTTACTTCTTTTTAAATTAGCAGTTTTCTGGTTTCAAAATAACTAACATAGTCAAGATGCAAAGTTATCTGTATTAGCCTTAATTAGGAACATATGCTTTTCAGTGTTTTTAGTTTTATCCTCAAAAGTATGATGATATAATCAGATTATTACAGAATGATTATTTTTCAAGACCATTCCATAGCCAGCATGTCCATTTATTCTTCCAGCATGATGTTGGGTGTTCTCTCTGTTCCTTATAAATGCACTCAAACTAAAGCACTCTAAATGTTTTTAATAAGTATATCTGTTTCCTAGAATAAATAATATTTTTAGGTATTTGATACTGTAATAAAAATTTTATACATCTACCCCTGATTTGGTGTTTTGTAGCATCAAAGAATAGCAAAATGGCTTCATTTTTCTCTTTTAAAATTACCTGGTGTTCACACAACAAAGTTTAAAACAATACAAAAGTTTCACATGTGCTGGTCAGGACTTGAAACCAGTTAGAATGAATCTCTAAAGTTAACAAAATACTATTTTCTGTGGCTGAATTTGGAAGAATTTAAGAGCCATGCACAGTGGTGCACACCTGCAATCCCAGCATTCCAGTCGGGGAGGAAGATTGCTGTGAGTTTGAGGTCAGCTTAGACTACATAGTTAGTTCAAGGCCTAGCTGAAATACATAGCAAGAAGAAAGGAATTTAACAATCTAGGAAACATAGACTGTAACTAAAAATTGACTACTATTTGGTCAAAATTGGCTACTACTATTTACTATTATAAGTTTTGAGGAGCACTGAATAAGTTTGCTACAAATGTTCAATAGTTCTGTCATAAACAACATTGCAGATGTGTTGAGTTATGAGTATCAATGATTTCCACTAATGTAGGATGTTTACAAATCCATCTGTGAGCCATCCCTTCTGGACAGCATACTTTACACATGGAACTCATGCCTTCTCCGGAGAATCATCCATTTGTCCAACTCAGGATTAGTGTTCTCATTTTCCACTTTGCCTGCAGTTGTTCTTCTGGAAACTTAGAACTTTGTAGCAGATTTTCCGCGCTGAAATTCAAAACTATTTAATAATTTAAAAATAAGGGGAAGAAAGTGTGAGCTGTACCTTGCTCCGGAAGTCACCATGTCTGTGACCTGCGAATCCGAGTTCACCTTCTGTGCCCTCCAGGCTATGCTCTCTCTGGATCTGTCACTTGTATCTCTCTTCTTCAGTGTCTTTAATGGCAGGAAAACAATGGAGAGAGATCAAAGTAGTAAGCACTTTACTAGAATATTTTAAACATGACATAAGATGTGTGAAGTAAGGATTTTTGTTAGCTATGTCAACTAATGTATGCTTATGCTTTTTGATAAGCTGGAAAAAATACACAGATGTTTTTAGCATTTATTTTGAATCAGAGTATTAGTGGAAAAATGTTAACTATCACTCACAAAGGAGACAAATTTATGTTTCCACACTTCATTTCAAAATGGGATTAATTAGGCTATACCTTGGAGATTTAATAGTGATGATTACTGGAGAAAGCACTGATAAAGATATTCTTTATATAAAGTCAAAAATATAAAGGTAAGATATGATTTTTTGCACCATTAGTAACAATATTGAGAGTAACACCATTAGTAACAAAATTGAGAGTATAGCATGAAAATAATAAATGAGTTGCCTTCAAATATAAATTTGGCTGGTATTCTCTATTGTAGCTGACCAACTACATAGAAAATGAGGCAATTAAAGTTCAGAATTCTAAGCTTATACTTACTGTTTATTTAAATTGAAAGGAAAATAATTCAGGAAGTAATAAAGCACATTTGGAGAGATAATTCTAAAAGTGAAAATCTAGGGGCTGGGGATTTAGCTCAGCGGCAAAAGTGCCTGCCTGGCATGCACAAGGTCGTGAGTTCGGTTCCCGGTACCGGAAAAAAACCAAAAAAAATAGAAAAAAAAAAAAAAAAAAAAAAAAAGTGAAAATCTATTTTTAAAAAATGGTCTATATCACACACATATTATGCTACTTGATAGTAGACTAATTTCTCAAGTGTCAAATCCACCCTGAAAATAGTAAATATGTATTATTTATGTATTCCATGCATTAATTTTCATTCTTATTTTTTCCCTTAAGCAGTAAAACTATGTCAAACACATACCACTTAAAGTCAACATTAGTCCAATCATCTTTTATAATTACTCAATAAATATTTACTAATGTTAGTATTATAATACTTAAGAAATTCCTTCTTATTTTGAATAATATTATAACTTTAGAACTTCCACAAAATATTATAACATGATGTATTAACATTTAAAGTTTTACAACTCTGTCTCCAAAACATTGTATGGTATTTTGGATATTTCTTTAAGTTTATAAAACTGGGTGCATTATTTATGCCAATTTTTAATCAATCTGCATTCGAGACTATAAATAACCAATTCAAACATAAGTTGAAAAATGTCCATATTTTCAAGAAAAATTGATACAAGTTAGAAATGCAGGACAGAGTCACCAAGAGAATCACAGAGATCTGACAATTATTTTGGATTCATAGCTGGTGATATTCTTAAAATTTAATGCAGATTATTACTTTGTGAAACTTTCAAGGGGACAATGTAAATGGTTTTCCAATAAAATCACAAAATCAAAGTGCTTTACAAACCTGCAATACAATATTTGGTTTATCCCAATGTCTGCTACACATATACGCACATGAACATGCATGCATGCTTGCACACACATACGCGCACACACACGCTCCTATGTATATTCCTAAGATGATTGCATAACCTCATTTAATAGGACAGTCCAGTGTATACATTCCTCTCCAACAAGTAAATAAATAAATCGATATGACAGAAAGGTCAAGCAGGATTATTAAATTATCTACCAGTTCAGTGGTGTCTCTGCAAAGACTAGGTTGAGTAGCTCACGCTTTTTATCTTCTGAGAGAAATCAAAAAAGGAAGGAAAAGAAGAGTGCTTTTGAAGAGTCAGGATGGAAGACTTACCAATTAGTAGGCTGTCTAAAGACAATGCTGCTTTCCAATGTTTCATAAGACCAGTGTTTGTAAAAAGGTCTGTGCTCCTCTAGTTTATAAGGGTATGTTGCCCATAGTTTTGCATTCTTGGTATATAAGATATGATAAAGAGATAAAATTTTTCCACTAAATTAATCTAGATGTATGTGGCCATCTTATAACCTGAACAATGATAAGAATCTACATTAAAGATGAAACTGACAAAAGTGAAAACGTAGATGTTCTTAATCTTTAACTGTGAAATGTTTAAGGAGACACCATAGTATCTAATGTACAACAGAGTGTTGAAATTGTAAATAGGCCATGAACATATGTAAGAAATAAATGGAGCCGTGAGAATAAAAACTATATTGTTCAATAGAAAACCTAAAGCAATAATGTTGATATATAAGTACATACTTGACAAGTCAGCAAATTGATCACATTGGCTTGCTCACACTTTTGAGCACAAAGCTAGCATGTATGCTCCAGCCTTCTTTGCAATTAGATGTGATCAGAAGATGGTCAGTGCAAATAATGTAATTTTCTCACTCAAGGTGACTACAGTGGAAATGATCCCCAAGATACATAGGTGTATAAGATAAAGATAGCAGAGATACAAAACAGGAGACTGCATACTAAGGACAGGTCTCAAGATGCGCATGCCTGCCCTGAGCTTCACTCTAAGGAGATAGTAACCCTTTTGACCTCAGCTCCTGAAACAGAGGTGTGTCTGCTGCAACACCTGAGGCTACCTTAACTCAGAGGTTCTCAAACTTCAATGTCCGTACATCAGAAGCACCCAGAGGACCTGTCAGAATACAGCGAAGAGTCCTGGCCGGAGTTTCTACTTCAGGGCGAATGGGAGTGGGACTGGAACACTGCTATTTCTAACCAGCTCCTGGCACTGATGCCCTTGAAACCACGTTTCAGGAATTGATTCCTTAAGGGATACAGTGTGTTTAAGGTAAATATACATTGTTATTCCATTGGGCCCTGGAACTTTGGGATATAAAATATTTCTTCTTATTTTTCTGTTCCTCCTCACGTTTGTTTTGGTAACACATAAGAAAAATTGAACTAGAGCCTGAACAGGTAAAAACCTTGGGTAATACAGGCCTATTTTAATTTTTATACTTTTGCTCTTAATTCGGTAATTAATTATTCCTTCATAAAGACACATGACACATTTCTAGAGCAGATTGTAGAAGAACTATGTGATACACTGTAAATTTGTAACTGGAGAGAAATGGTCAGAAATTCTGTTCTTTTCTCTGCCATAACCTTCATCCTAGTCAAGTCCAACTGCCTCGCACTCACCTTAAACCTAGATGGGCCTTTTACACGCCCTGCCTGTCCTCCAACTGCATCTCTTTCCAGGCTAAGCCCCGGCAACTTCTCTTTGCTCTTCTGGCCTTTTGTAAATGGAAGGGAGCCCTGCTACTGGCTTTCAGAACCTCAGACCCCTCAGAAACTCAACCCTTCAGTCATTTCTTGAGCTCTGTTTCTTACTTTCTTAGAACTTCTTCCGCCAATCCATGAATATTTGAACACAGTGACATGGTTTAAAGATTCAGAACATTTGATTTGTCAGTGTCTCCACAATGTTTCAAATTAACTGTGTTTTCACAAATTAAATTACAGAAAGAGTAAGAGCAGTGTATTATTTTCTTAAAGACGCATAGAAACAAATTCTAATGATAGATAAAAACACTTTACTTAAAAATTGCATGCACAAATTCACCTACTTAAATGTATATCCACTTACATAGGCAGAAATATAATCAGAAGTTCCAACTATTCTCAAGAAAACAATTTGAAATAGCTATTTTTGTGAAAGCCACCATTACAGTACTGAAGATTAAGAGTTTCGTAATACGGAAATGAGAAAGGGCATATAAATTAATGAGAGACAGCTAACACTAACACTAAAAGGCTAGTTCCAAATAATTAATACTTTGGTTTTGTAAAAAGGACATTTTAGGGAATGGTGAAGTCTGTCAATGACGTGCAGTGAGAATGTTTTTTTATTCCGGAAATCACTTTCTTGGGGGAGCGTTATTAGTGTTATGTTCTTTGGTTTATGGAGCAGAGCTGTACAGACCAGGAAGACGATATCTACGGGGACTGCCAGACCCATCCCCTCCATATAAAAGAGAAAATTTAAAACATATCAGAATATCAAATATACCTAAAAGTATAAACCTTACCTAGAACTTTTACATGAACAAACTTTGTAAACATCCTTTCCTGCTCAGTTCTGTGCAGACTGAAGCGGTACAGACCTTTCCAGGGGCACCGGGGACATAGGGGCAGTGTCAGGTGGGGGGTAGACACAGGAGGACAAGAGGTCACCACGGAGAGTGTGGAGACTTCTGACCTCTAAGTAGAAAAGATAAACCACAAGGGGGCTAGAGACAGGGATTTGTTCTTGTGGTGATGGTTGTCATTTTTTTTTTTTTTTTGTATTGGTTTTGCCTTCAAGGCCATGAACTTGGAGCTCTGTTTTGACAAGGTCTTGTGAGACACCGGTCCCTTGAAGTACAGAAACACTATTATTTAATTTTTCCTGAAGCCATTTTCGTTCCCTAAATTCACTTTCAAGAATTTAGTATATAGGATGCCAGAGATATTCACAGGGAATGAAGAACAGGAGAAAGCACAGCAGAAAACTACTCTGATATTGGACTTTAGTTAGCACATAGCCAAGTGAATTTAAACTACTTAAACTCCTGGATATTCTTAATTTATAAAAATCACTTTTTTGTTCCTATATTCTTTTTTAAATTTAATTCTAACTAATCTTGCTCAGCACAATTGTAAAGAAACTTTCTCTTTGACTAATGGAAATTTAAGAAAGCTTTGTTAGTTATGTGCTTTTGTATAACAAACAACCACAAAATCTGATAGCTTAAAACAAGAAATACCTATTTGCCCACTGAGATAACACAAAGACCCGCACCATGGAGCCAGGGTAGATGGAAGAAACTGGATAAAGGGAACAAATGCTTTTAGTATATATTTGTGGTACATTACAAATGTGTTCATTGTATTTGGTATATGTACCTGACACATCTTAATTCTTTTTAAACCTTTTTTCAGTCCCATCCCCCATTGCTTATTCCACTTTCTATTTGCCAAAGATCTATTTCCTGTTGTTGCTTTTTTACTTTGCTCTTTGATTTATTTATATTTTTGGTTTCTTATATAAGAGAAACTATATAATTTTTAAACTGTGTGTCTGATTTATTTTACTGAACATTATGAATTCAAGAATACATAGAGATGACAATATAACCTTTATAAAGAAAATGATAAAGAATATAAAAACTAATATTTGAAATGAACTCAAGAATGAGGCCCAACCAATATATATATCATAAATTGCTATATAAACTAATTTTAACAAAGATACAAGCTTAGGGAGAATTATAACTCATTTTCATGAGAATTCAAAGGGGATAGTGTATATAAAAATACTTTATATTCCATATAGCACCATAAAAGTGCTGAGTTTTTAATAAAATAGTACAAAATTATTTAATAAATGTGTTATCTCATGTTCTCCACCCCCTAGGACTGGTATTAACGTGTATGGGAACTTTTCTGGCATCTACTTTCAAAAGAGGTGACAAAAGGAATGAACTTAATTTCTGCAAGTCTGTGTGGCATAGCTGCGGTGAAACTTGGGCTTTCATCAATCTGAATTACCCAGAAAAAAAGTGCCATGCACTCCTTACTTTTTATTTCCTTGACTTTCTTAAAGAGGTTCCAAAAGTTTTTCAAATACTAAACAGCTCTAATTTTATACACACAGATATATACACATACCCACATTCATGTACGTATTCTAATATAAATCTAATTAAATTTGCCATAAAATATCCACATGTGTATAAAAATGCAAAAGTAATAAAAATCATATTTTGCATTCTTCCTAATATAAAACATTTGAAGAACTAATTCAAAGCAATAATTCAAAAAATATTTCCACTCTGATATATGCTGGAGTTCACTGACCTTTTATGTGTGTTCCCAGGCATGTAGAAGAAACACCTGGATTATGCCAGAATTGAGACAAAACTCTACCACCTGGACAAAAAGTGCACATATCTCTAATACCTCCACATACCAGGAAACATAACCGAATTCATATGTGTAACCAAAATATTTTTGTAAGTAAGCACTAGGTTTTCCAATCTTGACTGCACTAGAGCATGTTTTCTGGGTTAGTAAGTGTAAACTGCTTGGCAGAAGATGCTCCTCTTTGTGTCTTACATGCTGACAAAATGAAACGTGTCCATGTCATGGCTAGTGGGAATGCTTTATCACTGAAGTTACATTCAGTTCCATACCATTCATATTAAACCATTCTTTGCAGTGAATGCAGAATTTAAAACATTTTCTTTGTTACCATTTCTATAACACTAAAAAGAAACTACATTTCTCACAATGAAATACAAATTATAACTAATACTTCCTAGGAACAAAGAAAATCTTAGGAGGGACCCACTCACTTAATATTATTTGTTGCAATGTCACTCAAACAAATCATCAATTTGTAGAGTGATTTGAAATCATTTCTTCATAATGCTTGCATTTGCACCATCTGCAAACTCTAGAAAAGTCGGCATTTGGTTGGTGTTTAAGAACATATAAGCTTCATGAAATCCTGTTGCTCTCAAGTGATATGTTCATCCCTGAACTTCCATCCCCTCTGAACTCCCTTCATTGATTTACCAGAGTTATTTGTGGCCATCTCATTACCAGCTTGATAATGAAAAAACTGCTCCTATTTCTTTTATTACTTTTTTCTAAGGTTCTTCAGTCATTGGTCTGTTCTCCCTTACCAAATCACACTGATGAGACTTTTTAACCCTGCAGTGTCTCTGAATAAAAACCTGGGTAGTTACAAATTTCTTCTGAATTGTTCATAATCTTTTTCCAATCTACACTTTACTTCCGTTCTTACAGTTACCTATGGGCAGCTCCAGCCTGCTCCAGACTCACTTTTCCTATCTAACGTGATGTGATTCTCTTTCCTCTTCAGCTTCACATTCCCTTCCTGGAATATTTCATATCATTGCCAGCATGGTCTGGCAGGACACTTTGACCGTGAATGCTTTCCCCAAGTAATCAGCATAATTCACGTCCACTGCTCCCTGCAGCTCGCCCAGATTCACTTATCCTCTCCTTGCAAAAAAAGTATTTTTCTAGGATTGTTTAACACTAGCACACTGAAGTAACTGTTTGAGTCCTTCTTTATTCCTCAATTCGAAGTGGAAGACAAAATTACTTCACTTTGGTCTGATCGTTACTGTAGTTGAATCTACTTTTTCATTAAAATTAATTTAAATCTATGTATTTTGAAGCAGGCATGCTGGCTCATGCCAGTAATCCCAAGTACTTTGGGAGGCTGAGGCAGTTGGAGCCCAAGCTGAGCAGCAGAGTTCTTTAGAGAAACCCTATCTACACGGGAAAAGGACTGGAGATGTAGCTCATGCCAAGGCCTTGAGTTCAACCTCCAGCATCTCAAACAAAGTACATTAACCATGTACTTACTTATACATATTTACATGTATTTTATTGGTAAACAGGGCATTGTTAATAGCTCTAAAATGAGAAATATTGTGTTGGTCTAAATATTTATCAAACTAATAAAACCTTATATTCAGACAAGTTTTCTTATTGACTCAGCTATTATAAAAATGTTAATATCAAATATCAAAATAATAATTTGTGTGGAGTTTGATAATCAAGCTGACACTAGTGTCTACCTTTTACAAGTTTCCACCACTTCCTAAAAGTGCCAAGCTGGGGGCCCAGTCTTTACATATGGACCTCTGGAGACCATCGCAGATCCAAACTACAGCTCAGGATAAATAATATTAACAATCTGTTAGACATTTAGATTTGTCAAATGTTCAACTCTAAGTATAATCAAAATATTAATGTAAAGAAAAACAGCAGCCAGGTATGGTGGCACACACCTTTAATCCCAGAACTCAGAAAACTGAGGCAGGAAGATTGCTGCTCATTTGAGGCCCTCTTGGGTTACAGAGTGAGTTGCAAACTGACACTGTTTCAGAAAAGAAAGGCAGAAAGAAAGAAAGAAAGAAAGAAAGAAAGAAAGAAAGAAAGAAAGAAAGAAAGAAGGAAGGAAAGGAAAGAAGAAAGGAAGGATGGGAAAGTAAAAGAAAGAAGAAAGAAGAAAGAAAGAAAGAAAGAAAGAAAGAAAGAAAGAAAGAAAGAAAGAAAGAAAGAGAGAGAGAAAAAAAGAAAAAGAGGAGGAGCAAAGAAGGAAAAAATATGCAGTAAAATAGAGGGAAAATTAAACTAAATATTTATTTTAGAAAATGAATGTGAGTAAAATCTTATTTGTAGGGCTGGGGATGTAACTCAGCGGCACAAGTGCCTGTCTGGGAAGCACAAGATCCTTAGCTTGATTTCTGGTACAAAAAAAAAAAAAAAAAAATCGTATTTTTATTGTTCCTTGGTGTCATGACCTGGATCTTATAAAATACTGATAGTTTGAAATCCTATCAGTAAAAATTAGGTTCTTTTTTGAGTAATAGAAATTCCAAAGTAGCAGTGGCTTAAGCAACTGTAAGTTTCTGCCTCTCATATGACCAAGTTGGTCTGTCTAATATGAAGGTTTCATAGTCATCAGGTTTTCAAATTCCTTTCATGATGTTTTCCTGTGAGCCTCCACACATAGCAACATCAGAGGAGGCCTCTTGGACTCAGATATAACATATGCCTCTGAGCCTACAGGAAAGAAAAGGGATAAAGAGATGACTTTTAAGAACATTGCCCAGGCACTTGGGAGGCTGAACTAGGAGCATTGCTATGAGTTTGAGGTCAGCCTGGGCTGCATAGTTCAAAGCCAGTCAGAACTACATAGTGAGAAACTGTCTTATTAAAAAGTAGAACATTTTCATAATTTCCCACTAGCTTTATTGAGTCACTGTACTCACTTACTAAAGCTGAGTGGATGGGACTCTGATGTGGTAATCATGTGTTATGTCTAGCAAAGCACAGGAACCCTTTACTAAAACTGTGAATAGATAATGGAAGAATGGGAGGCAACCAACCGTGTGTGATACAAGGTAACTTTCATATTTGAATATAAAATCAGTCCTCCAGTTTCCTCTGTAGCAAATCGTGGTGTCTCAGTGTAAGCCAGAAGCCAAGGAGGTGAGTGGGGTCGACCAGAACTCTCATTTCTGCTGGGCTTAGGTCATCATCAGGCACAGAGCCTGAAACCAATGGCACAAGGTAGATCCTCAAGACAGTGCTGCTCGAAAACCATATTATGGATCTGGTGATATCACCTGAGCTTGGAGTGAAACTGAGCCTCTAGCCACTTCTGCATAGGTGTGTCAGCATATTTGTTTCCTCAGTGACAAGTCCATTTCTGTTATGGTTTCCAGACTTTTACACTCAGTAGATATAAGATAGTGGTCCATATATATAAAACTATTATGGTTCAGTTCATTTACTTAAATACTATAAAGGTTGATACAACAGGATATAGATCTGAAAGCTCATAGTCAAAATTTTAATAGAAAGAAAAATTTTCTATGTATTTCTTAAAGTTTAAAAAGTAATTTATATACAGCAGGTTTTGGGTGTCCAAACTTTTGGCTTGCCTGGGCCACATCAAGGAAAGAGCAACTGTTGGGGGCATATATAAAATATAAAATATAGTTAATGCATATACAAATAACAAACTTCCTTCTTATGTGTTTGTTATCATATTGAAAATAGCACAATAGGTCCATGTTCGATTATTAAATAAGAATAGTTACCTGCCTGCTGAATGACAAGAATCACTTGTCTTCACAGGCGTATACACGAGGTAGGCTGAGATATCACTGTCAGTATCCCCGGGTTTACTCACGAAGTCACACGAGTTTTTGTAGCATCTGCTACACTCAGAATGCATGAAGTTTCCAGTCAAATGCCGGTGTGGTGGGAAAGAAGGGCGGAGCTAGCCCTCCACTGAGCCCTCCTGCCCTGTGTTCAGGGGTCGTTTCCCATCAATACTGAGCCTCTGCACAAACATGTTATGGAAAATATCAGCAAAGTCATGAATAATGTTAGAAGTTCATAATCTTTTAGGGCTACGCAGATGTCCAGAGTCACTTATGGTCCAGGGGCCACAGGTCAAACATGCCTCTACCTGACATATACTGTCCAGGACACTTAGGAGGAAAACAAGAAATATAAACTGTTTTCTTAAGATATTTTTAGTATCCATATTTAAAAAGTAAAGAAATATATATATATATAAAATTAAATACTATTCATCAAAACACTAGCAGTTGAACAAGTAATTAGTCTAAAAATATTTTAAATGCTTTACATTCTGGTTTTTGTTATTATGTCTGCAAAATCCAGCATGTATTTTATACTTAAGGTCCATATCCTTTCAGACCAGACACATTTCAAGGGCTCAGCAGCCACATGGGGCCAGGGGCTACTATACTGAATCTCACTGCACTGTACCAAATGAATTAATTCATAGAAACAATCCACTCTTTGAAGGGCGGAAAGAGCTCATCTATAAACCAATTGAGTCTGGTGAATTTCATGAGAAAGAATGGATATATGTGTAAAGTTTAACAGTTTTTTACCCCTTTAGACTTAAAGATCTGCTCCTTGACCATTTGCTTTTTCCTATATACAGAATTTTAAAATTTAATGACACAAATGTTATATGGGCTAGAAGATTATTAAAGCTGCTTTCGTTGGAAGTAACTAAACACAAAGCCTCAACCTGTTTGGGTGGCCCAAGGAAGCCTATGGGACGGGGAGACCATGAGGTCCACACTAATATCAGATATACTGAAGTTAAGAGCGAGGAGCTCAGCTGTATTACTATCTGCTTGGCCTCAGTTTCAGTAACATAGACTCTCTTTTTGTAGTGATTCCTAAAAATCCTAGGTTTATATATACTTGACTCAAGTTCAACAGAAATGTGTAGTGTTTCCCAACTTATTGATAAAAACTCCAGCCTGATTCCTATCAGCCTAAACTGATTCACATGCCTAATTTCCAAAGCAGTTATTGGGGCTGGGGTAGAAGTTCAGACAGAGTAAAATGATGTATTGCCTTAAGTCATCTGTCAAGACCCGGAGTTGGTGAAAGAAACCGTCTCACCCAGAGTGAAACACGGACAGTAGGCATCTCTTCAAAGAAAAACTTGAAGAACAAATGCAAGACTAGAAAAAAGCAGTGGAAGTCCTCTCCATCCCAATCAATTTTTTAATGCCCCTTACATTTATGGTTATATTCCTTTTCTCAGTCACAATATTTTACACTTGGAATTTTCTCCTTTTTTTCTTTTCTAAAATTACTAACATAAATATTCTACTAGTTTTAAAAGAGTTAACTAATCTCTTGGGCTTTTCTCCTTTTCATTTAGTACTTCTCAGTTCTGTTTCACTAGTGTCTTCTTTTGTATGGTTTTTCTTTTCAGAACACTCATTTTTATGATGCTTTCCATGGCTGGCATCTAGATGATCCACAAAGTCTCAGGTGGTCATAAGTGGGGCTTTTTGGAATTGGCTCTATCTAGGGGAGTGTAACGCTGGCATTAAGGATGTGATGCTGTGATTAATGCTGCAATGGTGAGATTAAAGGGGCTGCACCCTGGGTGTGAGTGCTACCTGCCCTAAGGATAGGTAGCCTACTGGACAGAAAAAGAGCTATTGACGTCACTTCTTGTTTGCTGCCTTCTGCTTGTGGAGAACTGTTTCTCTTCTGCCACAGCCCTCTGCCATGGCGTCCTGTCTTAGAGCTAGCTGACAATGGACTGAAACCTCTAAAAATTGTGACCTAAATAAACCTTGCCTACTGTAGATTGTGGGTTTCAAGTATTTTGTTTTGGCAATAAGAAAGGTAACTAAGACAAGCTGCAACCATAGAACAATAAATGTATGCTTAAAACTTTAAGTACATCTTAAAATGAATCTAATCACCCAAAGGTACAGTCTTCTGGTTTTAGTCGCTTCTTTTAAAACTAGGATGAGCTTGGCTGTAAGATCCATCTCTTCTCTAAGATTTCTTTTGGAAAAAATAGAATAGAATAATATTGGATCATTTTCTACCACTTTTTGTCTGGTCTGGTGTTTGAGAAGGGAATTTTTCTTTGGAGAGTTCTCATCCAGTTAACTGACGTCCCATCTTGCTTTTAATTTTTTTGAATTCTTATACGACCTTGTTTTTGTTCAGAAACTGTATTTTGTGTGTTTTAGTTATATTTATGATCCAAAGCAATCATCAAGTATTATTAAAAACTGCACTTTTAGGTATGAAATTATAAACATATCTGTTATTAATATACTAATGACTGTGCTCATTTAATGAAAACTAAAAATGATAGAAGAATGGGTAACAAAAACAATTCCTACCTCAAACCTATGTTGAAACTAGTTCTCTAATATATGATTTTCTTATGGCATTTACTTTTCAGGAAGCCAAAACCCTCCAATTATCCTATTGCTCTTTTAACCATCTAAAATATAAAAATAGTGTAACCCTAGATAAATCACTGCCTCCATATCCAGAGAAAATAATGCAGTTTATAACAGAAAAGATAATTGGCACACATCAAAAGTAACTAACTCTTGAAAGACAGCAATCAAACCAGGAAACCTTCCACAAGAAAAGCACAGTATGTCATGTAATCTTACGCCTCAAAAATGTGCTTCGACTCCATTCCCTACTTTCTGCCAGACCATCACAGTGGGCTGCTCATCCCCCCGTGCCTCCTGTCATTGGGCTCTCGGCTCACGGCCTAATAACGAACCTCCCGAGGAATCTGTGCTCAACTCTGGTCTCCCCTCTTTCTGACCTCTCTTTAGAACTGATTATAACAGTTGACTTCCCCCCTATCTTCTAAATATTTCCATCTTCTAGGTAGAAAGCTGCCCGCTTCCTTACCCTTCTCTCTCAAAATTTTATCTGTTGGCCTTCTGGACCTTCCCTGCACCTTCTCAGGTACTTCTGCTCACTCTCCGGATGCCCTGTCTCTTGGGGGTAGAGGGGTGACACCAATGCACACTTCTATTCTCACTAAGATGGACAATTCCCTTTCCTGCTAACACATAAGCCTCTTCTGAGTCGAGTGGACCCTCATGAAGCTCCTCCAAGTGTCAGTTCTTTGCTCTTTACCCTTAGATTTCCTCATCCCAAATGCTGCTGTCACCGTGGACCATTTACAGTCCAACGAGTATATGAGCTGCCGAAGTTAACACTCTTTATAGTCCAGGAACTTGACGCAGTTGATATTCTAGGTTCCAGCTTTTCAACTTGCTCAAACTTGCCAACTTTCTTTGAGCCCTACTATCCCTTAGAGTGTCTTTTGTAGCCTGCACTTCCTCTACCAGCCTGGGTGAGGAGGGCCATGATTCCCAGCCATTCTGTGTGTCTCTACACTCCAGTCATCTAGGGTCTTTCTGACAAAATTGTGCGGGAAAATCGCAACCTTTGATGTCATTAACCTCGTTGGGGGAGATGAGGTAAACTTTACAACTGTGCAAATTAAGGTTCTGTTTCACAGTCTCTGCACACCACACTGCCCAGTTAGTCTGTGATCTTCCTCTGATCCACTGAGCCTGTTACCGGTGCGATTACTCTAAGTTCCCCCTTTGGTCAATCCACTAACTCCATCACCTTTTCTATTTTAGCATGAAGCTTTGCCTTCGCTTTCAAAACAAAGTAAAAGTCATCAGGACAAGCACTGCCTGTGTTCCCTTTGCAGGGGAGCCCCCGGCTCAGTCTCTCAGCTGGCTCTGGATCCCTCTGCTTCCCATGTGTTCCCTGATTTTCCCCATCCCCTGCACACCCGCCGGCACCTGCCCTCCACTGCGGAAACGTGAGCAAGTTTCTCTCGTGCTTCCTGCCGAACTCCTGCTTCACTCGCTCTCCCCTTCACAACAATGCTATTGAACGCACTACTTCATTTGTTGTCTGAAGTTCCTCACACATGCTTCTAAGACACAGTATCATTGTTCTCTCCTGTGACACCCCAAGTTTCTCAAAACTATTTCCACCTTAACCGAACTCCCTCACCTCACAAACAAGTGGAGACTTCTTAGGCTTCAATCTTCTTCGCCCTGGAAAGCTCTGGACTGTTCCTTCTGAACACAATAATTTTCTTTGAGGTTCATGCCAATAATACGGTCCTGAGTATCTTCCCTTTTTGTGTGTGGTTAATTAATCTTGGGGACATTTTCCTCATTCAATATATGTTATAAGTCAAATAAATGTGTATATATTGATATTTGAAAGTACTCATATTCAGAGAATACCTATAAAAACATGCCATTTTATATAATTTTTTACTTTATAAGTTCTATTTCTTTAAGTTTAATTTTTGTACTTATTTCTAGATTCTTGTATTTCACACATATTTTTTCAGTCATCCGTTTTACACTTTGAGTTGATAGGTTTGTTTTTCTCACAGACCCTTTTTTAATTTTGCCCCACAATGTAAGAACATTAACATTTTGTGATAAATATTCATTATTTTCAAGGTTAATTATGATGATGTTCTTTAAGTTTCCCAAATACATGGAAAGGTAATTATTTTTCATTTTGAGATGAAATCTAACTTAATTTCAAATGTGTTCTCCTATTTCTGGGTGTATTTATTTTCAGATGCATCTCTGTACACTACTTTCTCATCTCTTGATTTTTCCGGTATTCTCTATTTGAAAAGCTTGGTCCTTGGCATGCTCTTGTTGAGCTGTGTCCTTGTCCTGCACAGTCAACTCATTTCCGTAGCTGCAATAAATGTTTCTGAATGAATGAATCTTTAAAATATTCAACTCTGAGATGACTGAAAAAAATTCCTAGACACAGACAAGTTGAAAACATAACATTTTCATTGTGAGCTGCTATTTATTCAACAGTCCAAATAGTCAAATATAGTGGTAATGGTAATCTTTATTTTGATGGGATACCTTTAAAAGCTAGCATAAGGAATGCTTACATATTCTGAATATGCCAGCCTAACTGAAATGGCATAGTTAGTTTCTACCTTTTATAATAAGCTGTCACTGATAATGAGAAAATTTTGGCTGTACCTTATCAAAGTTGCATTGTACAATTAGTTTTTAGTCATATAAACTGAAGTTTTCATATATTTATTAACAGACAAAAGTTTCAAGGCCCAGTGGTATTATTTCTAGCCACTTTTCTAATTTTTTTTGCCTGAACTACAAAATACAAAATTGTGGTGGCTTTTAGACTACGCCACACAAATCAGAAATGAAAAAAGAAAACACAGCATACAAATTAGATATTAGATAATTTTTCCCAAAGTATGGTCAATCTTACATCATCTGGGCTAATTTTAAAAATATAGATTCCTGAATATCAATCTAGAATAAGGTAATAAATATCTGGGGATCAAGCCCAAGACTACTTCACAGCTAGTTTTGTGTGTCTTTAAATTGAAAGCCACTTGGATAAATTATTATCTGGTAAAACAACTGCATTCATGCTATGGTTTGAGACATATTTTTTCAAGGGAGAACAATATAATTCAGAACACATATTTTATAAGATTATTTATAATAGTCACCCAAAGAATGATATACAAAAGAGTGCAGGAAATCTGTCCGCACAACATAGATCAAGAATCCAGCTGAGGGCCTGGATCCCAAGATAATATCCTGCACGAGTCCAACTTAAGACCTAGAGCTCATAATATGCTTCCCACAAATCCAACTGGAAGCCCAGAGCCCACAACAATATCTCATGCAGGCCTGTTTCACAGATCTGCCCTGTGAAGGCCCACAGGTCAGTGGTAGAAAGTAGTAAGTCTGTGCCAGTGTGATGAAGGATCTGTGCTAGCAGGCTGAGGGATCTGCACCCGAGCTGAGAAACGATACCCAGAAGAACCAGAGCTCCCCCGAAAGGTACCACAGCCATCCTCAGCAACAGTTTCCAAACTCCTCCAATGACCAAGATGGCCAAGTTCCCATAAGCAAAGCCAATGGGAGAAGCCTCTCCAGGAGACTGGTACTGTACCATCTTCCCTTCCGGAGGCAGGAAGTGATGCTCAGAGTGAGGACCAGAGCTTTCCCAAAGTGAACCAAGCCATTCTCAGTGCCAACGAGGTCCCAAGCTCCTCGGAGGATGAAAACAGCCAAGTTCATCAGGAAAGCCAGCATGATGAGCTCCTCCAAGAGAACCAACAGGCCTTATAGCTTCTACCTTCTCCAACAGCCTTTCTCCACTCCCAACATCCTTACTTCTCCTTCTCCAGTTTTTCCTCTTACGCTGTTGTCAACAGTTCCCAGGTGGGCCTCCCACACCCAGCACCACACATACTCAGCTCAGCTGGGGTTATAAGTTGACCACCAGTTGTCAATCCACTAAAACTCATTTCTAGAATATATACTATTCAAGTTGTTAAGTGATTTATGGGATCTTCTGTGTATCAAGGAGAAACTACATATTTATGAGGAAAGAACATTTCTATAGCTAAGCAAACTCAAAAACTTTTATAGAAGATGAAATACATAGAAAACAAAAAAAGTAATATATGAATAACTGTAAGTATTAAAAATATCTTAAATCTGAGTGCTTAAGGTTTAATTATTATAAAGGAGTGTTTCCTGGACTGCTCTGTAATATGTGCAGAAAAGTCATCTGTGGAACTTGCTGATAGAAAGGCTGTATGACAGAGATGAGGTTCTGCACTTCTAGCAAGTTCTCAGGTGAGGCCACCTTTTGAGTGACAAGACTGTAAGAAACAGCTGCCTGACTTGGATAGAAATGGCACTTAGCAAAGATTCTATAACAGTAGCCTTTCTTTTAAAAGTATTTTCAATTATTGTCATTCAACGAAATAAAACATAGGATTGTTAATTAAAAGAAAAAACATCAGTCAGGTATTTTTGAAGTTCTTCTGGATGACAAAATCTCATTGACATCATTTTACTTTGACATAATGATGTGTTTCTCTACATGTAATATAAAGTACAAATACAAGATAACTGATTATTTAGCAATGAATATAATGATAATATTACTGAGAGCAAATACTTGCTTTAAACACTTTTGCCTGAAAGAACTACTAGTTCCTAATACTGTAATAAGAGAAAATGCATAGAGGATATTAATGAATTTTCTAGGATTCACATAAATGTTGCTTCTATTTTTAATGAATTGTAAAAAATTATCCCAGGTGTAAAAAATTGTTAGACCTGAAATAAAAATTGACGGTAACAACTGAATACTGAATGGTTTTGGAGTTAAAATTTTATTACAAATGCGCAAAAGTGGTTAACTTATGCACGTTTTCATTATTTGAGGGCAGTCAGGCTGTATGTGAAAGCTAAATTCAGTGTTTCCAAGCGCAGTAGCTGCTACTTGGTTTACAGTAATCAGGAGGATCGGTTACTCAGACTAATGACACTTTAAAGGGTAAAGGCCCGGAAAACTCAGTAATGCTGACTCACAAGCATACATTTGTTCTGGGTTTTGAAGGGCATTAGACATGCAAGTCCCATTAACAATAACAGGAGACAGAAGTTCTATATCTAATTTCCCTCTCAGCAGGCTGGAAACAAACCCCATAATTTGGAGGATTTGCAGCCTTAAGCCTGCTACATTGTGATCAAGAATTGCATAGATGAAATGGAAGGGATGGAAAAATGCCTTGTCCCTAATTTTTAAATGACCATGTGTTTCACAGAGTGTCTTGGACACAAACGGAAGTAAAGAGCAGTTGTACTGTAAAGTATCCTTTATCCTTAAACATGAGAGTTATGGCCCCAGTGCCCTGATCTATTAAAAATGGTGACTTCAGCTTCCTGAAATGGCACTTTGAAAACTGGTTTTGTGTGAAATATACAACTGTGTCAATAAAACAGCTCAATCTGGAGCAACTGCTTAGCATGGAATACAATGCTTAAAAGAAGAGCTGTGATTCTTTTTTAGAAGGGAAGAAGCTACATGTATATAAAAATACTAATGATTCACTGCTATTGCTGTTATTTCAATTGACATCTGTGGGTCTAATTTTGTAGAGTTGAATCATGACAGAGGAGATTTGTCTTTTCTTTTTGACAAGGATGATGATGATTAGATATGCACAAGAAGTACAGAAAAGTACACTTAAGGCAAAGTTAATATCACTCTACACAACTAAATGAGCTAAGTAAAAACAACAGGACAAAAATTGCCCCTGTAAAAAAAATTGGATATTTGTCCATTTAGCTCCTTGTTTAAAATAAGGCAAATAAACTGAAACCAATTCACTGGTTTGGAAAGTAGTACATTTGCACCCTTGAGCTCACCACCAGAGCTAAGGTTGCAGATAAAGTGACACAACTTCACTGAAATCCTTTATTCTGAGCACAAAAGAACTCTGAAATAAAATACTGAGAGAGGGTCACCCATCAAAGCAAGGTACAGAGGAGGCAGTAGGAGGAATTATTAAGAGATAAACATGATGCAAGGGGTGGAATCCCAAAACAGGATGTCTGAAGAAGGGACGGTACAACCATGGGCTCCTGAGGCTTTGCTGGGTTCAGGAGCTCCTACTCACTCTGCCGGTCTCTTCACTATTACTTGCTCCTCATTCTTGTAACACTAGACATTGTTTTCATCTCCACCGTCTGCCCTCCTGCTTTTTCTCCCTGAAGCAGTGACGTGGTGCCTCCCCAAAGGAGCACCAGTGAGGCAGCTGCAGGGAGTTGCAGGTGCTCGTTTGCCTCTTCCCCTGCTCTGGCATTTGCCCTTGCTCCGGCATCTGCTCTGGCATTTGCCTCAACAGCGGGCTTTTGCATTACACTTGCCCGAAGTTATCATGCGGCGCACTCTGCCTTCATTTCCCTTCTGCCTTAATGTCACACTCTCCTGGATTCATGCTTTCTAACAGTACTTTGATCAAGAAACTATGCTTCTAAGAAAGTTTCTGCTGCCAGGCATGTAGCAACAACATAATATAAACTCACTGACCTGGAGTTTGTGTCATTCACACTTGGAGACTCTTTAGCCTTACTAAGAGGATTTGCCCTGTCAGCCACATATATCTTATGCTTCAGACAAAGTAGAACTGTCCTGCAAAGGTGCTTGCGGTTCCCTTCATCTGGAGCCTTTGTTGAGTGCTGTCTCTGTCTATGTTATCCAAAGTTGTCTTGTGTCCTAAGTATCATAAAACCCCTCTGGTTGTAATGAGTTCTTACTTTAATGTCAAGACAAATTTTCATCATATCATGTGTCTTGAGTTAACAGGTTTATTCTTCTTGTTGTTCGTTGTTTACGGCGGGCAGAAAGCTGTGCTAAGTACCAATCTCCAGCACAATGCCTGGTAAACAGTAGCTACTCACTAAAGACATATGGTATTATTATCTTTTTAATGATTTAAATTTTTAAGTATATCTAAATAGCCAAAAGTCATTTATCAAAAAATTTTATGTAAAAATGTACACACCATGTAAAAGTATAGACATTCATGAGGTATATAAATGATTTAGTTTTAAAACCACAACACTTGTAGTTGCCTAGAATATCTGACACATAGAAAATACAATTAAAATATATTGATTGAATAAATGAATGAATTTGTGATTAAAATTCATTTTGTTCTTAGTAATATCTTTTGTTTTAGACCCAGTTAAAATATATACTTCTTATTTCAAATACATCATTCTGGCCAGACTGAATGAAAAATTTAAACATAAAAGTGAACCTTTTACTAGATAAAATCTAAGCACAGGAAAAAAAAGGATGAAAAAAGTTTAAATTAAATGAACAAAATCTTAAAACTACTATATAGATCAACTGTTAGTATTAATATGTACAATGATATTGAAATGATATTATCATTCCTACGTTTCATTCTAAATTGAAGTAGCATTATCACAGCATTCACAAAAGTTTTTTTTAGTGACTATGTAAAGAAAAGTGTTTCACCAAAATTTTCTTAAATGCTTTGAGTGCTTCAAATTATAAAGCATAGCAATTTGTATGGAAAATGCCTATTGTGTGAAATGCTTCATGTATGACATCTGGAGATGTCTACTGGATGGGATGAAATCCCTGATAGTTTCCAGCAGTGAGCACCAGCTGGCACCATGCCACTGCGACTGTACAGATATTCCGAAAATGACCTTGTGGCTAGAATCAGTCTGGACAGAATTTTTTTGTTATCATCCCTTTCATGCTTTGAAAGGTAGCAGATTTATCAAAACTCTGAGATAGAGCTATAAAAGAACTTCATATTATTTTACTAGAGTCACAGCAAAGGAATCTAAAAATAAAATTCCCTCTCTGCTCCTGGGGTGCAAGCACTTCATGTAGCTTTGTGATTTGACATCACAAGAAATTCCAGGGGATGCTGTGAAAGCAGGGAGGAAGCCAAGGTCAAGGATCAGCAGGTTCCGAACCTGTGCTTGACTTACTTTGATGATCTTATTTGTTATATCCAATGGAGCAGAGAAAAAGGGCTCTACAATGAGCGTAAGAAGCGACTCTTGGTTTTAATTCGCTCCCTTTGATTTCTCTCAGCAGCACAGATTAAAGGTAGATCTTTCTTTTCTCCTGGTGTGTCTCACTGTGGTACTCACTAGGAGAAGGAAAGAGCCAGGTTTAAAGGATTCTTTGTCCAACACGGTCTCTTTAACTACCGAAACATCTTCCAGGATGAAGTGCTGAAATGTTTGATGTTGGCTGAACTAGATCTCACTTTCCATCAATCAAGCACAAACCCAATAACTGGAAGCCTAGTTATGAAAATCAGACAAAGTGACATAGGAAGAAAAAGAAGGCCCCCATTTAAAATTCAGGGTAAAGTGACCTTACCCCATTTGTTTACATAAATACAGAACTGACAAGGGCAAGAAATGACAATAGCAGCTCAACTGAAATATGTGGGATTATTAGGAGTTGGTCCCCAGCTCCCTGGGCACACATCTCCTGCGGCTTTCAGTGTCCTATTGTTAAAGTTACAGCCACACACCTATCACTTGATAGTGAATGTCAAGACTGATGTTTGCAAATCTGCAGCCATGCCTAGCACATAAGAGCAAACATGTTCTAAACATATGTTTAACATGGTACAATCAATCCACATGCAACTAATGCATCTAAGAAGAAGCATATGTATGAATGCACTCTGAGAGTTGTGCTGCAGAGAGATAACACATTTCCCAGCCCTCTGAAGGCTGTAAGTCCCCCCTTCTGCCTCACAGCACTTTCTACGAAGTACGTTATCAGGAAGTAACACACCCTAGGCTTATGCTCCATTGCTTAATTGTAATCCAAAAAACTGTTAGATGTGAATAATTGTGGTTCCAATTCACCATTATCCATTGTAGGCTTTCTTACTTAATCCAACTGAACATTTAAAAGAATGTTAAAGTAGTATTGACCTTGGAGGAAGAGATCCCTTTGCTCGCTCTTATAATTACACATTTTGAGTGGAGAACACTTGGGGAGCAAAGCAGAGAACTAAAGAGCTGGGTATTTCTACACTTTCTTTTTCTTTTTAACACAGCTCATTTCATAAACAAATCTACACTCTTCGGGATAATAAAATAGAGCTGAAGTTGTAGTTAGACACTCAAAACCATATGACTAGAAATGATCCTACAATTATTGAACTTAAAAAATTTGAAGGGATGATATGAACTAGGTATGTGGATAGAGTTAGATTTAAATTGTCTTTTTAAAGTAGCTGATTTTTGCTGGGGATAGAGTTCAGTGGCACAAGGCCTGCCTGGCAAGCACAAGGTCCTGAGTTCAATTTCCAGGACCAAAAAAAATAAAACAGATGACCTTGAAAGAAAATGAATGTTCATGTAAACTAATTTTTTACTTAATGAACATTGGTATATATTATCTGGGTACTAGGACCAAGGCTCTTAATGTACTCCTTTATCCTTGTAACATTTTGTGAAGTAAATAGTACATTGGTATCCAGATAAAGACGGAGGAGTACGAAGCACAGAAAAAGTACATATCTTGTTCAAGATCTGATAACTAGTGAACAGAGAACTTTCACATAGATATCAGACTTAGTGTACTCTAGGTGATTTGCCTTACAAGGTCAGTATTGGATGACTGTTGTCATGACTTCCATAATTGGTATCATAGTATCAAGTATTTATCATCACTGAATGCTTTTTGATCCAGCAGTTTGTTTCTTACAGAAACTTTTCAATTGTTAGCCGATTAAGGATTATTATTCCCATTTCACAAACTGCAGGTGAGTAAATAACGTAGAGCAATACGGACATAGCTGAACCAGAGCAGGAAGCTGATTTGTGATTCCCAGTCCATGAAATTTACAAAACTGTTTCACTGCGGTAAAATTACTTGTCTGAAAGATTCCATTCACTCACTCACACACACAGACAAACACACTCCACATACTATTTTTATTTTAGAGGGAAAATAAAGATAAGCATAATGGTGAAGCTGAGTTTTAAAAAGACATACTTTTTAAGAAACTATAAATAAGAATAGGTCAAAGTATCATGTGGTACAGTTTATTATATTGACTCTTACTGAACATGTATTTAAGTAATAGTTTGGTGTAGTTCTGTGAATATAATAGCAATGACTAAAGTCTTGCTTCTAATTTTGTTTTTAGAAACTAAGTCAAAGACAACTCTGGGCTCACAAATAATGTTTTCATAGGAAACAAACAAACAAAAAACTAACAACGACTCTGCTCAGATGTTCTTTTTCATTTGTCATCTACTGTGTCCAACTGTGCTCAGTCAGCTTTAGGAAATTCCAGAATCTTGATAGCAGTTCTTTAAAAATGACTACATTTATAGATTTATTTAATAAATGACAGATAATGGTAGATACTGTTTTACATTATACCTTACCTGCCTGTAAGATTGACATCTAATTATACGACAGAGGAAGAAATCTATTTACCAAATATTTGCTCCATTCTTCCACAGAAGGCAGTGGTCTCTGAAGGTAGCTGAAGCCAGGCATTGTATTTAACTAGACCCTGTCTTGGTTACTTTTCTTTTGTTGCTGAGACAAAATACCCAAAGCCCAAAATTAAGGAAGGAAAGGTTTATTTAGATTACAGTTTGTGGAGGTTTCAGTCCATACTTGGCTGGCTCTGAGGCGGAAGATAGCAAAGCAACAAGAGCAAAGGGGGGAATGGCAGCCAAACAGCAAAGCAGCCAGAGCAAAAGGGAAGAATGGCGGCAACAGTTTCTTTTCCCTGCCATGCATTGTAAGCAGGCTACCCCCACCTAAGGGGCATGTAGCTCTCACATAATCTCCATGCCCTCCTCTTCCACAGGCTAAGGATGTATACAAAGTAAGCACCCTGGCTTCCTGCTGAGTCACTTAGCCAAACCTCTAGACTCCCTAAGTTGACACAATGTATCAACCATAACACTCCACCCCCTGTCAACTTGACAACCAGACACATTTCTTTAAACCAGTTTCCAGATACAAAGACATGCTATTACATTAGAACCATAACATTTCGCCCCCCAAAGACTCATGCACATCCCTTTATGCAAAAGGCATTTAGTCCATCTGCAAGAGTTGCCAAAGTCCTAACAGTTGCAGCATAGCTGAAGAGTCCAAGTCCCAAGTCTCCTCTGAGATGTAAGGCAAACTCTTAGCTGTGAGCCCCTGTACAAATGAAGACTTAAACACTTCCAACTTCAATGGCACAAAATAAATAGTACCATTCCAAAAGGTACAAAGAGGGGGATACAGAGCACTGGGACCAAAGCAAGTCCAAAATCCAGCAGGGCTAACATTATGTCCTGTAATTCCACGTGCATCATCTGAAGCAACTTGTGGCACATTGTGAGCTCCAAAGGGTTTGCATGAGTCCACCCCTATGGCACTTCTGGTGGTTACAGCTTCCACGGCTTCTCTCTTAGGCCTGCTTTGCTCCCTCCTTGCAGCTTTCCTTAGATGATCCACGGTCCTGGCTTTTCTAAACTTCTGAGGTCCCCAGGGCACCTTTTGCTTCACACTCACAACCTCACACACTGCCCTCTCAGGGGCACACTGCCTGACCTCCCAGGCCTCCTGAAATCTAGGTGGAAGCCTCTTGACCCTCAGAACTCTTGCATTCTCTATGCACCTACAGCCAGGGCCACTGGGATGATGCCAAGGTCTGCTGCTACCTGGAGCAGTAACCATGTTTTCCTCTCTCTTGGCCACAGGGGTCGACTGCCTGGATCGCTGGACACTCTGAATCCAATTCTGAGGAACAAATTTTCTATGCTGCCACCATTCTGGAACCTGCTGTGGCTGCCGCCGCCATTCTGGAACATGGTGCTCAGCAACTTTCTTCTCAAGACAAGGTCTTTCACCTTTGCAGTTTTGAGGCTGCAAAGGGTGGAGACTTGCAGCTTCCTGTGATGCCCTCAGGCCATCTTTTCTATTCCCCTGTTCCTTCTCAGCAATAAAGTTATCCTCAACTCCACCTTTGCAGTCCACAGCATTTCTGGAGCTTCCTTTCTGGCCAAACTCACAACATTTTAAATCATCCTGCTGGGCTCTTTGTTCTGGATTCTCAATATAAATCTGGCTAAAAGCCCCCAACAATAGCCATGCCACTTCCCCAATGTCTGACTGCCTTGAAATTTCTTTTGCCAGATTAACCAGTCCGCTCCCGCCCTTAATTTCAGTCTTAGGCAAAGTCTCTGGACACGAGCAAAATGCAGACAAAGTTTCTGCCAAACCATAACACACATCATCTGTAGTCCAACAACCAATGCAGTCCTTCTTCCCAGCAGAAACCTCCTCAACCTGGTTTTTACCAGCACAATTTCTATCAGCCTTCTGGTCTTCTGAGCTCTGACCAGAATCTCCCAGACAGAACAGCCAAAGGTGTTCTAGTGCTTCTCTTTCTGGCGACATCTCTGAACCTTTCCGAACACTTCCCACAAACCATTTCCAAAGACTGTTGAACCACATGGTCAGATATAGTCACAGCAACGACCCCACTCCTGGTACCAAATTCTGTCTTGGTTACTTTTCTCTCATTACTGGGACAAAATACCCAATGCCCAAAATTAAGGAAGGAAAGATTTATTTAGCTTACAGTTTGTGGAGGTTTCAGTCCATACTTGGCTGGCTCCGAGGCAGAAGACAGCAAAGCAACAAGAGCAAAGGGGGGAATGGCAGCTGAACAGCAAAGTAGCCAGAGCAAAAGGGAGGAATGGTGGCAAGCAGTTTCTTTTCCCTACCATACATTGTAAACAGGCTACCCCCACCTAAGGGGCGTGTAGCTTTCCCATAATTTCCATGCCCTCCTCTTCCACAGGCTGAGGATATATACAAAGTAAGCACCTTGGCTTCCTGCTGAGTAGCTTAGCCAAACCTCTAGACTCCCCAAGTTGACACAATGTATCAACCATAACAGACCCCAAAGGCTGTCTATGACATTAATGGTGTTTAAGCTATGTCCTCTCACTGTCAAAGGCTTTTTCCAAGGCTACACACTCCATTTCTGTGTTAGTAATTTATAAATTTTTTACCTACGGTAAAAGCTCATGCATTCTGTAAGCTTCAGAATCTACAGTATCTGGTAACTCCAGCCTGTTTCTTATGCAGGTATAACTATATGGTCAGTTCTCACCCCAAAAGATGGAGACTGCAAATACACTGCAGTTTTGAGCTAGGCCTCTTAAGAAGTGAGCGGTGTTTCTCCATGCTGTGTTTTCACTTTTGCCCCATGAATTCTAATTCTCATGTATCCATCAGTCTAAATGATTCTACAGCACAGACTTTTATAGTCCCTGAGAGTAACAACAACCATGTTGTACTGATATGCTAATAAGAAATTTCTATGCCTTAAAGCCCTTGACATTTGGAGTTTCCTTATTATAGACGCTTGTATACCCCTAACAGAGATCGTGATTATTTGAAGTGGTGCCAATACTGCCGTCCAAAGTTACATTATATAGATTAAGATGTTGTATTAGGAGTAGGGTATCTCAAATATTTGGCAATTTTTGTAAGGAATGCAGTTCTTTATTAACTTCAGGACGGGGCCTGGGGATTTAGCTCAGCGGCAAAAAGCGCCTGCCTGGCAAGCGCAAGGTCGTGAGTTCGGTTCCCGGTACCAGAGAAAAAAAACAAAAAAAAAAAAAAAAAAAAACTTCAAGACGACAAGTTTCCTGATGAAGCTGAAGAATGTAAACAAGCGGTTTTCCTTTTTTTTTTTTTACAGTTCCAATGGCATGAGAATTACTGTCTAAAATAAGGAAGATTGGATATTGATATAAGAAAAGTAAAACATAGTAAGAGCTCTGAAGACATGATGAAGGATTAATAAAAACTTTATATGCTATATGTTATAAAGTGAAAACACAGGCCTTGGGAATGACACATCCAAGCTTGAAAATTGATTTTACCTTTTAAAATTTGTGTATCGTTATAGTATTAAGTTCTTAACCTCTGTGCTTCACAGCTTTTATAGAATCTGTAGAATAACGTCCTTTAACAATTGCCTTTGCCATCACTGTTGCTGCTGTTCTTAGAGTGGTGATAATGGCGGAATGGCGGCGGGGAGGGAGGCACATTAGAGACGTGATGTTGCCCGCGTGTGTTGATATAGTGACGTAGTACTTGGAATGCAGTACCCCCTAACAGGGGCAAAAAAAAACCCACTTTTCCCTGAAAGTCATAAAGAGTTTCAAAGCTGTCTGCCTATTTTGCTATTACTCCTCACTGTCAATATAAAAAATTAAAATCATATTGTGTTCTGACAACAAGGTTTTTTTTTTTTTTTTCCTTTGGCAACAAGGTTTGAAAATACGCAGAATTTTTCTGGTTATCCCGGGACTGGGGATTTAACTCAGTGGCACAGCACCTGCTTGGCAAGTGCAAGGTTGTGAGTTTGATTCCCGGTACTGGAAAAAAAAACAAAACAAAAAAAAAGTTCTGGTTATCCCAACTATTTTTACTCATTTTAGTATATCTCTCCTATTGATACAATAGAAAATGAGTAAGTGCTATCATTTTGTGGATTACCAATTCTGTATTTTTTTACCTTTATTTTATAGCAGAAGTGTATTATCATCCTGATACCATATTTATAACAAGAAACAAGGAGAAAAATAGTGGCAATTAATCAAGTTTAGTTTATGCCTAGAGAAGAAACAGAAATTCCTTCACTTTGTTTCTCATTTTATATTTACGTTGTTCTTTTTATTAAATACATAAGCAGATACTTTGTAGTTAATTTGACTTGTATGCTGAAGTGCATTGTGAATGTAGAGGTCAAACTTATTTTATATTCTCTTTCATATTACCTTTTCAAAGATAAAATTCAGTATTATTCATGGCAAATATGTTAAACAACACAAAGGAATTTCTCGGTGTATTTTACCCTATTTTAAAAAATCAATAAAGTTTGATGCGCCAAAATTAGATATAGTAAAAAAGTCAACTTATTATGTGAGATAAGTGCATATTAGCATATATTAATTTGATAATAAAGATTTATACATATATAGACACATGTGCACATATTTGTGCATGTTATTTCTTTTTCTAATTTTTCACATCTTAATTTTATTACAAAACAATTTTAAAGCATATACATCTTTGCATACCTTATAAGCTATATGAATCAAATCATTTACATAATATATTTAGAGTGCTCAAATTGAACATATTTGAGCATATATGTAACATTTCTTTTACTTTCATACTACATCACTAGGAAATTTATAATATTTGAAATAAATTGACTTTTAGGGCACTTTCATGAATCTACCTGCTCTACTGTTTCCTCACTGCTGGAGTATGAGTGGAATACTTGTACGGTATGGTCACGAGGGCTACTGGCTGCAACAGTCTGAGCACAGGGAGCAGAAGGGTCAGAGTTCTATAACTTATATTTTAACGATTATCAAGATCATTATCAATTTAACCTTTCATACTGAAGCAATTATAACAGAAAATTTTCAGGAAAATCTAAGGATCAAATTAAAAAGTGCAGTTCTCACAAAATCGTAAGCCATCTGGGATTTTCTGGGCTTTTCCATAATGGAACACTCCACTCAGTGGTTCACCTTAGTTTAACGCTTTTTGGGAAAATTTTATGCCAATTGTATATATCTGAAAACTGAGTTCCTAGCATAAATATGCAGGTATTGTATAATAATTACTTATTCACTCAGCAAATGACAAATCATGGGTTTACAATTGTTTACCTTATTTTAATGTGTTTGCTATAGGTTTTCTCTTTTGACTAAACCAACTATGTCTATTTCTTATGTTTCTTTTGTTGATAAGATTTGTAGTCAAAAATAACAATTAACAAGTATTTTCCATAATCCCTGTTAATATTTGCGAAATGTGTAAGTTATAATCTCTTAGTGGGCTAATTCTATTTCATATATTTGCATATACAACAAAAAACTTAACAAAGTGACTCACAAGTGTATTTGAAGAAGGAATATTAAAGGAAGTACAAATAAATTAAAATACCCCAAATCAGTTAGGGAAAAAATGGTAGGGATAAAACTTTCACCTTTATCCCTAACACTTAAATATTTCCCTAATCACTATGAAGAGTAGGAACAAGTCCTTGATAGCCCGATTGATGTGTATGGTACTAGTTAACCTGCTTCCTTTGGTCTGATTCATGTAAATGATCAGTGTCAGGCTCCACCTGATGTTCAGGCAGTTTATTCCGGCAACTCTTTCACAGAACAGAGAGTAGGAGGAGCCCAGCGGCATGGGCCAGATATGGTCGGGTGTCTGATGACACACCTGCTAGAAGAGTCTCCGTTCAGAGCCTAGTCTCAAAATTTGAGATTTTTTCTCTCCCTGCTTCTACCTATGTTCAGTACAGAGTACTTACCAGGCTTTTTTTTTTTTTTTTTTTAAAGGAGTTCAGGCTATTCTTTAAGGGTGAGCTTTGTTTTAAAGTTTTAAAAAGTTGCATCTGTGCTCAAATGGCCTTATTTCTGGGGCAACCAAGGTTTTAGAACCCTCTGACTTAGAGATCAGGTAATTCCTGAACCAGGTTACACCACTGTTAAGAGACACATACTGTGTGCCCTGTGAGATGTCTTAGTGGGCCTTATGTCTATTATTAATCTTATAGCCACTGTCTTAGTTACTTTTCTCAGTACTAAGACAAAATACCCAACACCTAAAGTTAGAGGAGGAAAGACTTATTTAGCTGACAGTTGGTAAAAGTTTCAGTTCATAATTGGCTGGCTTTAAGGGTGGTTAACATGGCAGAGGGGCATCTCAAAGGAGAAACAGTTCATAGCAGGCAGAAAGCAGAAGGTGGCAAGATACAAACAACAAACCTCTCTCTGCCCCTTATATCTTATCCAGGCCACCCGCTGTTAGGGCAAGCAGCACTCACACCCTTAATCCTATCACTGCATCTTGATCCCAGCATCACACACCCTAGATCCAGCCACCTCTGAAAAGCCCCACCTATGACTGCATGAGGCTTTGGGAGGACATCCAGATAAAAGCCATAATAGCCACCATATGTCTCTTATAGTATACTATGCTGATTTAAGTAGAAATCACACCATTGATTAAACTTCTTGAGGCTGTAAATATCTCAAATGTGACATATGTTTATACCTATCCTCTTCAGAAGCTATTGGAAGTCCATGTAACACAAATACTTCTGTACAGCAATAGCTGATGTGTGACTCAGGAGTTTATGAAATTTCCTGAATAAGAAATATAGATGCCTAGCTTCAGCAGAAAAAGAAACTCACACCATACAATTGTGTGTACAAAACATTTCTTCATATAAATTTCTTGCTTCTTCTAAATTGATGACAGCTACATTTGTTTTATCCTATCCAGGCCAACTCTTTCCTCCTATTTTGGCGGGTAGTCCTCTGGTTCCCATGCTGTCGTTTCCCTGAACTTCTCCTACACTTGTCAATTTGAGAAAGCGAGGATCTTTTTAGTCTTTATAGATCATTCTTTTTGGGCTAATCTAAATTTTAAAGTTTTGGTTCAAGTACCAAGTCTCTAATGATGTTTTCCTTTGAAACCTGCTTTTTTTGATAAACTGAAAAGTGTCTCTGCCATTAACCCCCAGGGTTTCCTGTCTCTAAAATTAGTATTCTGCACAATATCTGTATATTTTCCCTCCTGCCTAATTTCCAAATACTCTTGATTAGCCATAAATATGACATTAAGTTATGGCATAAGAAAATCTTCTGGGAGGCCAAGGCAGAAGGATTGCACTTTGAGCCCAGACTAGGCTACCTATTGATTTATCACAACTCTGTCTCAAAACAAAAACTAGACAGGGCTGGGTATGTAGTTCACTGTAGAAGTTCTGGGTTCAGTTCTCACTATCACCAAAAAAGCCCTCCAAATATTTTGAAAACCATATTATTCTGAAATTTTGCTTTTAGACACTAGCATACTGTGTAAAATATATTTTTAACTTATTTTATAAAAGATAAATGTCTATCGATTGACTTAATTTGTCTATCAATTGACTTAATTAATTTATATTGAAATTTTACTTTCCTAAGTCCTGAACTTTCTTTAAGTCTCGCTGTTCTGAGAATCTTAATTGACTAGTTATCAGTTCCTTCCCCATTTTTCATGCATAAGCAAGTTGTCAGCCTTCCGCGTGGCCATGATTCCAAAATACCCATATTTTGAGTTTGGGATGATCTGGCCAACATTCAAAATGATGGCATTATTACAGTTTCCTTACTTTTGAAAAAAAATATGGAAACTAGACAAAGATAAGTATTGTTTGACAATTAATGGAATATATTCATTATATTTCAACTTGAAATCATTTCTACTATTTTATTTCTTTTTATATGAACTATTGAAATAGCAACACCATATGGAGAGTTAGCTGAATTAGAAATGAAATGATGAGTGTGTGAATTTCTGACTGGGGGCAGCATAGCCCTAAGTAGCTTATGCTGAAGTACAGCAAATACATATTTAAAATGTGTACCCATTCTCCAGCAGAAGTTCCAACTCATTTTCAGAGCTATTAGAAATTAGTATTTTATGGAAGAATAAAAATTTCCCTTCTTTCTAAAATGCAGATTTCTCAGTTGTTTTTACTACATCATATTGTTTCTTATGGAAACTTAGACAAGCTAAGGACTATACATTTTTTAAAAATTTATTTTATTATGAAATATAGAAATAGAATTGTTCTCTTCTACTTCAGGCCTTGGATTTACAGTCCTTTCTGCCTGGAATAGTCTTCTCTTCTCTGCAGATCTTGATCTTGCTTTTTTAGATATTGAGTCAAACGCCATCAGAAAGTTCTCCTAAGCTCATAGGATAAAAGAATACAACTCCCTACCCATCTCCTCAGTCTCTTTGCTGTCTTGTTTTTAATCTTTGTCTTCTTTACACATAGTCTATTGTCTATTTTCCTGTGTAATCATGCATTTTCTGATTCCCTCTACTACAATGGTAATTCCATGGAAAGAATTTAATTTCCCTGCTGTATCACTACTGCCTAAAACGTAACCCAGTCAGTAGCAGGCTTTCAAAAGATAATTGTATAAAATGCCTGGATAAAGGAAGGAAAAATTTGATAGAGTCCTAATTGTATGCATTATATTTTAAAGGAGCCTTTCATCTGTGAGTTATTCATTAGATTTTACTCTCCAGCTCTAGTATATAGGCCCTTTCCCCACTCCTATACATAAAGCCTTAATTACTTCTACCTCTTTAACCCACCAGGTATTTTTACTGTCCTTGTTTATACTAATTTAGTAACTAAATAATTTCCCCACCAGTCCCTGCCCCAATTCCAACCACAGACATTCTGTTCTTTTTTAAAGTTCATATTAAAAAATATTTCCTGCACAAAACTCTTCTTTTCTAGTCGTAATGAATGAATTGTTTATTCTTAATTGCTACTGCCATATTCCCATTACAGTACTTATTTGCTTCATTTTATGCCTTGTTGTCCCCAAGTAGAAAAATAATTAATTTAACTTGCAATACAGTGAGTACATACCACAATGTATTGTGTGCTTAAGGTACTTAAAATATTTTTGAGATAGAAAGGAAAGAATAGAAGAATCTAATTTAGTAAAACTCCACAATAACATTGACGCTAAGGGGGGAGGGGGTTGATGCTAAAAGCATTTGAAGTTCTATTTAATTAATTTGCTCTACCTTTTACAAACATGAGGCCAAACTAAGTTGACCAGTTTATGTAGATTAAGAAATAAAACTGTAAAATCATCTTTTTCCTTCAAAAAATTTCCATCTATGTATGAATTTGGAGGAAATATTTTAAAGACTCAACAGTGTCTACAAAGAAAAAAAAATACTATCTCATCTGCAGAAATTGACAGCCTGATGCTCCTGTGTCTGTAATAATGAATGTATGTTAGAAAGTGTTGACATTATTACATATAGTTCACAGTGTGCCGTTTCATTTCTTACACAGTACTGACATTCAAAAGCTGGGAGAAAACTACATTTCACGTATGGATCATATATATCTTTCCTGTTGATAATGAGAAAAGTTCATGAAAGAGCTCTGATGGTGTTCTTTTCACACAGACCTGCATTTCTAAAGATGTTCCCTGGTGGGGGAGCAGGCAATAGGTATCAGCTCTGCCAGCATCCTGGCAAAGCATCTGATCCTGCGCTGTGTGGTCATTTCTCAGCATTAGTGGAAGCAGCACATATTGACACTGAAATCTGTTTAAAAGCAAAGCTCCTGACAACTAAACTTCAAGAACACAGAGCCTTTAAAATGCACAGCACAATTGTGTTGACAGCAGACACTATTGACTTTTCCCACTATCCAATCTGACGCCACAGGCTCAGGACAGGCAAGAGAAACCTGGGGAGGAAAAGGAGCTGGGTTTTCTGAAGAATTACCTGCTGTCAGTCAGTTTGGCATCATTTGGGGCATAATGTGTTCCACAAATAAAATGAAAGATCACGAGACTTCTTTTTTCCTTTTTATTTCCACATTGTGACAATTCATTGATGGTGGGACCTAGCTGTGATGAAAGTTCAGTTTATCTTGATGAGACAGCTTTTCTTCCCGGCTATTAACCCAGTCACTGGCCTGTGACAGATTAGGGAAAGGAAAACAGAAATTGGACTTTCCCCTTCTCATTTTTTGGCACATTCAAACTACAATTAGAAAGAGAAACTCCACACTTATATTTCAAGTGTGACTTCTAAAAAGTAATTACCCCTAAGTGTTTTATTTTTGTTGGTTTTAGAATCCATCCCTTTTCACGTCTCTGATCTACACAAAGATTATACATTGCACGATATTTTCAAGCTGTA
Source organism: Chinchilla lanigera (assembly GCF_000276665.1). Classification (NCBI taxonomy): domain Eukaryota; kingdom Metazoa; phylum Chordata; class Mammalia; order Rodentia; family Chinchillidae; genus Chinchilla; species Chinchilla lanigera. The sequence goes on from NW_004955407.1 coordinate 4,967,160, forward strand.
TTGTGGGGGGATGTGACATGATTTTAAGTTAAGTAGACTGAGCACAGGTAACTTTGTGCTAGGACACTGGTCATACTTAACCTCCAGGAAAAAGCGACAGCACACAATGTCAAAATTTCACAACTGGAATCTGTGATGATAACATAAGGCTGCTTTGTTTCTGTTAAGGACAAAAAATATATCCTTGTCCACATGGATGTCAGAGAAAAATCTATGGAAAATGCTAGAGCTAATGAAATGTCAAATGTTACTACTACAGAAAATTATGGCAAACCATAGACACATTTGATAAATGAACATGAATATTACAGATTAAAAATAAATGGTTAATATATGCACTTGGCTTAAACAATAAATTAATTTTAAGTCAAAGGAGTCACTATTACAATTAAAGAAAAGGAAAAAAAGACTTAGAATGTTCTTGCTAAAACGAGAGTAGCGAGAGAAAAGACAACAGTAAGTCACATGCATCAAGGAAAACTGAGAAATTTTAGATTTAAAACAGTTTTATTCACTGAAGTAGGTTCACACCTGAATATATAATTACAGAGAAAAGTAATTCACTACAATTTTCTAACGTTAAGCTACTGATAAGTACTACAAACTACACAAAGGAAGCATGCATACTATTCCAAATATTTTATATCCTAATATTTTTATATATTTTTGTGTATTTTGAGATCATGTGTCCTTGGTTTATAATGCCTATTTTTACAGAGAAAAGAGAAAAATAATTTAGTCATTCTCTAACACAGTTGGTAAAAATTTATTGGGTAGAGTTGATAGCTCTGAAAAAATTTCTTTAGCTCCGCGGATCATTGCTAATGACGTGCTAAGGCATGACCTGGCCTGGGTGGATGTTTAAAACAGAGAGCTTCACACACAGGCATCCTCAGTATTTGTCACCCTCCTGGAAGACTGTGCTGTACAAACTCAAGGATCCTACATAATTCCTATCCTAAAATAAAACAAATGTATAATGCAAAATTATAATAAAATTATAATTATATTATAATCAAAAATTATTTAAAATCAATATCAAAAAGATTACTCTGGAATATTGATTCAACATCTGCAACACTCATTGCATAAACCCACTCTTGTCCAATCATCAACGAATAACAAATTCTTTACTAGACTGTCTAATGATCAGAAGAATTTCTAATATCACTTTCTGCCTGTGTGTGTCCTAGCAATGTTGAAGAAGCATCAGGCTGTTGTGTTTGCCTGGGCTCTAGAATAAAAGACCCAAAGATTAACCCAAGAAGTTTGGTCTTTATAATAATGTCAGCAATCTGTTGCTTGATAGCTTCATGAAAATACAATATACATTCTGTGCAACATACCATTTCAAGTGCACAATTCACTATTTTCTAAGTAATATAGCATTATACAGTGATCAAAAGAATTTAGGTTCAAAACATTTTCATACTCTCCCCAAAAAACTGAATACATTCTAGGAATCACTCACTGTCAACTCCCCCACCTCTAGTTCCTTAAAATAGCGAACTCACACTCCCGATGCCCTCCCTCCCTTCCACTCAGCCATGACTCTTAAAAATTCCATCACCTACCAACAGAGCCATCTGGGGAGCAAGCCTGTACCACTTGGATCTTTGGGCTTCACTTCAGATATGAACTACAATAATGACTACAGAAAAACAAATGATTTTACATCTTACCGAATTTGTGCCTCATTACATATTTTCTTTCTTTTGCATTCATTATAATTCCTGTATTATTTTAAAATACTCAGTCATTTATATAGGGCACATAATATGTGAAGTGCATACACATATAGATATTATATTTTAGTGCATGAATATGTATATACACTTCCATGCATATATGTATAAAATCATTTTATACCAACTGATGCCTTCTTGATGCTGTATTTATCTAGTATCATTGCTTTTCTCCCTTAAGGCTATTTGTTATACTTCTATGATGGTTACTTTTATGTATCAACTTGATTCCACAAAAAAGCTCAGGTAATTGGATAATCATGATTTCTGGTGTGTCTGGGGAAGTGTTTGTGAAAGATATTAGTGTTTGCACTGGTAAAGTGAGTCCTCACCCTTATCATAGTGATGTACCAACCAAGCTTTGGAGGAGCCAAATAGAGCACAAAATAGAAGAAATGTGAAATTACTCTCTCTTTGAAATAGACTTCCATCTTCTGCTCTCAGGCATGTGTGCCCCTGGTTACTACACCTTCACATTCAGATTATGACTTGAGTCAGTAGTTTTCCTGGTTCCCAGACCTTTGACTTTGGACTGCAGTTATATAGTCAGCTTTCCCAGGCTTTGAACTTTCAGAAAGCAGTTTATGGGACTTCCACTAAACAATCATATAAGCCAGTTCAACACAAATCTCTGTTATACATTAAACTTACACGACTTAGTTACTTTTTCCTTTTTCAGAGACAAAATATCTGGTGCCCAAAATTAATGAAGGAAAGGTTTATCTAGCTCCCAATTTGTGGAGATTTCAGTCAATAATCAGCTGGCTCCAAGACAGGGTGGTGTGGCAGAGGGGCTACCATTCATGGAAGTAGAAGACAGCAAAAACAGCAAGAGCAAAACGGGGGAAGCAAGCCTCTCTTCCTGTCTTATATTGTGTGCAGGCTACCCATCCTAAAATGGATGCAGCTCTCACACTCCCAGTCCTAGCACTAGACAATGAACCAACCAATCACAAACTCTAGATTCAGCCGCCTCCTAAAAACCTACCCTCTGTGACCACTTGAGGCTTTGGATGGACATCCAGACACAAACCAGAACAATGACATATAAATATTTATACTTTTCCAGGTTTCTAAATTATGAAAGATGCCTTTGCTTATCATCAAACTCCTTAGGTGACTGCAAGTTCTTTTGGATTCATCTTTCACTCACCGCAGCTTTCTGTGCCTTTACAGAAAACTCAGTCTTCTTTGGGAGAATGCACTGTGCATGTTGATTGCCCTGGGTAACTTTAGATGGGATGAGAAATGATTTCTTTGAATTCTCTGGCCCTGTACCACCTGCTGTGCACTAGAAACTGTCTGCAGTTGAAGGCAGACTTCTTTTGGGTTTGGGGCCCAGTGACATTCCACTCTATCACACCAAAGGTCATACCAGTTTTGATACTTTTTAAGTGACTATCTGGTACTAATTGGCAATATGGCAGTACTCATATCAAAGATGAGGTAAGTGCAAGTTTGTCATAATTATTCCTACACTCCTATGCTTTCCAATTGAAAGCCAGGTTCCTACTACTTAATTGTGGACTGATGCATACTAGATGACACGGAGTTTTCTAATTTAGAACCTGTATATTGGCTTAAACAATAATAAAGATTTATTATATACACGTGGTAAAATAATGTCCCCTCAAAGAGATTCAAGTCCCAATCCTAGAACCTGTGAATGCTACCTTACATGGCAAAGCCCATAAGGACAGATAAACAATCTGATATGAGAAGATTATCCTGGACTCTAAGCCCAGTATATGCGTGTATGTCCTTCAAACTGAAAAATCCTTTCCACAGGTGGTCAGAGACAGGGAGATTTGGAAGAATCGTGGGGCAGATGAGACTTGGCTGGCTTTGGAGATGAAGGAAGGACACCATAAGCTCAAAAGTGCAAGCTCCTTCACAAGGATAGAAAAGACAAGGAAGTGTATCCTCTCTTATGCCCTCCAAAAGGGGTAAATCCCCGAAGACATCTTGATTTCAGTCCATTGACATCTGTGTTGAGCTTTGAACTTGCACAACTGTAGCTAGTAAATCTGGGTTGTTTTACCAAAGTCTAAGCATTTGTTACAGGGAAAATATGAAACTAATAAAATAGGCTAGTGGTGTAAAAAAAATGTTAGGTATTTCAAAACGAGGTTGTTGATACCAGGATTGTTTAGCTGAAAATTCAGATGCAATCAAAATGGTAAACAATCAGGAATTAATTAAATAATGGAATATTCAAATTAATGGGTAAAAAGGAATCAGATGTGTTTATCAAATTATATATTTTTAAAATAGAAGATTGTTTATAATATATTGTGATGTAAAAATTAAGGTCAGTTCATTATTCCTAGTTTGGTCACTTAGGCACTGCTGTATTTATTTACATATACATATATTTGCATTAATACCAATATGACAATCATCATTTTCTTGGTCTAATGCATTCAGAGTGATTTGAACTTTTCTTTTTATTTATCTATTTTATAATTTCCAGATAGGAACCTTCTGTCCAGGCTGCTACTGTGAGATATTATTTTTAGAAGATTTACTATACTAATTTTTTACTCTTTTCTCTAGTTCCCACTTGGAGTCTAATGAAAGGTCTGTGGGGCAACTTGAACTACAGGAGATCAAATATAAAAATCAATCAATAACAACTTTACTTTTTTTCTCCTTCTATTATTTTTTCTGTTTTTTTGTGACAGTACTGTTCCTTTCATGATTATAGTTATAAAGATACTAAAGGAATATGGAGGAAAACTTATACAGCCAAAAATTATTAGAGAAATTTACTAATAGAAATGAAATATTTGCAAATTTATGTATCTTATTCTAATCTAGTCATCACATTGTAAACAAAATAATCATGAGTCATATGAATAGTTTCAGTTTAATGCGATGATCTGTGAGGTTTGCTCTAATTCAACTTTGATCTAATTCAAACCATGAAACCTTGACTAGTTTATATTGCATTCCTGAAAAGCTGAGTTTGATGCAGTTGGTAGGATGCAGAGGCGCTCTCTTTTCCTACTATTTTCTGCCATCATAATCTTCTGCTGCACTCCTGCATCTAAGTTCAGACAGCTTGAGAATTCTGTAGAGTTACTGGAGATAAATGCAGAACTTGCAATACAATTATTCTACAGTGCATGAAAAAATGACTTCAAAGAAGACATACAAATGGCCAATGGTTGTATGAAAAAAATGTCCAACATCATTAATAATCACAGAAAAGTAAATCAAAACCACAATGAGTTATAGCCTTACTCCAGTCATGGCTGGAATAAAAAAGACCAGGATAACAGTTGCTGGAGAGGGAGTGGAGCAAAGGGAACCTTTTCAAACTGCTGGTGGGAATGTAATTCAGCACACCATAATGGAAAGCAGTATGCAGGTTCCCTGAAAAATGTATAATAAACTAACACATGATCTGGTACTCACACTACTGGAAATATGTCCAAAAGAAATAAAGTAAATGTGCCATGGAGACATCTACATTCCCTTGTTCACAATAGCACTGTTCACAATAGCAATAGAAAAATCTAATGTTCATTAGCTAATGAATGGATAAAAAAGAGGTACATATATATACAATGGAATACGACTCAGCCATAGCAATGAGTGAAATCCTGATCATTAAATATATTAATGGAAATAGAGACCATGATAGTAAGTGAAATAAACCAGGCACAGAAGAACAGTCATATAGAATCTAAACAAGGTCATCACATATAAGTTGGCAAATAGAATGGAAGTTGGGGGAGAGGCTGAGGAGAGCAGGGTAGTTAGATGGGAGAAGAAGTTCAAGTGTTAGTTATAATGCATTGTATATTTCAAAACTGACAAGGAGCCGGGTATGGTGGGGCGTGCCTGTAATCCCAGCACGCTGGAGGCTGAGGGAGGAGGATTGTTGCTAGTTCAAGTACAGCCTGGGCTACAAAATGAGCTCAAGGCCAGCCTGAACAGCATAGTGTTCTCAAAAAAAAAAAAAAAAAAAAAAAAAAAAAAAAGATAACCAAAAATGACAAGGTTTGCATTAATTAATTTAAAAAATGATGACTACTTGATGACAGATGTTTATTGTTTTAAATGTTACAAAATACATAGTCATTAAAAGTTACATCATAACCAATACATAGAAACAATATTTAATTTTTCTACATCATTGAAAACATATCTAATTTAAAAATGCGGGAAATAAAAGCAGCATATGAAGGGGTCATACAAAAAATCAACTTGCTCTAGAACCGCTGATATTTAAAGTCTGCAGTTTTCTTCACTCAAATTATTTGGTTGTTTGAAGGATAAAAGTATTACAAACACTCAGAAAAATGGTATGAACCTTTTTAGCACAAAAGCTGTAACTAAAGTACAGGTTAAAATATTCTTAAGATGAAGGATTATATAGTTTTAACAATTATCTGTACATTAAACCATATGTGAAATTGGCTTCATACTGCCCCAAATTCACTTATGACCTAAGAAAGTATTTGATGGTTATTATTAATACTGACATCACATAAAAGCATAATGAAAGAAACAATTAAGGGGATATTTCATTGGCATGCTTAATATTTTACTTAGGTCTTTTTCATAAACCAGCACAAAAGAGATAAAACTAGTCTGATTTTCCACAATAAAATTTCGATAGTTATTTCACTGTTTTATTTATACATATAAATATTGTTTTATATTATTTGGCATGTTTAGTAAAGTTTTTTGTCATTGTTAATTAGTATAGGTCAGGGGTTGGTAAACTATGGCCTACAAGTCAAATTCAGCCATAAATAAAATGTAATTGGAACACAGCCAGGCTCATTCATTTACATATGGATGCTTTTGCACTAAGATAATACAGTTGAGTGGCTGCAACAAGAGACATGACCTGCAAAGCCTCAAATATTTAACATCTGGCCTTCTATAGCAAAGTATGTAGCTACAAAATAAGTCCAAATATTGTAAAAGTCAACTCCCGGGGGGCTTCCTCCAATTTAAATAAGTGAAGAGAGTTAAGTATCTAATGAGCAGAGAGTTTTCATTAGGAAAATCATTAAGCAACTAGACAGTAAATTGTACATTAGTTTAAGAAATCATTAGATTATTGACTATTAGTAAATTCTGCTGGAATCACATTTTCAAAATACTTAAATTATATATTTAAAAAGTAGCATTAGGCAGTATAACATCAATCAAAATCGAGCCACAAGGATGATTAAAATCTGCTGCCTCGTTTATTATTTAGCATCATGATTATTACCTTTCTAAGTGCAGTTGTTTTCATAAGCAAGTATTGCCATTTCCTCTGCTAACTAAATCAGTGTGGGGTTAGCTTAACGTCTATTGACTTACATAAGGAGAAATGAAATTCTCCAAATCAATTTCTTACAAAAGTCAATTGTTTTCATTATTTCCTTTGAATTATATCCTTCTTTCCCTCAACTACCTCACGTTAAAACAAAAGCATCATGAACCCATCAAAATGAGCACCGTTTTTTAGTCACATAGAGCTCATGGATATGACAAAAATGGTCCTATTTGCAGAAAAACTGTCCTGCCAGCTCGCATGTGCTTATCACATCCATTGAAAGCACGTGTTCCTGCTGCTGCAAGCTTGACAACTTTGGCTGGACTACTTCACTGAATAGTGTTTGGCTTCAATTTCACTTTTCAGATCCACTAATGCATATTAGGTTGTAAGTGGAACTTAATTGTATCACTTCCCTACAATAAGCTCACACTTAGTGTGCTTTGTTAGTACAGGACTAAACAGAGTCCTACTTTCCAGCCAAGAAACATTTACTAATTAGTTTTCTCACTTATGAAGATGTTAAGAAAGATCAAATCAAAAATCCTAATGAAAACCTCTAAATAATGGTTGGTATATATCAGCATATTGTGAGAATTCAGGTAATTTTTATTCATTTAGCATCTTCTACACAATTAATTTGAGATGCCAGTGAAACAGTGTTAAACACTGGAAATCATAATATTTTATACCTAAACATTTTTTGGAAGCAAAATCTTGAATACTTTAAAATTAAAAGCATATGAGCTTATATTAATTTTAAATGTATTACTTTTTATATTGTCTTACTTTGAAAATATATGAACAAAAGTTTGTGCTGTGTAATAATACTTTTAAAATTGTTTTTAGTTTTTTTTGTATTTATTTACCATTGTGAGATACATCTGTAAAATGTAGAAAGGAACATTCAGTTTACAGTTATTAAATATATTAACAGTTGTTATATACATATATTATTAGTTTGTATTAACTACAAACAAGAACAATTCACATTTTTGGACCATCAAATTATATCTTTATTATATCAAATATTTACCACACAGTATTTGTTAAATTTTAATACATTATTGTTTGTAATTGAAAATGCTCTTTATTGTTTGTGGTAATCGAAAGAAAAAGTATCAAAGGAAGTTGAAAACTTCACTAAATACCAAAACATCAGCTATTTTGTTTTGTCCATAATACAAGAAATTAGAGTTCTCAATTCTTACAAGCTTGCAACTACACAGTTAATGCTGTGTAACAACTAAATTGAATACCACATTTCTTCTCACGCAGCTAATTGCAGTCCCATGAAAATTTCTGCTCCCAGGAGATTTTGGCAGACTCCAATAACTGTTTTTGTTTTGCTTGTAAATTTCTCCTTGTCCTAATTTATGAAAATTCATTAACATCATCACCATCTCTGTTGAACTGAGGTTCTACCAAGCAGAGGTACATTTCAGTTGATCCTAAAAATGAACACCACTTTTTTCCTATCAAGAGTGAAGATATTCTGAGCCACTGTGTAAATCACAGGAAAGAAAGAAAAACTTGGTTTGAGCTAAAGGGGAATGGTGAGTACTTTAGAGAAGAGAACCACCTAAGCAAACACACAAAATATATCTTTATCTCAAATTGCACTTAAACATGTATACCCCAGTGTTATTAAAAGGGACTCATTAAACAGATTCAGTAATTTTCCACCTTAAATAATGAAATTGAAGTTCAGCAAACTATAAGTCAGGTGTTCACAGTCATATATCAGAGTTAATTTTCTAAATCCAGTCTATGTAAATTGAATGCCTCTGCTTACGTTTTGTACATTAGAAAATTATAACAAAAATACCTATATGTAACATATGTGCATACAAACAATATTATATAAATATCATTATGACATTGCTGCAAAATTGAGGGAGCATTGAGTTTTTTCCATTTCTTCTCCCTGAGTTTCATGAATGTTTCTAAAATCACAGTGTGTGGAGTGGGGACATGTTCATTTGCAGTGAAATGAGATGGGAAGGAAGAGGCCAATAAACACTCCAGGAGAGAGAAGAAAAGATGCTAAATGACACAAAGTGATTCTTGCTAAACTTCACCTCTGGCCCTCCAGCCAAATTATATTATGCAAGAGTTCAAGTTCGTATACATAGATGAACTTTATATGTATAAAGTCTTTCATAGAATTACACCCATGCTGAAAAAGTCTGGCACTGACAATTGTTTCTTAAAGTATCCCTGGCCTGTTTATAACTATACAAAGTGTAACAGGGCAGGATTTCTTTTAGAAAACATGAATTTTCCCTAAAATCAATTTCTCAAAAGAGAAAATAAAAAATATAAATCTATAAGAACTGTCATGTTATTGGCAGGAATTTCAGGTTTTCATCAGCATCTCAGTTACAAAGCACAGAATTGCAAGGTCTTACATTACTCAATGGCACAAGTCAACCACATTACCATAGCTGCTAAGGAAAGTATATGTGGTGTGTGAGCACATGGGCGGTATCTGTCATAATATTTTGCTGTACATTCTACAATCCAGTTCTAGACTGACTTCGCATATCTAAGAATTGATGGGCCCAGGATCCGAGCCTTCCAGTGGACAATAAGATTCCCATGGACAAATAACATAAATACTTCTTCTTTTCATATTTTAGGAAAGTAGACATCATTGTTTAGAGGGCCAGTGACCTTTGTGTCAAAATTGCCAAGGGAGCTGTCAAGTCCATTAAAATACTGCCACCATGGATAGTTTTCAAGAAGCTAAATTGTAAAGGAAACACATTCACCTCTGGACAACCTTATATCTCCCAGGGGTCCTCAACTCCAATTTCTATGACTGTATATTACCTCAGAAATGTGTATCTGCCCTTATTGTCTTCATGCAAAACAAAGAATAAAAAGTCCTAATAATAAAGATGTTCTACTTGTATACCAATCAGCCCAGTATGCTTTATTATACTAACCAGAAAAAATGGAAAATTTAAAAATTCACCTCTATAGTTATCTCTGTAGTAGGAAGAAAATGCTGAGCATAAAATTTTAAATTGTATATCCTGTTTCTGTTGTTTAAACAGAAAAGCCCTTAAAAGTAAAAACATAAATTCTATTTGAAGTTTATTCTATTATTGTACTCTTTTATTTTTCTAAAAGTAGGATATTAGTGACAGTATACTTTTAAGTACTGCTTCAAAGCAAGTACTAAAAGCTGGGAGTAGGGATGCATGCCAATAATCTGATCTACACAGAAGCCCAAAGTAGGAGAATTGCAAATTCCAGACTAGCTTGGCAGTTTAGGGAGACTCTATCTAAAAACGTCACAAATAATGAATCAAGGAACATTTTTCAGATACATACAAACAGCCAATAAACACATGAAAAAATATTCAACATCCTTGGCTGAGAAACACAAATTAACAAAACAATAAGATTCCATCTCACCCCAGAAAGAATGGCTATATTCAAGAAAACAAATAACTAATGCTAGAGAGGCAGTGGGAGCAAAAGAACCCTTTTTCCTTATGGTAGAAGTATAAACTGCTACAACCACTGTGGAAATCAGTGCAGAAATTCCTTAAAAGAAAAACAAAAATAGGAATTCTATTTGACACAGCTACTCCCCTACTAGGTATTTTCCTGAAGGAGTTACACTGTCATATTAGAGTGACACAGTACACCCATGTTCATATCAGCATAATTCATCACAGCTAAATATCAGAAACAGCCTAAGTGTCCATCATCAGGTGAAGGGATAAATAAAAAGTGGTATTTATACACATAGAATATTACTTTGCCATAAAGACAAACTTTCATTTATAGAAAAATGGATGCATCTCGCGACCATAAATGAGCAAAATCAAACACACAAGCTTAAATATTGCATAGTCTCTCCTATATGAAAACCCCAATATATAAATAAAGTTTAAAATAAAGGATAAATAATAGGAAATGGTGAGATGGATCTTTGCCCCATGGGAAGGGAACCAAGCTATGGAGGGAGAGAAGGGACAGGAAGGAAGGAAAATTTTTTTAAAAGAGTGGGAGATGTTATGAAGTGCTGTGAACAAGTATGCAGCCTCTTGGAAAATGTGATGGCCGTGTACTACTCACATGTATAAATAGAAAAAGGACCCAAGATGTGCAGGGGGTGAAAGGGTGGGGAGGGGAAGAGGTTAAAAAAAGAACTGAGAAATGTCATGTATTAACTTCTCTTGATGAATGTAATCATAGTGTACTCCAAATATGTACCAAAAGTGAAAATTGTAAAAGGACCAGAATGTAGCTCAGTGTTCCCTAGATTCAATCCCCAGCACAACAAACAAAGCGAAACAGAACAAAACCCAGTAAACCTGTTAAAATATAGATGAGTCAGTTGTGTTACTGTTATGGTTTATGTCTGTGTGTCCCCTCCAAAGCCTCATGCGGAAACGGGGCAGGCTTTTAGAGTTGAATAATTGTGGGTGTGAGCTGCACCTGCCCTGGAGTGGGTAGTTTGCATATGTAAGGGAGAGGAAGAAGCTGCTTGAGGCTATTCCTCCTCCATTCCGCTCTGGTGTGTGTGCTTGCAGCTTAGCTGTGGCTGCTGTCCTGAGTTGCAGCCCTCTGCCATGTGTCACTCCGCCTTATAATCGCCAAGTACGGATTAAAACTTCCACGAACTGTAAGCGAAATAAACCTTTACTTCCTTAATTTTGGGCATCAGGTATTTTGTCCCAGCAGTGAGAAAAAAGTAACCAAGACAGTTACAGTACGACCTAAACTCTTTTGCATGATGCTGGTTACTTTGATCTTAGAATTTTAAGTAGCAGGGCCCTAGTTAAAAACAGAAAATTGTGTCCACTGTAAGTAAACAATTTCTCTCAAATCATAAATACTGTATACATAAATGAGATGAGTACTTTGCTGAATAATTCTTAATCTAGAAATACATAATGGAAAAGCCTATTTTTATAAATGGTTGCATTACAGCATGTATTTATTGATTAGTGAACTCTACCCCATTAATTTAAGTAATTTATTTAACAAATCTTTGTATAACCTTTATAGATTTATATACTGCATAAGTCAAGCCTGTTTCACATATTATATTTTACAGTTATGAATGCCTTTCTTCTACACAATAACTCCCAGAAGTAAGCACTGTTTTTATCCTCATGGATACACAATTTAATGTCACAAAGCCTATCAACTTTAGCATCCTAGTGGCTGAAACATTTATAGATTTCCTTTATAGGGTTGCAAATTAAACTTAGTAAGATTCTCTCACATCCTTTGTCTAACTGGTCCAAAACAATCTTATAACTATCATTTATTTAGTTCCTTACATGTACCTACTAAGGTGCTTCAGATTGTTTTGTTTTCTCCGACTTGACTTTCCTAGTTACTTTGCAAGATACCTGCTCTTAATGACATTTGAAGGAAAAGCAGTGAATATCAATGTGGACAGTCACTTAAGGGGCAGTGGCAACGTTTATGTCCATAGAATTCAGTCAAAATTCTTTTAAAAGTATAGTGTTGTACCCTCAAAAAAATCACTGAAAATTATAACAAATTACATGAAAATAATGTTCAATTTTAATGTTTGTCATCTTATATAATTTAAATAGCCTAATACTTTTGCTTACAATAGATACTTGTAATTCAATGCCCAATAATAACCTAATTGTGACTTCCTAAAGATAACAAAATTATTTGTTAAATTAATGGTGAATAATCATTATAAATATTAAAGTAATAATTAAAAATGAAAATGATACTATTTCAATAATAACAGATCAGCCGGAAATATAGCTCAGTGGCACAGATGCCTGCCTGGCAAGCACATGGGCCTCAGTTCGATTCCTGGTACAAAAATAATAATAATACTAACAACAGATCAAAATAATGAATTTAAAAGCAAAGATACTACTTCAGATGATTAATAAAGTGGTTTATAAATACGTTGACTGGTATTAAATTTGATGAAAATTAACTTATAAGAAATTGAACTGATATTTTCTTTTTAAAGACACTACTCTGAATATTCTTGATAATCAAATCCAGTAATTTATACTTGAATTTACTACTGATTTACTTAGAAAAGTTCCCTGAGAAGAGAAAGGAGGAAAAAGCAACTAAAGGAAATGTGACTGTTTAGTTCTAAAAATATAATATTAGATATAAAAATTTATTCATAAAGGCAGAAGGTGAAAATGAAAGCCTGAGAAAGCCAGAGACACAGGGAACAGCCCCCGTCAGGGGGAACAACTGCCGGTCCTCCGCTCAGAGGTAGCGTTACTGTAGACAAATCAATCCGCACCTGCCAGTCAAAGAGGGAACCTTCACGTTCACCTTTCGCAAATTATCAGGGCCACAGCTTCTCGATAATGGGAATGCATGCCACGGATATGTATTAAGAGTGGCACCTGCCTTACACTATTAATCCACATTTTAAAATAAATGTCTCACACTGACATTATAAACAATGAATCATTTTGGTGTTTCCCTTTTCTTTTCTTTATACATTTTCCCATAATAAACGTTGGGCTGTTCTTATTCATTTCTGTCTCTTCCTTTTGTTTGCCCCTCTTCTTTTTATTTCTTTCTCTTTTCATCTCTTTCATCTGCTGGAGTCCCAGGGCTGGGTACAGAGTTAGGAAACGACAGAAAAACATGGAACAAACTGGCGATGTCACTGCATCAGCAAGTAGATTAACTGTGTATATTTTCCCAGCACTTCTTCTGGCCTTGGGAGAAATTGACATTCTCTCTATAAAAACTACAACCCTGTGTATTTGGTTTCAACCTGTACACAATCTTTCCCAATATTTGTGGAAACCCCTTCCAGCACTTCAAAAGAATAGCACATTGTATAAGCAGAAGCAACCGATGGAGATTTTGCCTAGCATTCTGTAAGGGAGATGAAAGAGGGAATTTACTAATAACACACATATCTTTTTTTTCTAGAAAAATCTTATTAGTCTCTGTTCTCAGCCTCCAGCTATTCAACCTCTGCTCACTTTTTTATTCTTCTAGGATCTCACGTGCTATAGCTGTAGAGCTTCTCAACTTTTTCTCTTTTTATCCATATCTTAACCTCTATGCTTGCATGTATGTACCCACTACTGAATGCCATTTTAATATGCCAAAGCCAGTAAGAAAGGGCACCGTTTCCCAAATGTGGGATCCGTTTACCTTTGTTGGGACTTTTGGTCCTCTTTCTCATGCCCAGAGCAGAACCTCACTGGGCTATATACAACTTTCCATGTGCAAATTTGCTTTTTCTACCTACAATGTTTTGGGAAGTCCCACCGTTTGGGGCTCTTAATGCATAACCCACTCCCATGACACCCCGTATCATATTTCTTCTGATCAAGGTATTCACTTTATGTAGAAGATCTATGGTTCTTTCCTGCCTATGGCATTACCCTACCCATGATATCATCTAGTTTTGCCACATTCCTCATGACTTGGGAATGATTTATCTGATCGCTTGTAGAATAACTAGCTAAAGACTGATATGGCAAAAGTTGGGAGAAAACCCTGAGAAAATGAGATTCCATGCACAACTCAGTCCTTGGCTGTTTTGTGATACTGGAGCTGGAAACTGGCTATTCATTCTTTACTAGCTAGAAAAATTCTAGGCATCATCCTAGAGGGTATGGAAGGGACACAGTAAGAAGAAGGGTGATCCTGTTTGGATTTTCCCCCCTTTTCACCTGTCTATCTATCTATCTATCTATATCTCTACCTACCTATCCATACCTACCTACCTACTTACTTAACTTCTGTTTATTATTTTATTTTGAGACAGGGTCTTTGCCTTGGCTGGGCTTCAAATTTTAATCCTCCTGCCTCAGTCTCCCAGAGTTCTGGGATCATAGGCGTACACCATGACATCTGGTCTTATTTATTTTTTTCTCTTTGCTCTTGCAGCATGACTTCAACTCTGTCAGGTGCTTGCCATGCAACAAATTTTCTCTGCTGGATCACGACTATGGACCCATGCTGCACCAGCTTCAGCCTGGGGCAGCCAGCAAGTTTCTCTGCTATCCAAACGCATTGGCAAACCCTCTACAGGGACCTCTGAGTCTCATCTTTGCTAAAGGGCGTCACTTCCCTGGCACTGCTTCACTGGCCCTAAGGGGTGTCTTCAAAGTCCTGTTCATTTCCCCCTTTGTAGAAATTAATCTTTTTTAAAGGTAATAATTCTTTATGTTAAACTTTCTCTGATCAAATTATTTTCATGTTTACGTTCCCAAATCAGACTCTAAGTGGAATAGAAAAGATGTTTAACCTGATGTCTAGATTGCTAAATACACACATGATACATAACTAAAATAGTTCAAATACTTTAAATAAAAATAGTAACAAAATTAAAACATATTTCCAATAAAATAGTAAAACTAATCAAAATTAAAGTACAAAGTGATTTGAAGGAAAAAAACAGAAAATGAAAATAACCAGAATGCATCAAAAATGCTACAGAAAAAGACTGAAACATAACAGAAAGAATACATTTATCTCTTTATTAAAGGGCAAAGACTCTCAAACTGAGATAAAAACTAATTATGTACCAGGTGTGGCCGAAACATATGATGAATGTTTAACTTTAAAAAAAATTATTACAGTAAGAGACATTTTGTCATCAAAAGCCCTCAAAATACTTGCTTGTAATTTTCCTTGTTTCAGATAGTTACTCTGTAATTTTTGTCAATTTCTAAAACAGCTTTTATATGAATGTTTTATGATTTGTGACCAAAACTATAGTGAGTGCATTTGCCGAGTGTCACCCAGCTGGGTGGCAGGCGTGTAAACACATGACTGCATGCCCTAGCCCACTTCAAGGCGCCCGGCACCGCGCAGGTCCTTGTCCCTCCGCAGAGTCCGCGTGACCCACGAAAGGCGCACGGTTAGAGAGGATCCAGAACACAGAGGCAGCCACAACAGTGCAAGCAAAGACACAGAAAAGACTTGCGGAGCTTCTTCCAAGGGAGCAAGCACGATGCACCAAGCGTACTCAAAGCGAAGGGGAGTGCTTTGAAGGAGATTAATGCCAGTGTGTTTCTACTGTGATAATTTTTTAGGTTTAAACATTCACTGTAGTTTTCAGCCATGCCTCATCTAGACACTTCGAAAACGTAGCTATGCAGACTTTATAGGACAGTTGTACATGTGTCTTTTAAAAATAAGTAAAACGTACTCATATGAATCATATTTCAAAATCAAAAATATTAAATTAGGTTCACAGGTTGAGGTATTTGGAATACAAATATTTTAAATACTGTGCAATAGTATTCATTTTATACGAAATATGCATATGGATTACATTATGCAAATAAAAATTCGCAGAAATTAAATGAAAGTTTAATATAAACTCAGGTTTACAGGGATATATAGTATTATGATTCTAAATCTTGCCACTCAGAAATATTAATCTAAAACAGAATAATTTAATTATCTAATCAATAGGTTTTAAAAATAAATACATTGACCATTAAACAATACAAACAAATTCTATTTCTTTATAAGGTACCCAGGAAAGATTAAGAAAAAATTTCACCTTCTATATAAATTGAAAACCTATAAAATAATGAATATTTATAATGTATTGAGTATAAGTAGTCTAATTAATATATTAAAGTAAAAGTAAAACTGTAATAATATAGATGATTATTCAATTTTAAGAAGGGTAAGAATAATTTTAAACATTGTATGCAAGAATGAATCATTAAATTAAAAGATAAGGTAAATGTATTAATAGAAAGCAAATGATAAATCACAAACATATAACACCTATAAAAATAACTAAGCATCAGTAAACATAAAGAAAATAAATTACCTCACTAGAAATCAAAGACACACACAAAAAAGCAAGCAGTGAAATATTTGTTTAATTAACAAATTGCTAAATATTTAGAGTTATGGCTGCAGGTTGACAAAGGGGAAGCAGTCCTTCTACCATCTGCCAGTGATACGTAAGTTGGTATACATTTTGGGTAGAAGTAGGAGACAGCCCTCAGTTGAAATTAAAAAGTAAAATTGCAGAAATCAGTGTATGCTAATGGGTTATAAGATCAGTTTAAAAACATTCTGCTTCTCTAAAAGAATCAAGACGATCTTTCAACAGCACATAGAAAATGATACACAGTGAAGTCAATGACACTGAAATTTCAGAGCCGCACATTCAAATTCCTTTCAAGACAGCACTACAATGAGTTCACAAGCTCGTTTGCCTTTGGAAAATTTGCAAAAGTGAGATATTTTAGGTTCTCAGCCATCAAAAATGCCATCCCATCCTACATGTCATTGTAGCTTGATCAGTTGTAAAAAGTGTGTCATTCCTAAGGGCGACCCTCACAATGGAGGAAGCGATGTGTATTTGAGGACAAAGTACATACATGCTGGAAATCTCTATCTTCTTGATTTCACTGTGAACCTAAAGCTGCTCTCAGAAATAAAGTAGATTTAAAAATAAATGCCCATCTCACACATTAGTCTCATCCAAGGAAACTGTTTCTGTATAAACTTTTAAAAAGAAATAATTCAGCCAGAAATTCCCCAATGTAATTATGTTTTGTAGAAAATTTTAATGTATATTTGAGAAACATGTAGAGTTCCTTTTGTAAAACTCAAAATGTAACTTAACCTACTTTACTTCTTTTTATATTACTTCTATTATATCAGTATTTATTTTCATTTTTTAATTCACATTCTGTCTGCATGTGCTAAGCCAAAAAGAAATCAATATGTAAAAGGCAACCAGGTGTCTTGAATTAATATGAAAATTCTTCCTTTTTCATGAAGAAATAGGAAGTGTATTTCTCTAGAATCTAGAATGTTGACAATATCAATACACATGGAAGTACAGATGAAGGTGTAATGAGAACATGATAATTTGACTGTTGCTGAAGGACATCATGATGTCCATTAGAACAGATTAATGGGCCATAAATGAGTTTATGAATACCTTAGCAAATCAGTCTTGCTATTCTAAATGTCTATGGAATCTGAAGGTCTTCCATCAGTTGTGGCAATATATTTGCGCAAATCTTCTTAAATTTAACATACAATTTTATAAAAAAAAATTTTCTGACACTGTCATACATATTCAAAATAGTCTGTCCTGGACTCACCACGATATCAGTGGCCTCTCATTACTTACAACAGCTAACACTATGCTAAGAACAAAGGGCAAACACAGCCAGGACTGCCCTTTGTTTCTGAGTTAGGGCCTTCCTGTGCTTCTCTGGTGGGTCTCAAGCTCATAGACTCAATTGGTCCTCAAGTCTCAGCCTCGCATGTAACTGGGACCACAAGTACGAGCCACAACACTCAGCTATGAGGTGTGATCAAAATCTGCTTCAGTGTTTTAATTTAAAAGTCGATTCCAGCAAAAGACATATTGCCTTTATTACCCTCACAATATTCCCCTTCCTTCGAGCACACTTTTCCCTTCGTTGTTGCCACTTTGTAAGGAAATTCTAGAAGCCTCTTACATGTCTTTAGTTATGCTACTATGGTTGCTTCAAATAACATCAACTGATTCATATGTTTACCTTTTATGATCATTTTGTCTTTGGGGAAAAGTCAGAACTCCAAAAGTACCGGATGGTGCAACATTCAGTCAATAAGGTGAATGAGAACACATGCTCATGTATTTATAAGCCTGCATTTCAACTGAATGGCACTTGATAGTAGCATTCAAAATATTTTTGATCAAATCCCATAAAACCATGAAAGGAATTCCAGGACTGCTTCAGAAAGTGGCAAGAATGATAAAATAAGTTTATTCAAAGTGGGGTGGAATATTTTGAGAAAGGTTGATAGCAATCTTCCTCTCACTGTAGTAAATTCATTCTTAAGTTTAAACATTCACCATATATTTTGATCTCATCTTGTATTTTTACCCGCTAAAGCCAATGAAACAAAGTTAGTCATCTCTGGAGAAGGACTTATCCATATGGCAGGGGATCTGACACTCAAATATACTGGTTCTTAAACCCTGATTTTCCCAGAATAAACATCATAAAGAGCAGGGGAGGTGTGACATACACTAGAAATGAGGTCTTCTAAGAAACTGCATTAGTTATAGTTATAAGGACGAATAAAGAGAAGGGGAACTTCTCATTTTTAAAAAAGTGGGTTGTGCCCCACACTACCAAATTTAAGTGGATGGAAAAATCTTAAGAGCTTGAATAACCTATTTGTAAAATGCAATATTCTGAACTGCATTTTAAATGTTTTTTTATTTTCAGTCAGCTATGCTTAATGTGACTTTGGCATTCTATTATTACAATATTCAGGTAGGTTTTATCAATTACTTCAAAGTCATTTCTAGAACAAAAACAATGCATGTATTTTCTATTACCACTCTTCTACATATGTAAGAAAAGTTATTATGAAAGTACATACTTTTAAAAACAACAGGTCTATTAATAATTTTCAAAATCAGAAAATTTGAATTCTAATCACTTTTGTCTGGTCAAATACTATATACTTTGAATAGAAAAAATAAGATCATTAAAAAATAAGTGAATTACCTTTTGAGCAAGTGAATATGCTGGATATGAAATCTGAAATTTTGGGTGCCTCCCTTGTCTAAAACATAGAAACAATTTATATTATATTACCACAAAATAAATAGCAGGAAAGCATAGCATGCCATAGGGTAAAAATAGGTATATTGAAAAGTATCAGATGAAAATATAATTATCTTCCAGTGAATTCACACACTCGCAAAAGAAATATAAATCCACATCACCTGCCAGATCATTTTTCATTTTTATGAAACAGGAAATTTAAAACACACAATTTATCCTACCTGTTGAAGTACTGCAAATGAAGTTGGATTTACTTGATAGCTCCACTCCTCTCTGGATATATAAAATGGAAAATAGGTAACTTTGGAACCTATTTGCTATCAAATCAGGTTGACATTCCATAAAAAATTTTAAAATATCATGTATCATAGGAAGAAAACATAATGCACAGACTATAAATACGAAATAATGATTTATGAATGTCTGAACATTTCAGTTCTCCTGAAATAGGAAGGAAATTATATACAAAATAGGTTGAATATTTGTGGCAAGCTACAGGACTGAATTTCTCTGAAAGTCAGTCTCTACATCTGCAAAATGGATTTCAAAATATGACCTGCCATACACAGTTAATGTAAAAGTAACATAAGATTATAATTGTAAAGAACTCAGCTCAGTTCTTTGAATTTGATATACATTTATAAATAGTAACTTTTTTTTTTTTTTTTTTTTTGGTTTTCCTCCGGTATCGGGAACCGAACTCACGACCTTGCACTTGCCAGGCAGGCGCTTTGCCGCTGAGCTAAATCCCCAGCCCATAAATAGTAATTTTTATTGTGTGCTTAATTAGTTTTCTCAAAACTGATCAAGATCTTTCTGTCTGTATCTTGTTTCCTTGTTGTCACTGATGTTGGAATATAATTGATTTAAGATACACTTACTTTTCTTTTCTTCAAATTCTTATAATGAAAAAAGAAGCCTGCACCAATTTAGGGTTGTCAGCATCATCTACATTAAGTAAAAATAATTTCCTTCACGTTAAGCCACACACTGTGGTATTTACATCCTGTATAAATAGCGTGTCCTATGTGAAGCAAATCCTAACAGTATACCTACCAATTTAGTACAAAAAGCACTATTCAGCGATTACTGATTACTAACTACAAATACTAAGAGGCATCACATGACTGTATAAAAACCGATGACACATCTTTTTGCTGAGTGTGTGGCGAAATAGGCACCTTCATTCATTACTAAAGGCAAATTTATATAAGTACAAAAAAGCCGATTAGACCACACTCACAAGAGTTTTAGATGAAAATATCCTTTGAAACAGAATCAGTCTATCTCAATACTATGCATATTGTAGGATTAAAACACAATGTGCAATATAAAATGTGATAACATACTAAATATACTTCAATAGTGGAAAAGATATGTAAGGTACTTTACAATCCTGCAACTGAATATATGGTGTATTGTGTGAAGGAATAAAAAAAGTTTCTCTTAAGTATATACTCATTACTAAGTAACATGATGTTTTACAAAATGAAAATTAAAAATTCATAAACATCTACAAATTTAAAAAATTTTAAATCTAAAAATTTATATTTGTAAATAAATTTTAAAATGTTTTGAAGAATAATAAGATCTATGATGAATGAAACATGTGAGAGGGGAATTAGAAGTATAGCAATGAGGAATCTAATATCACTATAAACCTTTTCATTATTTAGCATTAAATACAATAAATATTTTAACTTTTCAAAATAAAATTTCTACAAAACAACTAGTATTACTAGAAAGTAAGTTGTAAAAATAAACTAGACAGCAGTGATTCAGATAGGATGCTATTACAATAGCCCAGAAAACAAAGAGTAGTCTTCTTTTTTAACTTTATTTTTTTCTTTCTTTATTTTAAAAATTAGAAAACTGACAAAACAATGAGGACAAAATCAAAACAACACAAAAACAACAAAAATGAAACATGACCTCAAGACAAAATGATAGAAATTTACAATGGTTGCTAAATTACATACTGTTATCTTCAACAAAGTTGCTCAGCCCATTAGACTGATCAAACAATCAAAGACAGTAACAAGTAATAAACAATAAAAATAATTTTTAAAACAACATTGGAAATGATGCAGAGCTTCACCACACAAAACAGCAGGAGTTCAACAATAGTTCTTATACCGCACATTATTTTCAGATCAATTACCAAATTCAAGTGTGCAAAATTGGTCAAAAAAAAAAAAGAAATTTTAAGCATTGACTATTCCTTTCAATAAACTACAGACATTAGCAGTGCACCTATTCTAACTATCCTGTGTAGTATAACAACCATTGTTAATATCCTATTACCATGTTTTGAAATTCTGTATCATTTTTTTTGCTCTCTATGCTGTTTTGTTTATGTACTTGTTTTTGTTATGTTGTTTTTTTCCTAAATGAAAAAGAGTAGTCTTGAATATGGAAATATTTCAAACAAAAAGCAGAAAAGATTCAGTCAGTTTGATTATGAAGTTTAAAATAGGGGAAGCAAGGAAAACATAATAAATGATATCACAGAAGAAAACTGGTGAAACAAATCTGTGAGGGAAAAACTTCAAAAAGTTTCTTTTAGACACCTGTGTTGAGCAGATTTAAGACTGCATCAATTTGAAGATGGGATTGGATTAAATTGATGCTGGAGACAGTGATACAGATTGAGTTATCTAACTCAGGATGTATAAGTATCCCATTTTAATTAGAGTACCAGAAACTTCAGTAACAAACTTTAGATTAAAGAAATAAAAGTTTAAATTTATAGAATAATTTATTTAGTTGTTTATCTAAGTATATCCATTGTAGTTATGTGCGTACTTGTCACACACTGTGAAGAAAGCAGGGCATCTTTCACGATTTGAATTCATTTCAGGGAGGTTGTTTGTTGTTTGGTTTGGAGTTATAATATTTTAAGACAGTTTCTATCTGACTATGTTTGGATAGTTTAATACTCTCTGTTTCACATGCAAGTCTTCCTTTTCTTAGTTGCTTACACTGCTGCTTTGTTCATATTAATGTCCTGCCCTGAATTTGTAACCCAGATTTATACTGTACATTCCCATAAAGATTGACAACATCTTAGAGATAAAGATATATATATATAGAGAGAGAAAGAGATATCCATATACATTCATATATATTATATATTCATGTATATTATATAATATGCACATATATAATATATATGAATATATGTATTCTGAAATAAAATGAGATTAAAACATTTGAAAAGAATAAAAATGTCTATGAAAATACACTGCACATTGTAGAATGCAAATCTGGTTTTGATCTTATCGAGTACCAGGAGAGCTGGAGACACATGATTCACAGTGCTGATGGGATAATAACAAATGAAGAGCCATGAGAAAAGGGTGCAAAGGGGAAGGAGAGGGGAGAGGAGAGGACAGGACAGGACAGGGGTGAGGAGAGGGCGGGGAGGGAGGAGGGAAGGGAGCCCAATGACATCTCTCTAAGATATTTAATATTTTACGTTATTTTTCAGTGATCCCTTTATAAATATAATCAAACATCTCTGAATGTGTTATGAATGTACTAAAATATTTGGACACGCTTAATTATTAAAATATTTTAAGTGGTGCTAGTATTAAAATAGCAGAAAATGTTTAGTTCTGCCGTTCTCTATTGTCAGTCTTGTTTTCAAAGACCTTTCATCAGCATATTTACATTATTATTTCTTTTAAAAGAGAGAAATATTATGTACACTTATGCCTTTATCAAAAGGGAAAAACAAAAGAGAAGTAGAAGCTCACATTATTCAAGAAAATGGAGTAAGCACATTTTTTCTGCTTAACATACAGGTCCTGAAGGGTCTTTCCTCATCTACATTGTCTATCTCATTCCAAAAGGCTTTTGTATTTGCCGACAAGTTTAAGAAGGCAAAGAAGAGAAGCAGCTAAAAATAAAATGCCAGCTTCAGTGAATTAATAATTTATAAGGCCAAAAGTTAGCAACAAGTTAAAAGGAAATGAAGATCTCTAGCTTTGTACACTCACAAATATCAAATTCTACCTTAAACCATCATGGTAGCAACAATGTAAAGAACAAACCAACAATAATTTAAGATTAAGCATTTTCTCTAAGGATGTTTACAGAGAGGAAAGTGCTCTTCAGGTTCCTTCTTATAGATCGAATGCTTTAGATTATCCAGAATCCAAACAGCCTCCAGGACCAAGAAGAATGGACAGTTACTGGGCAGCGTCTCATAGTGGTGACGGCCCATATTTAAAAAAAACCAACAGAGTGTTTATATAGAAAGAGGTTTAATAAGGAATTGACTTCCTTGATTTTTGAGACCAGAAAGTTGAAGATCAGGACGGACCTCCAGGCTAGACCCCTGGGAAACGCTGATGCTGGAATTCAGCTCCAAAATCCAGTTGGTGTTAAAGCTCCTTTTGCCCAGAGAAGAGAGTTCAGTGTCCTGTCTTGGCCGTCAGCCTTCTGAGTGAGGCCCACCTGCATTTTGCACAGCATCCAAATCCACTGATTTAATGTTAATCTTATCAAAAACACCCTCATATAAACACCAAGAAGGATGTTTGGCCACATAGCAGACACCACAGCCCAGCTGGCTTGATGAATAAATTCACGCAGCTCATCTCAGAAATTCTGTATCAGCCAACAGTTACACTCAAATAAAAACTTGCACATTCTTTTTATGTGAAATTGGTTTCTTTCCTTTTATTACATGATAATAAGAAGAAAGGTATTTAGCCTACAAAAATGCCAACCATCCACAAATAATTCATCTGAACCTCCCCGGAGAAATTTGAAGAAATGAAGGCATTTGTTAATTTATTTAGCTAGTTCTTATTGGCAGAAGTTCTTACTAAGTTATAAGCTTCAAAGTAACATTAATTTATGAGTTTATTACCATTAACATTCACCTTTGTGACAATGTTGAGACAGTTTAGGTCTACATTATATCTATATATGTAATTATATCAAGAGTTGTACCATATTTACCTGGCCCAGTTTGTAATACAAAATTTTGACAGTTTTTATCCAGTTTTATTTTGTTATAGAATAAAATGTGTAAAATTATCTATATTGGCCAGGCTAGTGGCACATACCTATAATCCCAGCACTTGGGAGGCTGAGGCAGGAGAATCGCTGTGATTTGGAGGCCATCCTAGGCTACAAAGTATATGCACAAACATATTCTTGGAGATGTAAGCATTTCTATTAATGGCTGTTGCACTTTAAATCTACTCAATTTATATATTTTTTATGAAGTTATGCTGTGTGATAATCTTATTATACTAATTTAGACACATAGATGTTATGATTATTTGCTGTAAATTTTTAGAAGTTAGGAATGTTGAGACAAAAGCGAGCTTTTATCCAGTTTTATTTTGTTATAGAATAAAATGTGTAAAATTATCTATATTGGCCAGGCTAGTGGCACATACCTATAATCCCAGCACTTGGGAGGCTGAGGCAGGAGAATCGCTCTGATTTGGAGGCCATCCTAGGCTACAAAGTCTAGCCTGAACCATATAGCACAACCCTGTCTCAAAAAGGAAAAAAAAAAAAAAATTACCTGTATTATTTTAAATGGGAATATTACTAAAGGTAGTATCACATTCTTTTCATTTATAGAGATGGCTGAGATTTTTGAAAGATTATTAAGCATAAAGTGTTATGACAAATTCAGTTAGATTTGCAGAGAGAAAAATCCACATGAATTTTTTAAAACTATTGAGCAAAGAAAGCAAATTAAAAGAGTAAATTTTTTTACAACGGGCCTGTGCATAGGAGGTCTCCACAAGCACTTTAAAAGGATTAACTTGCCGACCTGGATGAAACATAATTACTTGTAAAAGTTTCCACAATTGTTTTTAAAAAATCCACCAGTGATATAGCTCAGTGGCACAGCACCTGCCTGGCAAATGTGAGGTCATGAATTCTCTTCCCAGTACCAAATAAGTAAATAAATTTAAATGAATAAATAAATAATGTAACTCGTAGTACTAGTTGCTATTTCTGTAATAATATACTCACTAAGAAGATTTTAAGAAAATAAGACACAACTACTTTTTCTAATATACTTTTCTGTGTGTTTGTTTCATTTTAAGGTTTCCTGTGAGCAATTTCACTGCATATTACAGATGAAGTTACATATTATACATGCATGAGTACCTCATAAAAATATGGAGAGCATACTGATGTAAGACTTTAGGTTCCAAAAATGATCTTTTGAAGAGGAGTTTTTCTCTTTTAACTCAATAGCAAACTTTTCCCTTTAGTTTTTAACTTTGAACATATTTTCAATTCAATTAAAATTGGGTCTTTCTATGGATGCATTTAGTCTTTCATGATAAATTATTTAAGAAGTACTCTTATATGGCACAGACCAAATTATCAGTCCAGATATTCATTACAGAGCTATTTTATTGTCCTAGTGGATATGAAAATTTGGAACTGGATGCTTATCCACCTCAGCTGATTCATTAATATGAGAAACAATTATACTTTAGAAATCTTATTTCTCTTGCTGATATATGATTGCTTCATTATTCTTATCAATCAATTAATCATAATTCAGCTAATGAACATATGAGTACTTGAAAATAAGAAATAGGTCAGGTGAAAAATGACCTCAAACTTTTAAATAAAAAAAAAAATTCATATGGTCTGTGAAGTACATTTTAAATCCTAGTGTGTTTCAAATCATAGCCACAGTAAATTTCCACTTGAAGCAAAATCATTTCGTGTTTCACTGTTAATCTCATGGGCATTTTAAGCTGACTTCCAAGTACATGTGTCGCAGCAGTGGTACCTCAGGACTTGTCCACCGTCTCCAATAACAAAAACAATGAGAACCGAGCAAAGTGCTTAGGACGGAAAGTACAGCAAAGCACGAAGCAAAAGACACCAACAAGTTCGAGCTCGTGTGAGTACCAAGTTAAAGGACATTCCAAGCAGTCACATACGATGATGTGGCTGTGTTTGTGTATTTGTTTCTACTTATGATAAACACATTTCAGGGTGATTTTTTTTTTAATTTTAAAAATAAAAGGAGGAGAACATTAACAGACAGACAACCTTTTACAAAATAGCAAAAGAACAGTACAGACAATATAGAGTTACAAACAAAGTGGCAGGAAATTAACAATGTTTCTTGTATTACATATTGATATCTCTTTTTTTTAAAATAAAAGGAGGAAAACATTAGCAGACAGACAACATTTTACAACATAGCAAAAGAACAGCACAGACATTACAGAGTTACAAACAAAATGGTAGGGAATTAACAATGGTTGTTGTATTACATATTGATATCTTCAAAGTGGCTTCTCATGAAAACAGATATAGAAATGCAATACTGATCAACCAAATACTCATTGACAGTTTCTTTCAGCATAGAAATAGAAGACAGAAGAACAACCATGTTAACTATCCTGTAT
>NW_004955407.1:4996554-5019129 GCF_000276665.1 Chinchilla lanigera
ACTGTCAATCTCATTAATTGATATTAGGCTGTTCAGGAATTTGATATCTTCTTGACTCAACCTTGGTAATTTGTACATATCTAGGAATCTGTCCATTTCTTCTGAGTTTTCTATCCTGTGGGAGTGAAGATTTTCAAAGTAGGTATTAATGATCTTCTGAATTTCTGTGGCATCTGTTGTAATTTCATCCTTTTCATTCCTTATTGCATGAATTTGAGTTCTTTCCTTTCTTCTCTTGATAAGGTTGACTAGGGGTTTATCAATTTTATTGATTCTTTCAAAGAACCAACTCTTTGATTCATTTATTTTTTGGAGGGTTTTCTTTGTCTCAATTGCATTAATTTCTGCCCTAATCTTTATAATCTCCTTGCTGCTTTGGGCTTTGGGCCTGACTTGTTCTTCTTTTTCTAAAAGATTGAGATGTATCATTAGGCTATTTATTTGTTCTCTTTCTGTTTTCCTGATGTGTGAATTCACTGGTATAAATTTCCCTCTGAGGACTGCTTTCATTGCATCCCATAGATTCTGGTAAGTTGTATTTGCATTTTCATTTATTTGTAGTTATTTTTTAATTCCCTTTTTAATTTCTTCTGTGACCCATTGGTAGTTCAGGAGGTTGCTATTTAATTTCCAAGTGTTTATGGAGTTTTTGGAGTTCCTTTTGTCATTAATTTCCAATTTCATTGCTCTGTGGTCAGATAATATGCATGGAATAATTTCAATTCTTTTGCATTTTGGAAGGTATGCTCTATGAGCTAGGATGTGGTCTATTTTAGAGAAAGACCCATGTGCAGCTGAGAAAAATGTATATTCTGATGTTGTGGGGTGGAACACTCTGTAGACATCTACTAAGTCCATTTGTTGACAGCTTTGGCTCAGATCTGTTATTTCCTTGCTGATTTTTTGTCCGGTTGACCTATCTCTTTGTGTCAATGGGGTGTTAAGGTCCCCTGTTACAATAGTGTTATTAATTATATGGGTTTTCAGACCTGTTATGATTTGTGTCCTACAATTTGACGCTCTGATATGGTACATCTATGTTTATGATTGTTATCTCATCCTCTTGCAGATTTCCCCTGACTAGTATGTAGTGACCTTCTTTATCTCTTTTGATTGTTGTCGGTTTCAAGTTTGCATTGTCTGCAAACAGAATAGCTACACCTGCTTTTTTTCTGGGTTCCTGTTGCATGGAGGATTGTTTTCCATCCTTTGACTTTTAGTCTGTGGATTTCCTTTTGAGTGAAATGTGTTTCCTGTATACAGCATATCACTGGATTTTGTTTTTTAATTCACTCTGCAGTCTGTTTCTTTTGACTGGAGAATTGAGGCCATTTACATTTATAGTTATAACTGATATGTATTGACTTATCATTTACATGTTATTTACTTGAGTTAGTGTCTGACTTTTTCTACCTGTTTATTTGCTTGCTCTTCTTGAAGTTTTATTCCTACTGTTGTTCTTGAAATTGTGGTCAGATTTTTCTCTGTCTGGAATATCTTTTAGTACTCTCTTTAATGCTGTCTTGGCACTAATGAAGTTCTGCAATTCTTCTTTGTTGTGAAAATATTTTATTTCTGCATTGACTTTGAGGGATGGTCTGGCAGGGTACATCAGTCTTGGTTGGAAGCTGTTCTGTCTCAGGACCTGTAATACTTTGCTACAAGGTCTTCTCGATTGGATGGTTTGTGCTGAGAAGTCTGCTGTAATTCTGATGGGCTTTCCTTTATAGGTAATCTGTTTCTTTTCTCTAGCAACTTTTAATATTCTGTTCTTTTGCTAGAGATATCAAAACTTGACTGTTATATGTCTGAGTGTAGCTTTGTTTTGCTTGTGGTTGTTTGGAGTTCTATATGTCTCGTTCACTGTATATCAGGTTTTGTTTCTATGTTTGGGAAATTTTCTGCTATTATTTCTGCAAATATTCTGTTTTTGTCAGTTGTGTTGCCTCCTGCTGTTTCTTTCACTCCTGTAAGTCGCACATTATTTTCTTTGCCTCATTTTGCAGCTGTTGAATTGACTTTTTCTGGATACTTGTTGATTTTACAAGATACTTTCTTTCACGGTCACTAGCTGCCATGCTGTCTTCAAAGTCTGAGATTCTATCTTAAGCTTCATTCAAGCCGTTTTGGCAGCTTTCAATGGTAGCTTTGTTTTTCTGGAAGTCTCTTTGAATCTGGTTCATGTGTTCTAAGTCCTTTCTATATTTTTTATTTAACACTTCTGTCCATTGCCTTTGTTCTTCTATTTTCTTATATGTTTCTTCTTCAGAATTTTTGAACATTTCCTTCAATATTATTGTCATTTCATTTTTTGCCTGAGAGATCATTTATGATCTCATCTCTCTTATGGCCTTATGGAGCTGTTTCTTTACTTCCATTGCAATCATTTCAGCTATTTCAGGCATGTGTTTACCAAGTTCTCCTATGTCCATGTCTCCTGGACTTGTTCTGAGTGGGATGGAGTTCTGAGATTGTGTTTTAGTCCTTCATTTTGTCATGTTTGCTACCAGATGTGGAAAGCTCAGTTTCCCTCTTCAA
Source organism: Chinchilla lanigera (assembly GCF_000276665.1). Lineage (NCBI taxonomy): Eukaryota > Metazoa > Chordata > Mammalia > Rodentia > Chinchillidae > Chinchilla > Chinchilla lanigera. The sequence continues at coordinate 4,999,093 of NW_004955407.1, forward strand.
TGGCTGCACAACCAAGGCCACTAGTGTCCCTAGTTTTCCTGTTGGTTGGGTTTGCCCCTCGGTGACCCCTGAGAAGCACTACTTAGTCTCACTATTTCCGGCAGTTGTTGATTTGTATCTAGTTATCCCCAGTCTCAGACATGGGCATTGGTGTTAGCTGATGGCAAACCATCTGATCCAACGTCCTCTTGCAGTTCAGAGCATGTGCATGGCCCAGACTCGGGTTGCACTGGTGTGACAATCCCAGTCCAGTGGACCTATGTCCCCAGGCAATTTAAGGTGCAGGCAAAACCCAGACACAAACTGCAGGTAGACAGTTTGTTAACCACCTGATTTTGTGCCTCCAGCCATTTAAGGACACATGCAGGAACCAGATGCAGGCCGGATTGGCAGCAATCACAGACTGCCCATGCCTGCGACCCCCTAGGTGGTCCAGGTGAAAGTAAAGTATGGACTCAAACTGCTGGACCTGCAACTGTTGAAGCACTTGCTCACTCAGCACAGGGTGTGTGCAGGGCAAGGCTGCACATGCCCCCCGCAGCCGGAGAAGTCCCTGGGTCTTCTGAGTGAGGACCTCCTGTCTGCTGCAGGTGCCCAAAGGGCAGAGACCCAGTCTGTAATGGCAGCGGGGACCTGGGTTGCCCACTCTGTGCATAGGAAGTAGATGGGAAATACCTGACTCTTCCCACAAGTTTGAGCTGGGAACCATGGTGGTGGAAGTAAAGCATGGATTTGAACTGTGGGACTAGCAGCTCTTGGAGCACTTGCTCACTTGGCACAGGGCGAGCGCAGGGAGAGACCACATGTGCCGCCCCCAGCCAGAGAAGTCACTAGGGCTTCTGAGTGAGGACCTCCTGTCTGGCTCTCTCCGAGAGTTTCAGCTGGCTCACTCCGCGCATTTCAGCTGAGAACTTTGGTGGAAGTAAAGCATGGACTCAAACCCTAGGGTGATTTTTAAATGTATTATTTAGCATATAATTATATTTTTGTATATAACTACGTAAGGCAATGATTTGTTTAGCACATCTGTGTAACATTATTAAGGTTTATTATAGGAACTAGTGCAATTTATTATAGAAACTATTAAGGTTTATTTAGATTTAATATTATATGTTATATATATGATATACACGTTATTATATGTTATATATGATAGATAAAGGACTTACCAGTGGAACTAGGGGTGGAAAAATGTAAAATGGCCATGTATGCTGTAGTGAGGAAAGACCCAGTCAGAGGTCAAAGGCCTGGAGCTCACTGTAAAGGCTGGTGTGGGTCCCTGTCAGAATGCTAAACAATCTCTATTGGAAGGCCAAAGGTTCTGCACTAAAAGCTGAAGGAACTGGAGAGGAAAGTCCAACAAAGCAATGGCAAAGCCCAGTTCCTCCAAAGAAGCAAAAAGAAAGACTCCCTTCTTTCTCTTTTTATTCCATGCAAACTATTAGCCTATTGGTTGGTGCCACCCACATCCTAAGTGAGTTTTTCCTCCCCAGCTTCCACTCTACATGTCAACCATCCATGGACACAAGCAGCAGTGGGATCCAATAATTCACTAAGGATTTCTTATTCCATGCAAATTGACAAAACAATTAACTATCACAATAACTCTCATTCCATCCATTAATGAAAAACCCTGGGTCTTTTTTCAGATCAGTACATGCAATTTTTTCTCTTGAAAACTTTAAATGATAATTTTATTCCTTAAATTTAGCAATAAATAGAACACACAAGCTTAACCCTGCTCAAAATAAAGAGCAAAATGAAGGGTAGACAGAAATAGAGATGTAGCTTTCTCATATATGAAGGAAGGAAGGAGAAGGAGAAAAAAGAGTTGGAAGAAAAAAATCAAGATGTATTATACTCATGTACCAGCACCCCATAAAGAATGTAAGTACTAAGTACTGGAAACATGTACTAATAAAAAATAAAATAGAAAAAAATCAATGATTTATCAGAACCTTGCATCCCAAATGCTGCCAAAGAACCTTTTAAAAAGTAATGCTGCTCTTGGCAAAATGCTGTTCCTTTATAATCTGGAGTTTTATCTAATTAAAGATTTCCCCATATAAATCATTCAATTTTTCTCCCTTTGGTATTTAAAATTATATTTAGCAAATGATGTTTTAACATTATAACTTAATTACAATGAATCAGATGTTTTATTATAAACAGATGCATTTGTGTTTACTCATCTTCTTACTTTATTAAAAAAAAAACAAATTTCATGACAAAATAATAAAAAAAATAATAGTTAATACACTACATATCATCATTCAAAGTATAAAACATATACCAAAAAGATTCTCACAAATAATGAAACAAACAAATAACACAAAATTTTATTTTCAATGATTTAAAATAAACATGTAGTACAAATGAAACAAACTAGCATACATATTAAAATATTTTGGATTTAAGAAAATATATAATTTGAGGAACTATTTAAACTTTTCCCTACTTCCTGTCTATTTCTCTTTTATTTTGCTTTTTATTTATATCTTTATATATCTGTTGTGCTTCTCATATGAAAGAAACCATGTGATATTTTACACTGTGAGTCTGACTTATTTCACTTAACATTATGTTCTCAAATTCTATCTATTTACCTATGAAAGTCTCAAATTTATCTTTCTTTGGGCAGTGGAAAACTCCATTATGTAGAAATACCACATCTTCCTTATTCTTTTATCTGTTGATGGACATATTGTTTGCAAAATCTATACATTGTGCTACTATAAACAGGCGTATGTATGCATCTGTGTCATGGGATGATTTTAAAGCTTTTAGGAAGATATCTAGAAAGGGATGGTTGGGTCAATGAAATTTCTACTTTTAATTTTTTGAGAAATCTTCACACTGATGCCTGTAGTAACTTATCAGTTTACATTCCCACTAACACTGTTGAAAAGTTCCTTTTTCCTCACATCTTCTCCAGCCTTGTTATTATTGGATTTTTTTTATCTTAGCCATTTTCTCTGGGTAGGATAGTATCTCAGTGTACTCTTAATTTGCATTTCTCTTTGGCCAGTAGTGTTCAGCAATGTCCATGTATTTATTGGCCATTTGTACTTCTTCTGAGAAGTGTCTCTTCATTTTGATAACTCATTTTGGGATTGGGTCTTTTATTTTGGGGAGTCTTAATTTATTTGAGTTCTTTATGTATTGCTGATGTTAATCTTCTGTGGTAAAAAAAAAAAAAAAAAGGTTTCCTATTATGTATGATCACATATGCTGACTCTTGGTATTAATTCTTGAATCACTAGGATTCTGTTCAGAAAGTCTTTGCCTACACTGATGTCTTCAAGAGTTGTACCTATTTTATCTTCCAGAAGATTATTTTTGTTTTAATGCTCAGGTCTTTAATTCATTTTGTGAATCACTCAATTTATGTCTTAGGAAGCCAATCAGTATTAAGTAATGATACAGTGATTAATGTAGCTTATTTTGGAATATACATAGATTTAATTGAGGGCTCATGTCATAAGAATTAATGATTCATTTAATTTCTCTTACATGAATTTGGAGAAAACTAAAAGCATATGGATAGAGGACTAATATTCATTGAAATGCATGTTGAAATCCAGAAGTCACAAAGTTTCTATGCATATACATCGTGCAACACATGGGGAAAGCATTAGAAAACTCTACATCTTAATCAAGTCTTCTAGGGGCTGGGGATTTAGCTCAGCGGCAAAAGCACCTGCCTGGCAAGTGCAAGGTCGTGAGTTCGGTTCCCGGTACCGGAGAAAAACCAAAAAAAAAAAAAAAAAAAAAATCAAGTCTTCTAGGAAATATAAATTTTATGTGATGCATAATGTCTATTTTAAGTAAAATTGAATTTTATTCATAGTGAAAATTTAAAATACCAATAATTTTCCTTGACAATTCAAATTATATTTTTGATTTACCTCACTGTTTTCTATTTTTCACTATGAAGGAAACAAAGTTCAAATTTCTGTTCTCTTTCTATTGAACAAAATGAGAAAAACTTGTCACTCCAGTTTTATGTTGTGATTTTAAATTGTCTTGTTCTATTCATTCTTCATAAATATTACTTGGCATAATCCATTTAACATTTTTGTAACTGTTTCTCTGGATAAATATATTATAATTTCATCACATTTGAGAGAATATGGTTCTTTATTGATTACTACATAAAATTTAAACTAAAAATATTGAGTATCTTTATTGAATAACAAGATATATATGCATTATATTATCTTTTTATATCCTAAAACAATACTAATTTCTTTAGAAACATTTTGAATATTTTGTTAAACTTATTTCTAGATCCTTTATCATTTGATTATTTTAATGAATTATTATTTTAATGATTATTTAATATTCTATTGCATTTCTCAATGATTATTTTAAAATAGAAAAGCTAATAAATTTTATATACTAGCTTTGAGAACATCCAACACTAAAATTTTCTCTCTTGAATTTCTCACTCCTACAATCATATTAAATCAGACAAGAATAATAATTTTATTCATTCCTCCCCACTTCCATATTTCTGTATGTTTTCCTCGACAATTTGCACTGGAGAAATTTTTTCAAACAATTTTTGTATAATAATGGTGATAGTTATTTCCAGTATTTATTGCTATGTAGTAAGCGCTTCTATTTAAATAATCATAACGTCTTGTCACTCCTGGTTCCTTGAGTTTACCATAACTTTGAAATCCCTCTGCTGTTCTTACTTGGGGTGACTCTTGCAGTTTCCCTCAAATTGCTACTTGAGCCAGAGTGGCCTGGAGACCTCATGTGGTCCTAAGGACTACTCTTGTGTCCATGTAGGGTCAGGGCCTTTCCGTGGCTCTTGTTCTCTCAGCGTATTCTTTCTTGTAGTGTATTAGCCTTCTTACATGGCAGCTTAAAGCTCTACAAAAGTGCACAAATGAAAATGGCCACGATTTTAAGTCTTAAGCCTGGACCTGGCCAAGAATTACTTTTGCCACCTTCTATTACTGAAGTAGCCATTGCACCAACCCACAGTCTGAAGCAATTTCAATTTCTCAAAGTCTACTTGCTATTGTTTGGGTATAAATTGCATCTCTTCCAAAGGTCTGTGCTTTGGACTTTTGGCCCTCAGAGTGGTAGAGTTAGGAGAAAGTGGAGATTTCCAAGGTTGGGCCTATAGAGTCCTTGCGTCTATGGGGCTGTGCACTCAAAAAAGATTAAGATTTCTTGGGAGACCTAGTTAGTTCTCGAAAGAGGATTATTATGAAAGGCTGAGGCTGCTGCCACCCAACTTTCTCCCACCCAGTTTTCCTACTTGAGCTGTGGTCCTTCATTCCCATGTCTTCCAGTCACTGCTGTTTGCCACAAGGTGAGGTCATCAAAAATGTCTTCACTGCCAGGTATGGTGGCACATGCTGGTAATCCCAGCACTTGGGAAGCTGAGGCAGGAGGATCATTGTGAGTTTGAGACCAGCCTGGGCTACACAGTGAGTTTAAGGCCAGCCTGAACTGCACAGAGAGACCCTGTCTGAAAAAGACAAAAAAAAAAAAAAAAAAAGCCTTCACCAGAAGTAAACAGGTACAGATGGCATAACCTTAAGTTCCAGAACTGGGAGCTACATACACATCTTTACTTTGAAACATTAACTTTCCTATTTCACTATAGTTATGAAAAGCTACTAATACATTTCCTTTTACCCACAATTATTTATACTATAATTCTCTCTTAAGTAATATACACTTAACCCATTTGCAGAATACTGAAATTTTTCATTTCATATCCTAACTTCAAGAAATCACTATCTGAAACAAATCTGAATGCAATTCAAACCTTAGGTGTAGTTACTGTTGAGCTTAAATCCTTAGAATTAAGATTCAAGATCTCTTTTCCACATTCTCAGAAAGCTGTGATAAGACAAAGGAACTAAACACGTTTCCATTGAAAAGGCGAGATTTGACTCCATCGTTTGGGGAGGCTGGAGTAAAAGGTTCACAAGCTCAAGCTCAGATTGGACAAGTTAGCTACTTAGTGAGACCCTGACTAAACAGAAAGTAAGAAAGGGCTAGGGATACAGCTAAGAGCAATGCTCCTGAGTTCATTGCCCCATTCCTGCACAAAAGGGGAGGGGTATTAAAACCAGACACATACAGTAATAGTCACAATGGAAATGTGGTGATTCTGAAATCTAGGTAGGCACAAGTGCTCGATTTCTTAATTAGAGATGAGTGTCATTCCCTGCAGGTGGTTCTTATGGCTTATGTTCCACTCTGTGGGCTCTTGGTTTCATCCTATGAGTTTACCCTTTTTCTACAAGAAATGAAACATATAAGCAGTTGAATAGCTCATTTTTTCAGTGTGCTTCCCACCTGAGGAGATCTGAGGTTTACAGAAGTTTCTTTTCCTTCCAGAGCATGCCAGGAAATTTTCTTTAAAAACTATTGAAGTCTCTGGCATATCAGGAAAATCTACTGCAGTGAGCAAAAGTCACACTCCTCTTTCACAATCAGACTCTTTCTACATTGGTCTGAGACTCGAAGTACTATGGAATAAAATTTAACCATTCAAGATTCTTAGGAGCCCCGTTATTTAGTACAGCGAGACGGATAAACAACATTTTAAGTTGTGCTTAAACAAATGCCATTTTTGGTGAGTTTCACAGATGGATGGTCTGCCTTGACACAACTGAGAGCACATCTGCTACATTTGCTTAGGTTTTCTACTGCGACAGCAATCAGATGGCAAGAGTAGGGGTTGGTGTCATTGGGAGGGGGGACTGGGGTGCTGGTGTGGCTGCTGCATGAAGTCTCAAAGGCTTTCAAGCTCTCCCCATAAGGTCTCTGTCCACAGTCTCCCCAGCAGGGTAGTTATATTTCCTACATAGTAGTCTTCCAGCTCCCCAAAAAGGGCAAAATCAAAGTTGTTTTTAAGGCTCCTACTAGAATTGGTGCTCCTTCTGTTAAAAAGTTACAGAGTCAGTGTAAGAAAAAATAAATGAGCTTCACCTCTAAATGGTCAGACAAAATCTATGAATTATTTTATTATGTAAAATCATACCCTTAGGTCATGCCTCGCTTTGATAAAAATTTACATATATATTAGCATTAATCAGATTGTGTTCTGTTTTCAGTTAAACATTTATTTTTAGAGTCTTTAATTATGTTGTAGAAAATTCTACTTTTCTCATGTTCTCATGAGTTACTACCAGAAAAGAATAGTATATTTGTTTTTCAAATGAGATTTAATTCATATTGTTATATGGTAGTTTTCTATCTTGATATGTAAATAAGGTAAATTTATAAATGTTTTTATAGTGAACCATCCTTGCATTTCTGATATAAAACTCCTACAGTCAATTTATAAAAATTTTAGTACATAAGAGGCTTTAAAAACTGCTTTAAGTTTTCTGCAATAGTAATTAAATAGTGAGTCAAATCTGTAGCCATGTGTGTATGATATTTGTCAAGTCTCATAGCAGGATTATTCTAGTTTTATGCAAAGTATTTTGGAAGAGTTCTTTTTCTCTGGCTTGAAAGAGTTTAAATTCATTCTCATTTTCCCTTGGTGCTGCAAAAAAGATCATCTGTTGATCCATCTGGACCTATCCATTATTTTTCACATGTTTAATTGTCTGAAAAAGTTCTTCTTAGTCATACCCTATTGATTTTTTTGAATTACCACCTCGACTGATTTGATCATTTCAATTTCCTTAGGAAAATACCCATTTCAAAAAATTTATAAATGTGTTTTATTCAACTAAGGAAAAATTCCTCAGAACCTTTTGTTCTTGATAAATTTACCCATTCCTAACTATAAATTTATATATTTTGACCTCTCACACTTTTGATTATATTAGGAAAGAATTTATTTACAGAGGAGCCTCATTCTTTGTGATTTCAGAGGAAAAAGTCTGGAACAGGATAGTCAGTCTGGAAAAATCTTACTGGCATATTTCACTTTAAGCTTGATATAACATTTCTCAATAATACCAATGCAGTGTGTTTTATTTCCAGCACTGAAATAAATTTCTATTTCTTTCAATATTAGCTGAAATACTTGTTTGCATTTTGAAGCCATGTTGTATAATTATATATACACTCAAATACCCAGTGACAGTTAGCTGCAGTGGACTAACATGCTCTTATTTTGTAAGTCAGAGAGGAAGTGATATTGAATGAGTTAACAGAATGCTCCAAATCAACACACACTTGCAGAGATGATGGAGAAGGGATGCCTTCAGAGATATCACATGCAAATGGAACTTCTCTAAAGGTCTGAAGAGAAACATGTTGCTCCTAAAAAATCCTTTTCTTATGTTGGCCTCAATTTCACGTATTTGACACAATTCTTCACTGCTTAGAAGCCAAACTTATAGAAATTTCTTTGTTTCTTTAAAGACCATATTTTTTCTCTTCCTTATTTTTGTTTTTTAAGATATCGTTAGAAAACAAAACTGAATTAAAACACTTTACTTCCTCAATTTCAATCTAAAGTCAACGTTCTTATTCTATCTTATCACTGCTATATTAGCATTATCTGGCACTTCACTTTTGTCAAGAAATATTACATGTTGAGAAATCTTTTGGGTGACAAAAACTTACCTTTCCTCCTTGTTGGTTTTCTAATTTATTTTATTTATATTTGACTTTTTAAAGTTCAAGTTATATCTATTTCAGAATATCTACAATTTAATAACCTATTGACTATTTAAAGGTTGAAGAATTTTCAAATTTCAACTTCAATATTTTGCTTCAAAAATATTATCAATATTTATAGCATTGAATTGAATATTCAGTAGAACAAGCATGATGATTTTACTACATTAATTAAATAAGAAAAATATGAGAAATGCAGAGTTCAAGTATGTGCATCTGTTCTGAAGTCTATATTCATGCCAAAACCCATTGCTGGTTTCATTTAAATCATTATGGTACAAGTTCTTCCTTCTGTCAAATGTGTTCACCCTAACTTCATTTCCCAATTAATTTCTATATTTACTCATGTTTATAATAAGGAAAGGATTTGATTACAAAAGAGAAAGACTTAAGAACTATTCCTGAAAAAGCATATTTAATTTTCATTTAACATTTTCTATTATTCTCTTAGGGCTCTTCCGTTTTCTTTTTTCATTCAACTCTATGTGCAAATAAGAACTTAGCTTGTGCCAAAATCTGTGCTCATTTTCTGGAAATTCAATATTGAACAAGATGAACACAGTCTGTCTCTGTGTGAAACTTAAAATACAGTAAAAATATTATTTTAAAAGAACCAAAACTTCTAATTTGACAAGTGCTATCATGGAGAAAGTATAGGTCCTAAGATAATAGATAGAAAGGGCTTCTAAACCAGAGTTTTGGAATCAGAGACAACAAAAATAAGAAATATTTATGAATAAGTTATCACCTTTGCCTAGGACTCAGTTAATTTTCTACATATGGCTCTAACTTTACTGTAGTCTCTGCCCTTCCTGCGCAAAGTTTATGGTTTAATTCTGAGGTCGGATCAGTTTTCATTTGGAAGATTGCCAGACAACTCATTCTATTTTTTCATTATTTTTGCACATTGGAAAAATTATTTCTATACAGAATCAAGAGATGGTGAAGAAACAACAAAAAATCCACTTTTTCCCCCCCAGAAATTAGCATCCATGTTTGAAGGTTCATGACTTGACTCATGGAATTCCATCCACTTCTTCACTTTTCAAAAATGTAGCTTTTTTGACAAACTACAACATCAATTCCTTGATTTCTATTTCTAGATCTTCTTTTATAAAGAAGAAAATAATTGATTCAATTTTTAATAGTAAGGAAAGCAATCTCAAATTACATGTTCTCCACAGTAAAATAATAAATGGAGCTATAAATATTAAAAAATAATTCTTTATTAGTCTGTCTCAATTCAACGATCAGGCTGACATCCTGAGGATTTGAGGGGTTAGGAAGACAGCCAATTGGTTAGTGTCCTCTTGAGAAACAAAGTCTACATCTATATATACATGTGTGTATGTTTATCTATAAGTATGTATCCATATCTCCATCTCTAATTATACCTATATCTACATCTATATCCGTATCCATATCTATATCACATATTCCATCTATATAATCTCTATCAACTGTATCATCTATATCTATATGTAGAGAGATATAGACATCTATGGAGAGAGATACACAGATAGGGGATGTACATATTTAGCTATGTGTAAGTATATATGGATATTGCAATTTATATATTAGATTGGCCTAGATAACCGTAGGTGGCATAGGCATTCCACGTGACTATCTGTATGCTAAAGACCCAGAGAATCTGGTACCCGTTGAGTCCAACAAACCCCAAACCTTAAAAGGAGGGGTCACTGTGTAGTACCAGTACAAAACTGAAGGTCTTGAAACTCTCTAGGAGTTGCTAGTGTTAGGTTGAATAAGTTAGAGTCTGATGCCCACAGGGGATGGCAGCAGCAAAAGAAACACCCAGATGGATGGAGCTTGCCAAGGCAGGCCTACTTCCCACTTCTTCCCCTCTGCCTTCTTTCTGAGCTCAAAGCCTACTGAACGGTGCCATCCATGCTCAAGGTGGGCCTTCTCCACTCAGTTTGCTGCTCTAAGAGCCAATCATCTCGGAAACTCCCAGGCAGCTCTTAACCCAGCCAAACTGATTATCAAAATTAACCACCACAAGCATCAAAAACAAATATATCTTATTTTTTCAGTAAGTGATACATTATTTTTGTCAAGACAGCTTCCTTCTAGTTTGCCATGAGCCTAAACAATTTAAAGCCAAGCTATTTGTCTTGTAAATGTAATTTGCCCTGATTTCACTGAGATTTGTTTACTAGGCATTTTCTACACACTGTGTTTCTAGGTAAATATTTCCTGCCACTATATAAACATGATTAAATAATTTTGATTGTAGATTGCAGAAATGAAATGTAATGTCACATTTTTGCTAACATGTTTACCGTATCACAAACACATCTCAAAAACTATGAAAATAGTCTCTGGTAAGAACACATTGTCTCTGGAAGATTTTATCATCTTTCACTGCTATAAAATTTTAGCTCAAATAACTGAAACAGTGACCTGGAATCTTAACCTTATTTTTGTCCTCTGACTCTCTGTATAAGATTGTTGTGAAAATCAAATAGGAATATATATGTAAATCATGGTTTAGAGTAAAAGTTCCTGATGACATGACTGGTTTATAGAAAAGATTCAACAAAAATAATATGCTAAAATATATTTCAAGTCACTGATTTTCAGCTATGATTGCTACACCTCTTTGTGCTCATCCACATCACCTTGGGAATTGTCTAGAGTATTTTAAATTCTTAGTTATTTAGATTCTAGTCCAGTTTGAAATTTAAATTGTAAACTCAAGTTAAGGGTTGCAATGACCTATGACTGCTGTGAAAAAGCTGCAATGATCATAGTATCCTTCTGATCTACATATCCCTTCCCTCTTCAAAATCATTCTCTCTACAGTTACAGGATTATTTTTAAGCCTTGTTGTTGATTGCTGGTGCTTCCTTAGGTGCAGGGAGTGGCTGAACAGTGGCTGAGCTGGAGATGGGCCCTGCACTGGGGCCTAGAGCAAAGCCACCCTTGAAAACACAGTGCCAGAGGCGAGCCATGCAAACAAGTTGTTGGGACCAGAGCAAGGCCAGTCCAGCAGGTGTCGGGCCTTGGTGTTCGTCCCTGTTAACTGCAGCACAAACAGCTCTGAGAATATTTTGCTTTTGATGTTCTCAGCAAAGCACTAAGACCTTGCAGTTTTGGCCTCATTGTGCATTTTGCCCCTCTTTACTATGTATAAATAAAAATGTAGACCATGCTGGGTTGTTGCTGTCTCTCCTCCCTCAGAGAGGTCGGGTCCCACCTGGTCCAAGCCTTTCTCTATGTGTTTCTCTGCTTGCTGTGTGCGTTGTGGTGTTTAATCCTGACCTGACCATCAGCAACCTATGAGAATGTCAGACATCCAAAACACTGTTTGTTGCCACAGCCAGCATGAATTGTTGGTTGTCTTCTTTGTGAAAAACCCTGAGGCCTACCTGAAAGAGAATTCGTCTTCTTTTATCTCAGTTCTGCAATTTCTGCCTGGCTCTCTTTGCCCAGGAAGCAATGCTCTGGTTGCTATACAATTATGGGTTCTCAAGTTTGTGTACCTTTAATTGTGTTCTTCGATCTGAAAAATAGTCTCACATGCCAACTGAGCAAACAGTGAGATGTGCACTGCTGTGCTGTATGTCTTTCTGTCCTCTACCACCTCTATCTAATTCTTCTACTCTCTGTCCACATAACAGAGTCTGATCAGCTGGACTCTTGACCATTGCCTGCAATGGGCTAGGGAATGGATACAAGGCTATAATTCTGTCTTGGTTACTTTTCTCTCATTGCTGGGACAAAATACTTGATGCCCAAAATTATGGAAGGAAAGGTTTATTTCGCTTACAGTTTGTGGAGGTTTCAGTCCATACTTGGCAGGTTACAAGGCAGAATGGCACATGGCAGAGGGCTACAACTCATGGTGGCAGGACACAACCAAATCAACAAGCACACACAAGAGAGGAATGGCCTCAAGAAGCCGCTTCCTCTCCCTTACATATGCAAACCATCCACCCCAGGGTGGGTGTAGCTCTCACATCCATAATCAATCAAACTCTAAAAGCCTGCCCCATGGCTGCATGAGGCTTTGGGGGGACACACAGACACAAACCATAACAAGTTCTAAAACTATCTCACTCTCTCTGCTATTTCTCTTTATTTTTGGCTATTATTTGGAAAGAAAGAATTCAAGCATCTAAGAATATATGGGTCTAGTGAACAAAGCCACAAAAGTATATCACATTTCACAAAAGCAGTTAAATGATTCTTTATTTTCTAAACATTAACCAAATATCAAATATTGATAAATCAAAATGCCAATATCTAGGCATAAAAGAAGTAAAGTTAGACATGGTTGCTCTCCTAAAAATCAACAGTTTGGGTTAGACAATTGCTAATATAAGTCAAATCACACTATAAATTCCAAATTATACTTTCAGTGCTGGATGTATTACTCAAATTTTTATTGCTGTGGCCTCATCCTTAGAAAAACAAGTTAAAAGAGGCAAAATTTATCCTCACTCACAGTTGGAGAAGTTGACTCTTTCCACTTATGGTTAGTCAGAGCATCAGAGCGGAATAGCATGGTGAAGCAAAGCTGCTCACTTCCCCGCAGCTGGGAAGCAGAAATAGAAGAAAAGGAACCAGAGACAGAAGGGTCAGGAACGGGATATAATCCCCCAGGTCTCACCTCCACAAGGAATTCCTTTCAACCAGGCCCCACCTCCTAAGTTTCCAGTATCTTCCAATAATGCCATCAAATTATGATCTCTTCATTGAAAAAATATGAAGAAATCAGTGCCCTCTTGATCCAGTCACTTTTAGAAGTCCGTCAGCAAAGGATTCTTCAGTGGATAAAACTATTGAACAGGTTAACACCCTCAGTTCATAAGTCTTTGGTGAATAATTCAGATTAACATCATTGCAGTAGTTAGACTGGCATATCAAATTCATATGCTTTAGGAATCTATCCAGGGGATTGATGGCTCACACTTCTGGATGTGCCGGGATAAGTCATGGAGGAACTTTGGGCACTAGAAATTCTCTCTGGTCCATTTCTGGGTGGGTATTGTTTTCCTGTTGGGCTTCTTGCCTGCTCTAAACTAAAGAGCTTTTCTCCACCACATCCCTCTGCTGTAAGATTTCTGCCTCAGAATTATTGTACTGAATCTCCAGATTTAGCACTTTACATTGTAGGTGTCAGACATTGTATCACAGCACTAGGAAAGCTGACTAATACGACCATAGCAGTAGGTGACTAAATGGCACTGTATTATTCACTTACAATGTACTTGAATCTAATCAAAGTGACATTGAGGAAAAATTAAGTCAGAAGTAATAGGAACATGGAGAACTCTAATGTACGGTATTAGAAATAAGTTGGGGTGAATGGTAGCTGGACTTAGATTTAGCTCAAGTAGTTATTTAAAGTTCTAGTGATGCTTTAATTTTGGTCCAGATCTTGGTTTCATGGATGTGTTCCCTTTATTATAGATATCAGGTTGCCCTCTGCTCTATGCCTTTGTCAGGATGCTGCTCTCATATGAGCATATGCTATCTATGTTGAAATCCTAACCCCTAACATATCTGCATTTGTAGACAGAATTTATGAATATGTAAAATTAAATAAAGTCATAAATGTGGGACTCCTGCTGACAAAAATGGGTGAGTTAATAAGTGAATGAAAAAGAGGTCTTTCTGTCTCCCTCTCTCCCTCCCATTCTCACTGCATGTGCAAGCTCAGACCATGCAACAGTCCTCAGAATGAACCTATCTTGTTAGTACGTTGGTCTGAACTACCCAGGCTCTAGAACTGTGGGAAATAATCACTTTAAATCTAAAAGGATTTAACACTTTTGTCAAAAGCGTAGAGTTGATGAATAGATTTAAAGTAATAAACACTATCCAGTTATGTACTATGTATAAGAGAATCACTTTAGACTTAAAGACATACATAATTGGAAAGTGAAAAGCTAAAAACTAATACAAATGCAATGAAAATAAAGCATAAGTAATACTATAATTATAGAAGACTGCAAAGACCTTAACTAAAAGGTTTGTAGAAAGAAGTAAAGCATAATATGGTCATTAAAAAGACCATTTCCAAAGAAAGGTATAATTTTATAAAGATGTAAAATCAACATCAGGATATTTAAAATAAAACAATATTGATATATCTACAGGGAGGACTTTATATGAATACCATATCAATAAAAGAATTTAATATTCCACTGTAAATAGCAGATATAATATCTATAAAGAAAATTAATAAATGGCAAACTTGAACAGAACTACTGGACAAACAGAATAAACAGACATATACAAAACTTTCCACAGAACAGCAGAAGAATAAACATTTCTTCAATGTTTACAAAGAACATTCTCCAAAATAAATCAAATTTCAGGTTACAAAATGAGGTTAACAAATTTAAAAAGATCAAAATCACAAATAGCAGATATAATATCTATAAAGAAAATTAATAAATGGCAAACTTGAACAGAACTACTGGACAAACAGAATAAACAGACATATACAAAACTTTCCACAGAACAGCAGAAGAATAAACATTTCTTCAATGTTTACAAAGAACATTCTCCAAAATAAATCAAATTTCAGGTTACAAAATGAGGTTAACAAATTTAAAAAGATCAAAATCACACCAAGTATCTTTGCCAATCACAGTGGAAAGAAATGGTATGAAACCAGAACTGGATAACAGTAAGTAAATAGGAAAATTCACAAATACAGTACATGGAAGTCAAACTTCAATATTTGTTCTCAGCAGCAGAAAAGCTGACTAACATAATATTATGGCTTCTGTTTAGATGTCCCTCCCCCAAAGCCTCATTTGATTATAGGAGCAGCTTTGTCATAGGTGGCTAGACCTAGAGTACATGGTTTATTCACATTGCAATGCTGGGATTAAGGTTGTGTGATTACTAAAATCGGTCCACTGGATGGTTTGGCACTGTCCTAATCCCAGTAGACTACACAGAGTATAAAAGGGGCAAAAAGATGCTGTTAAGGCCTCTTATTGCTTTTGCTATTTTGTGGGCACCATGAACTGTTTTTCCACCTCTCTGACTTGGAACCAGCTGAATAAGGACTGATACTTCTACAATCTGTAAACCAAATAAATCTTTCCTCCTTTAACTTTGCATGTTTAGTATTTTGTCCCAGCAATGAGAGAAAAGTAACTAAGACAGAATGCCTTTGAACCAGTAGGTCAAAGAGAAATTCAAAAAGAATCTCAAAAAAATTCTCAATAGCAACAAAAAGGATAAAATATATCAAAGCATGTGAGATAGAGCAAAGAAAGTATTATATAAGAAGTTTATAATGATAAATGTCTTTATTTTTTAAAGGGTCATAAATTAAGAAAAAAAGAAAATATAACAGAATTCAAGTAACAGAAAAAATACAAATGGATCTAAAAATAGCAGAAAAATGAAATAAACATAGAACAAAATACATCAAATTGAAAATATACAAAATAAATATACTGGATTTTTGACAAGATAAAACAATATTCAGAAACAATTAGTTTAACCAAAAAAAAAGAAGGAGAGCTCAAATAAACTAGAAATTAGAGAGTAGAGAGTCTGAGTCAGAAATAAAGAAAAATAAATCATAAAAGACTACTATGGACAATTAGTTGCCAACAATTTGAATAATCTAGAAGATGAATTCCCACCAAGATTCAGCCTACTGACCAAGTCATGAAGAAGTAAAAATCACAAAAAAAGAGCAAATAATATAACTGAATCTATAATCAAAGCATTTCCATAAAGAAATGGTTGCTATCAACCAGATGGCCTCACAGGTGTAGTCCACCAGATAATCAAACAAGAATTATTACTAAATTTTCTTAAACTATTTCTAAAAAATAGAATCAAGAATACTTCTAAAATCATTTTGAAGGCAGAATCACCCTGATATCTAATCAAAGAAAACACAAGGGAGGAAAACTATGGTCTAACATCCCTGATGAACTAGATACAAAAATCCTCAGCAATGTACAGTGTTAGCAAACTAACTTCAAGAAAAGATTCTACTATAACCAAATGTAATTTATTTCTGTAATACAAGTACAGTTCATATTAAGTAAATCCATAAGTATTATGCTGCATTATCAGAAAAAATAATGAAATCACAATGATCATCTCAACAAATGCAGAGGACATCTTTGTCAAAATTTGACTTCATGCATAACAAAAACAGGTTTAGGGGGTGCTTAACCTCAATTTAATAATTTCTATAAATGAAGTCATAGTTAACATCATATTTGAAAGGAAAAGTCATAGTTAACATCATATTTTTCCTCCATGAGCTAGTAAAATTCCAGGATGGCTACTCTACTACATCTACACAACAGCTTATGAAAAGTCCTTGCCAGAGTATCTAAAGAAGAAAAAGAAAGAAAAGTATTCAAATTACAAAGGAAAAGGTAAGTTAGGATTCCTTCACAGAAGAAGTAAGTTGTAAAGTCAGGTAACGTTGTGGTTGATATATTGTGTCAACTTGAGGAGTCTAGGAGCTTAACTAAATGACTCAGCAGTTCTACATCCTGGGATAGAAAGGACATGCCCTTACTGCTCTAGGGTATTGTTAATTGTGTCAACTTGAGAAGTTTAGAAGGTTAGCTATGTGACTCAGCAGAAAGTCAGGGTCCTTACTTTGTATTCTTCCTGAGCCTGTGCAAGAGGAGAGCACTGAGATCATGTGGGTGTAAAGAACCTCCCTCAGGGTGGGTAGGCTTCATACAATAGAAGGGAAATGAGGAAGGACTGATTGCTGGTTCTTCAGAGGAGCTCCAGGATTTGCCTTCAGCTTGATGGTCATCTCTTGGCTTCTTGTGCAGATTGTTTGCCTTCTGGCTGGGACTCCAGCCTTCTGGTGTAGACTCTTTGGCTTTCATCATAGATCTTCAGCCTTCCATTGCAGACCCATCAGCTTCCTGATACAAACTTGCATGGAACACTGCAGTGAGCTCCAGAACTTGAACTGGGCTCTTCAATCTCCAGTATGCAGACACCCTCTGCATGCTTCCCCACCCAACTCTGTGGCTGACTGTTGTAGCCAAACTTGTAATTTCTCATACGTTTGTATACCTTGTGTTATATCTGTTTCTGTAGTAAACCCTGACTGATGCAGATTTTGTACCAGGAATGGTTCTAGAGAAACAGAATTATAATGATGCCATTCTTTAATGGCTTTAGGATTCCCAGAATTGGCTCTGTAATTGGAGTAGATCTAAAGACACCATGGCCTCTCCTTCCACTTCTGTGGGGTATACTGATAATTCTTGACATGTACCGTTCAATCTAATAAACCATGTAGATCCATTTGATTATCTTAATTCACCACTTGTGAGATGTCAGGAATTTAGTGACTGTGCATGGAAATTTTGAATTTCTTTGGCAGAGTAGGAAATACAGTGATGCTGGCTGGTTGGTCTTAGCATCCCTGGACAAACTACTGAAGGAAAACAATGAGCTCAAAATATTCTTAGGAAGTTTAAAGTCCTCTGACTGTGAGGACTAATTAATAAAGAAAAATAAGGAGCTCAAAGATTCAAATTCCCTGCTCCAGACACAGATAAGAAATTTAAAAGTTTCTAAGTGTGTTCTGAAAGAAAATATCCTCTCTTTTAATTGAAAGGCTGAGATTGCAGAAACACAAACACAGTCCCTCAAAATTGAATTGACTGAACTACAATGTAAGTTTAACGCTCAGCCTCAAAGGGTATATGAAGCAAAGGTAAGGGCATTGATTGAAAAGGAATGTGATCTCACACACTGGGATGGAGATGTGTGGGAGGATCCTGAGGAAGCTGAGGATGATGACTTCCTAGATGCTGATGAGATTATTTTGCCAGAGGAAGACATTTCCTCACCCACTGTGGCAGATGCATGTCTCCCTCCACTCCCTGTGCTGTTGACACCTCCTGGTATGTCTTGGGAGACTAATCCTGTGTTGACCACACAAGACAATGCTGACACTCCTCAAGACCCACCCTCACCACCCATTTTTGCCTCTAGGCCCATGACCAGGCTCAAATCACAGAAGGCTCCTAAGGGTGAGGTACAGAGTGTGACCCATGAAGGAGGTCCACTATTCTCCCAAAGAACTTCTTGAGTTTTCTAACTCTTATAAGCAGAGGCCTAATGAGCAAGGATGTGAATGGATTCTATGAGTATGAGATAATGGCAGCAAAAATGTACACCTGATTGGGCTGAATTTGTTGATATGGGTCATTAAGCAGGGATTATGAATTTAGTGTTGCAGCTCATGGAGTAAAGAAAGATAATAGTTTATCTGGCTGGTTGGCAGCAGTGTGGCTCAAAAGATGGCCCACTGTGAGAGCGCCGAATCCTAACCACTAGACCACCAGGGAGCGACGACCCACTGTGAATGAGTTAGAGATGCCTGATATTCCATGGTTAACTATTGATGAAGGGATTAAGAATCTTAGGGAAATGGGAATAGTGGAGTGGATCTGTCAAATTAAACCTAATCTGGGCTGCGGATATAGCTCAGCAGCACAGTGCCTGCTGGCAAGTGCAAGGCCCTGAGCTCCATTTCCAGTACAAAAAAAAAAAAAAAAAAAAAAAAAAAACCTAATCCATATTGGGACAATCCAGAAAATATACCCTTCATTAACACCCTGAGAAACAGATTTGTGAGGGGAACACCAGCGTCCCTGAAGAACCTTGTCATTGCTCCTCTTTGTATGGCAGACTTTATGGTGGGGACTGCAGTTACTCAATTAGGATATTTAAGGACAATGGGCTTGATTGGATCCCAGAGTGGCAGAAGTCAGGTGACATCACTCAATCACCAAAGGCAGGGCCCCTGTACTTATCGTAATGGACAGGAAATGCAGAGCACTGACCAGCATAATATAATACATGCAGACCTATGGCACTGGCTGATTAGCCAGGATGTTCCCAGAAGTGAACTAGATATGAAGCCTACAAAATTTTTACCAGATTTTTTTACTTGAAAAAAAATTAAGGGCAAATGAATGGCAGCTTACTTCAAATCATGGTAGCAGGAAATCATGGCCCCTCAACCAGCTCCTGGATTTGAACCAGTTTATAAACCAAGAACCCCTTGAAAGAAGGGGAGCCAGGTCCCCTCGGGGAAGGATCCTGCTGTGTTGAAAATGTGTATAGTTAGTGTTTCTCCCATCCTTCCCCAGAGGGACCTGAGGCCTTTTGCCCTAGTGACTGTACACTGGGGAAAGGGCTGATCAGATATTTCAGGGACTATTAGACACTGGCTCTGAACTAGCACTGATTCCAGAGGATCTAAAACATCACTGTGGCACTCCAGTACGAGTAGGGGCCAAAATGAAGGTCAGGTGACCAATGGATTTTTAGCAAAGGTCTGACTCACAGTGGGTGTAATAGGTCCTCAAATCCATCCAGTAGTCATTTCTCCTGTTTTTTTTTTTTTTTTTTTTTTTTTTT